>NC_135667.1:12060240-12395423 GCF_964188315.1 Podarcis muralis | reverse complement strand
TATGGTTTTTCCAGTAGTGATATATGGAAATGAGAGCTGGACCATAAGGAAGGCTGATCGCCGAAGAATTGATGCCTTTGAATTATGGTGCTGGAGGAGACTCTTGAGAGTCCCATGGACTGCAAGAAGATCAAACCTATCCATTCTTAAGGAAATCAGCCCTAAGTGCTCCCTGGAAGGACAGATCCTGAAGCTGAGGCTCCAATACTTTGGCCACCTCATGAGAAGAGAATCCCTGGAAAAGACCCTGATGTTGGGAAAGATGGAGGGCACAAGGAGAAGGGGACAACAGAGGACGAGATGGTTGGATAGTGTTCGCGAAGCTACCAGCATGAGTTTGACCAAACTGCGGGAGGCAGTGGAAGACAGGAGTGCCTGGCGTGCTCTGGTCCACGGGGTCACGAAGAGTCGGACACGACTAAATGACTAAACAACAATAACAACTAACCAACAGCATTTATAAGGTCACAATGCCCATCATCCCTGACTTTTAACTCACTTTGGGGGATCTAGTACTCGAAATGGGTGTGAGATTAAATACTGCTTGCAGTATGGAGAGTGGGTTCCTTCAGCCTGACCCCACCCCCCCAATTCTTCCGTCTGCCTCCCAGCAGAGGGCAGTAGAGAAGGGTTGACCCCTCCTTACCAAGTGTATCCCCACGAACACCCCAGTCTCCTGCTTCTTGGGGAGGTAGTCGCAGTAAACCACCGTGCCAGTGGGGGTGCTGTCATCCATCTTGAAGAAAACACGGTCCCCAATCTCCAGTTCCGGAGTCGACAAGGGATCTCCCGTCGTCAGCTGGATCCGCGTGCATTCCCGGACGCTGCCTCTCGGGGGCGCCGGTGGGCTGCCTTCGGGCAAGTCATCCGGCTCAATCCGGTTGACAGGGACAAAGACTCCACAGTTCTCCCGGCAGGAGAAGAACTTGTGGCCTTTGAAAGTGCCGTCGGTGAAACCCTTCCCGGCTGCTGAGCCCTACAAAAGTCAAGGAACAGGGCTCATCTCAAAGGCGCTCCCTCCTTTATTTCTCCCCACCCCTGTTATATCCTCACCACAACCCTGTGAGGTAAGCTAGGACAACAGACCACAACTGGCCCAATATCACAAAGTGAACTGTGTGGCCAAAGAAGAATTTGAACCTGGGTCTCCCCAGTCTCGGTCCAATGCTCTGAGCATATACTTTCTTCCATATAATTCTTTCAGAGTTCCCTACACCATTTTCCTTTCCTTGTGTGAGAGAAAGAGCTATACAGGTTGAAGCTATGCATGTGAAATCCTTTTTGCGTTTGTTGTTTTTTGCAATTATATTTTGCCCATTGAGTTCAACATTGAAATAAATTAAGACAATGTGGGGCAAGAAACAGGTAAGCAGATAAAACTGTGGCGCCCATGTGTGTGTGTGTATACAGGTCTTATCTTCCTTGGAAGAAGGAACTAAAAACCTGTGTGCTAAGAAGAGAATATACCGTATTTTTTGCTCTATAAGACTCACTTTTCCCCTCCTTAAAAGTAAGGTGAAATGTGTGTGCGTCTTATGGAGCGAATGCAGGCTGCGCAGCTATCACAGAAGCCAGAACAGCAAGAGGGATTGCTGCTTTCACTGCGTAGCGATCCCTCTTGCTGTTCTGGCTTCTGAGATGCAGAATATTTTTTTTCTTGTTTTCCTCCTCCAAAAACTAGGTGCGTCTTGTGGTCTGGTGCGTTTTATAGAGCGAAAAATACGGTATTCTGCACAGAGATATTTTTTTGCAAAAACAAACCTGCTAACGGACTCCAAAGATGCCCTTCCCACCAACTCACCACCAGCTCAACGCCAAAGATGATGCTGGTATTGTGCTTGCTCTTGTCTATGGGCCCACGGTATCGAATGATGCCTCGAACTTTCTTCCCGGAGGCGGAAGTGATCTGGACCCTGACTTGGTCTCCCTCCCGGAGGGCGCTGAGCCGCTGCATCAACTGCTCCTTCTTGAACAGCGCAAGGCGCTCATCTCCGTTGGTCACAGCTTCCAGGAGTCCAGAAGAGGCGCCCGTCAGTTCCACGGCTACCCGTGGAGGCAGCAGAACCACTTTCTCCGTATCCATGACCCTGACCCAGAAAGTTCCGTCTGGCGATGCCCCACGGCCATCCTCTAGGCACAGCAGGCTGCCTCTGGCCACCTTGACCTCCCGCCCTGCCTTGCTGGGCCCCGCAAAACTTTTCACAGCGATTAAGAGTTGCCGGGGCTTCATTGCTGCTGCAGAGGTGGGAGACAAATCAATTGCCTGTGTGAGGAGAAAGGGAAAGGAACAAGACAGTTTATGGACTATTCCCTCTATTTCTGACGTTCTTGCCGTGAGCAGGGCTGGGCGATATCTGGTTTTCAACATTGCGATATATCACCAGATAAACATTGCCCACCCTGTGGAACGCCCTCCCATCAGATGTCAAGGAAATAAACAACTCTCTGACTTTTAGAAGATATCTGAAGCTTCCCTGCTTAGGATATGTTTTTAATGTTTGACGTTTTATCATTTATTATTATTAATATTCTGTTGGGAGCGACGCAGAGAGGCTGAGGAAACCCAGCCAGATGGGTGGGGTATAAATAATAAAATTATTGTTGTTATTATTATCATCGCATTATACCGATATATCACAATGTCTGAAACAAGGATGGAGGTATGTAGAGGCATTGGCTGGCTTCACGGTTTTCCCCACATTGTGATTTTTTGCATAGCATACAAACACACAGAGAGAGAATCATAGTACTGTAGAATGGTAGAGTTGGAAGGGACCATGGGGGTCATCTAGTCCAACCCCCTGCAATGCAGGAATCTTTTGCCCAACACGAGACTCAAACCCGCAACCTTGAGATTAAGAGTCTCATGTTCTGTGTACTGAGCAGCAATAATCTGTTTAGGTGAAGAGCAAGATCTGCACCGTGATTCGTGGTATATTGCCAGGTCAAAAATTATGAAACCGGTATCACTATATGGACTTCAAACCGGTTTTGGGAGATGAGTGCTGTTCACTGTGCAACACCAAAAGAAAGGACTGTCAGGCTTAAAAGATTACCCGCTCTGGAATCCCACAGCTAATTCTCCCCTGGTCTCCGCGCTGGCCCAAACAGGACTAATTTAGCCAGCTAGCCCTGGTGATCATCTAATGTTTATTGGATGGATTTTCCCTCTAAACTGATTTTTGAATTCTGAATTTATTGTTATTCATGTTTCATACGGTATTTTATGCTGTTTTTTTGTTGCATTAATTAAGTGTTTTAAATTTGTTGTTAGCCGCCCTGAGCCCGGTTTTTTGAACCGGGAAGGGCGGGGTATAAATAAAAATTTATTATTATTATTATTATTAAGGAACTGCAAGGCTTTCAGAAGTACAGGCTTAGAGGAACAGCATCTGCTCTGTGTGCAGAAGTTCCCAGGTTCGTTCCCTGAGAACTCTAGGTAGGGTTGGGACAGACCCCACCCCCACCACCCCCCCGTCTGAAAACCTGGAGAGCTGTTGCCAGTCAGTGTAGACAATACTGAGTGAGGTGGACCAATGGTCTGACTCAGTAGGAGACAACTTCCAATGTACCTATATAAGGAATCTTCAAGGGGGGCCCCTAAAGCCAACAAACTACAGTACAGTGGTACCTCGGGTTACATACGCTTCAGGTTACATACGCTTCAGGTTACAGACTCCGCGAACCCAGAAATATTACCTCAGGTTAAGAACTTTGCTTCAGGATGAGAACAGAAATCGTGCTACGGCGGCGCGGCAGCAGCAGGAGGCCCCATTAGCTAAAGTGGTGCTTCAGGTTAAGAACAGTTTCAGGTTAAGAACGGACCTCCGGAACGAATTAAGTACTTAACCCGAGGTACCACTGTACTCTGGTTTTGGGGTTGGGGAAGGGAGACATACTCAAAACAGCCCTAGGATCAATGTAGTGGCCATTTGAAATGGCAGTATTTTTACCCCCATTATCCACCCCAGGGTGGGTAAAAATCACTGATTTTTAAAAATAACAAAATCAGATTTGTTTGATTTAAATCGGATTTTTTTAAAATTTAAATTGGATTTTTTTAAATAAAATGCCTTTGGAGGAAAAATCTTTCCAAAGATAGTTTTCTATTTAAGTCACATTATAGTCCATCAAGAAATAAGGATTTGTTTTTAGCTTTTCATGTGTGCTAAAACTCCGCCTAAGTGTTGTTGTTTTTAAAAAACTGTTTGACCACAGAAGTTAACAAACATGGATACATATGCTATAATGTTATTGTTTTAGTTAAATAAATTGTTACTAAGGAAGTGATTGGGAACGCGGGTGGCGCTGTGGGTAAAAGCCTCAGCGC
This sequence comes from Podarcis muralis, assembly GCF_964188315.1. Lineage (NCBI taxonomy): Eukaryota > Metazoa > Chordata > Lepidosauria > Squamata > Lacertidae > Podarcis > Podarcis muralis. Next base: position 12,391,093 of record NC_135667.1, on the reverse strand, counting down.
CTAGGCCTTGCCGATCGAAAGGTCGGCGGTTCTAATCCCCACAGCGGGGTGCGCTCCCGTTGTTCGGTCCCAGCGCCTGCCAACCTAGCAGTTCGAAAGCACCCCCGGGTGCAAGTAGATAAATAGGTACCGCTTACTAGCGGGAAGGTAAACGGTGTTTCCGTGTGCGGCTCTGGCTCGCCAGATGCAGCTTGTCACGCTGGCCACGTGACCCGGAAGTGTCTCCGGACAGCGCTGGCCCCTGGCCTCTTGAGTGAGATGGGCGCACAACCCTAGAGTCTGTCAAGACTGGCCCGTATGGGCAGGGGTACCTTTACCTTTTAAGGAAGTGATTATTTTTCTCCTTCCAAAAAAGTGCAGCAGAAAAGTTGCCCAAATATAAACAGTTAACTTATTAAACCTCACAATAATTTCATAATTATCTATGCATTTCTAATAGTATAACAAAATCAGTAATTTTTGATTTAACTGTACTCTGAAAATTTATTATTGCAAAAATGAAACCTTCATCTGGTTGTAAATATTAAGATTATACCAGCAAGAATGAGTCTTTCTGTAAAAAAGAAATGATTTTAATCAAGTGTTACTAACTAGTGATTTAAATCAATTTGATTTAAATCAAATCCACACCATTTGGAAATTTGTGGGCCGTCCCTAAAAACCACGGCATCTAGTCACCCATTCTATAGTGCACTGTTGCCAGTGGGACTTACATCTGAGTACGTGTATGTTTAGATTTATTTATTTTATTACATTTTACATACAGCTCCCACCCACCAAGGAACTCAAGGGGCTATACAGTGGTACCTCGGGTTAAGTACTTAATTCGTTCCGGAGGTCCGTTCTTAACCTGAAACTGTTCTTAACCTGAAGCACCACTTTAGCTAATGGGGCCTCCTGCTGCTGCCGCGCCACCGGAGCACGAATTCTGTTCTCATCCTGAAGCAAAGTTCTTAACCCGAGGTACTATTTCTGGGTTAGCGGAGTCTGTAACCTGAAGCGTATGTAACCTGAAGCGTATGTAACCCGAGGTACCACTGTACGTGGTTCCTGCTTTTCAGTTTATCCTCACAACAGCCCTGTAAGGTTAGGCTGAGAGATCATGATTGGGCCAAGGCCACCCAGAGAGCTTCATGCCCGAGTGGGGATTCAAACCCTGGTCTCCCAGGTCAACGCTCTAACCACTATACCACACTGGCTCCAGATTGCTGGGCTCTGGGTGTATAAAAACGCCCAGGAACCTTACAAATTACCCACGGCATATACACAGAGATACCCCCCACCTTTGCTCACACCAAACGTTTATAGTACATGGATAAGGTAAAGGTAAAGGGACCCCTGACCATTAGGTCCAGTCGTGGCCAACTCTGGGGTTGCAGCGCTCATCTCGTTTTATTGGCCGAGGGAGCCAGCGTACAGCTTCCGGGTCATGTGGCCAGCCTGACTAAGCCGCTTCTGGTGAACCAGAGCAGCGCACGGAAACACCGTTTACCTTCCCTCCGGAGCGGTACCTATTTATCTACTTGCACTTTGAAGTGCTTTCGGATTGCTAGGTTGGCAGGAGCTGGGACTGAGCAACGGGAGCTCACCCCGTCGCAGGGATTCGAACCGCCAACCTTCCGATCGGCAAGCCCTAGGCTCTGTGGTTTAACCCACAGCGCCACCCGCGTCCCTTATAGTACATGGATACCCTGCCCCAAACAATACTGGGAACTGCAGTTTGTTAAGGGGGCTGGGAATTGCAGCCCTGTGAAGTGTGAACTACGGTTCCCACGAGACTTTTGGGGAAGTTGTGTGCTTTAAATGAATGCTGTGGATGTGACCTTTGCTTTTCTGGTTTAGGACCAGCTTTACTGAAGCACCAGCCTTCCCCAACCTGGTGCCCTCCAGATTAGAACCGAAGCAGTGTGAATGACCCAAGCACAAACAGTATTGAAAGCTGAAAGTATGTAACTTCCCCATTAGCATCATGAGCACAAATAATCATAAACTTGCTATCAAAACAACATTTGGAGGGGTCTTCTCTCTACCACTTTCTGTGTTCAAACATACCTTAAAGCTGGAACACCTTTAATTGAACCAGGGTATTGGCCTACACTTGTTGCCATACTGGATCCAGTATATGCAAATAAGATATAACTTGGTATGCAAATGCTAATATAAACAAAATATATGCACAGAGGACTAATATTTTTCACTCCCCTGCGCCTTTAGAATTAAATTGCAGACTTTTCTAACCCACAGATAAAGTAAAATAGAAAGAGAGGAAGAGGAAATAAATGCCCCAAGAAAAAAATTTAGTCAAACTCAGGAATTTCCCTGTCAACACCCTGTTTCCTTCCTTCCGCCACAGGATTGCAAACTTTAGAAACCACCCCATGTAGCGGTGCCTTTTAACAACAGCTTGAATCTAAAGACTCATAAGGCTCATCAACTTTGTCCCTCCCCCCCCCCCAAAAAAAAAAACTTTACTTGGCTGTAAGCTCTGCACCAAACTGGAACAGGAGCAAGCCAGGTTGGCTTTTGTCTGGTCAGTTGGCAATCGCATGGCCCTCGAAGTTCTTAGCCACATTGTTATCCGACTGCTTTCCTCCATGCATGCATATTTCTTAATTTCTGAAAGAATGCAATGGTTGCCAGGCTTTAGGCCTAATTAAAAATCACCCCCGAGGACTACCTTGCATTCAGCACCCGCTGTGGAATGTCCCGATCAGAGAGCCCTGGGAGACACTCTGCATGTGCTCAGATGCCTTCCTCACATCCCAAGACGTTCCCATCACGGCTAAGCCACTGGCTGACACTGACCCACGAGCGCAGACACCCCCCGACCTGGTGAGCCTCTTTCAGGTTGCAAAAGGGAAACAAAAAGGAACTATTCGCTTTCCGAAACAAGTTAGCATTTAAAAACAAACAAGCACACGTATAGATAAGCAGATTCTCGCCTATGTGCAAAAAAATCCGCAAGTCAAAGGCCGCCCCAAATGCAAACTCACCTCTCCCCTTCAGCTCCTACCTGGAGGCGGTGACTTAACTTTTTCAAGCGCATGCAACAAGATTTCCCCCTACTGATGTTGGAACCACGTTTAAGGAAGTTGCCTCTGCTTTTAAAGGGGCGGGAGGTGAGAGCCAATGGGAAGCGACGCGAAAGGGAAAGGCGACCAATCGGAGCGGAGATTGGGGAGGACTAGAAGCAGATGTAAACGAGGAAGGAGAGAGAGATGAGTGATGTTGGGGATGGGTGGAGCTTAGCTGAGGCTGAAAGTAGCTTTAACATCACCTCTCTACCCTGCTATATATGGATAATGCCGGATAATGATGACTTTCATCAGAAAGTTCCAGGGCGGCTTACAGCAAAATTACAGCATTAAAAACAGTTTAGAATTATAATCACAACTGGTGGGAGACAAGTTATCACCACCAGGCAGTTCGTATAAATTTACAGTTCATCATGCCAACAACATCATGCTGTTTTGATAAAAATCTTGGTTAAATGGGCAGCAGCAGGCAAGCTTAGCCATCTTACCCACCTTCTGTTTGGTTGGCAACCTCAGTTTAGCCCCAGGAACTATTTTTACCAGCACTACAGTGGTACCTCAGGCTACATACGCTTCAGATTACATACGCTTCAGGTTACAGACTCCGCTAACCTAGAAATATTACCTCAGGTTAAGAACTTTGCTTCAGGATGAGAACAGAAATCGTGCAGCAGCAGCAGCAGCAGGAGGCCCCATTAGCTAAAGTGGTGCTTCAGGTTAAGAACAGTTTCATGTTAAGAACAGACCTCCAGAACGAATTAAGTTCTTAACCTGAGGTACCACTGTAGTTGCTGTAGTGAAGTGTTAAGTGCAGTAAAATATCTGAACATAAGCGGAAGATTCATTGGTTTTGGAGGAAATATTTTGCATAGGTCTATATATAGCTTGTGGGACGCGGGTGGCGCTGTGGGTAAAAGCCTTAGCGCCTAGGGCTTGCCGATCGAAAGGTCGGCGGTTCGAATCCCTGCAGCGGGGTGCGCTCCCGCTGCTCGGTCCCAGCGCCTGCCAACCTAGCAGTTCGAAAGCACCCCTGGGTGCAAGTAGATAAATAGGGACCGCTTACCAGCAGGAAGGTAAACGGCGTTCCGTGTGCTGCACTGGCTCGCCAGATGCTGCTTTGTGACGCTGGCCACGTGACCCCGAAGTGTCTCCGGACAGCGCTGGCCACCGGCCTCTTGAGTGAGATGGGCGCACAACCCCAGAGTCTGTCAAGACTGGCCCGTACGGGCAGGGGTACCTTTACCTTTATATATAGCTTGTATATTCCCCCCCCTCTTTCTTTATTTTCTCTCAGTTTTCTGTTTAAAAATGCTTGATACTTGATGCTTACTATTTTTATATATTGTTTTTTCTTTGAAATATATAAAAATAATAATTAAAAAATCGTCCAGTAGAACCTTAGAGACCAACTAAGTTTGTTCTTGGTATAAGCTTTCGTGTGCATGCACACTTCTTCAGATACCAGATACTGTTTTTTCTTTGTTTTTCAAGCTTTAATTTTTATTATTATTAAAATACTTACATTTATAAAAAGGAGATTCGATGCTTTTGTTCCACCGTTGCACTCATTGATTTCTTCTTCCCAGCCAACAGGGCCAAAAGTCAGCGATGATGGGAGTCCTAGTCCAAAACTACTTAGAACATGTACAGGTAACTTTGTGTGAGTAGCTATACTCCTCAATTTTCGCTAGAGGGCAGGAAAGGTTAAGGAATCTGGAAAGCCAGAAAATTTCATTGTATTTCACCTGTCGTTTCCAGGCTGGTGCTAAGGCTAACTGCTTACCCGGTTCTAATTGAAAACAGCAATTTCTTCCACATATGGTGGACTTGTGACATAGTGAAAACGTATTGGGAAAATATATATAACGAATTAAAGAAGATTTTTAAGTATACGTTTTTGAAAAAAACAGTGTCATTTCTGCTGGGAATGGTGGGAAAAGACACTGAAAAGAATGACCAGAAACTGTTCTTATACACAACAATGGCGGCGAGGTTATTGCTAGCTTAGATATGGAAACAGCAAAAATAGCATACAATAGAAGAATGGCAGTATAAGGTTATGGAGTACGCAGAAATAGCCAAATTAACAGCAAAAATTCGACATCAGGGGGATGAAACATATTAAAAAGAATGGGGAAAATTTATGTTATACATAGAGAAGATGATGTGAAATAGGGAAACCAGTAGAATTAAAATAATATCTCATAACGGGAAAATACAAGAAATTTACTGGATAATAATATCAAAATGAATTAAAAATGTACATTGGGATTATTATTGAACAATATTTGTAAATGAATATAAACAGACAGCAAGAATTTGTATATATAGAAAGATTTATTTGTTTATGGACATTTAATGGAAAAAATGAAGAAGAACAATCTTATGGAAAATGGACAAAGACAATGCGAAAAGTCAAAGAGGACACAAAAAAGCCAGAAGAAGGAAGGAGGGAAGTCAGCTCGGGAGAGCAAGAACAAATGTGAAATATAATGTATGTGTATGTACAGTATGTAAGTAAAAATTCAATAAAGATCATCTGGAAAAGAAAAGAAAAGAAAAAGAAAACAGCAATTTGGAGTTCCAGCAGATAAATTCTCTTTTGTTTCTTCAACCTTGCTTAGCCACTCCTTCGCTTAAACGTGTGCGTTTGATGCTGTTTTATACGGAAACAGAAACTATTCCTTCCATCAGGAGGCAGCAAGTGTGCAGGTCAATATTCAGAGGCGGCAGCGGGGGGGGGGGGGTGCCTTGTTTTCTTCAATACCCCCCTCCCTTCCATCCACCTTTCCCCTTTCTTCTTCTGTCCCAATTTTTAAAATGAAAAATTCCTTAGAACACCCTGCTCAGAATTAACTCTATTCTAGCACATCATGAAGGGACGCAGGTGATCAGAAGGGACACAGGACTTGCCGATCAGAAGATCGGTAGTTCAAATCCCCGTGACGGAGTGAGCTCCCATTGCTCTGTCCCAGCTCCTGCCAACCTAGCAGTTCGAAAGCACATCAAAGTGCAAGTAGATAAATAGGTACCGCTCCGGTGGGAAGGTAAACGGCGTTTTCGTGTGCTGCTCTGGTTCGCCAGAAGCGGCTTAGTCATGCTGGCCACATGACCCGGAAGCTGTACGCCTGCTCCCTTAGCCAATAAAGCGAGATGAGCCCCGCGAACCCAGAGTCGGTCACGACTGGACCTAATGGTCAGGGGTCCCTTTACCTTTACCTAGTACTTCATGATTTCATATTTTCAGGGCATGGCACAGTGACTATGTGCCTCTAAGTAACACTTGCTGGGCATGACCAAATAGCGGGGGGGGGGGGGGCAGGTCTCTTGCTTCCATCCTCTGCTTGCAGGATTACTAGAAGTATCTGAAAGCCTGTGTGATGTAGTAGCTACAGCTCTGGGTGAGGCCTGGGGGTGGGAGCCAAGTTCAAATTCCCACTCAGCCCTAAAGCTCCCACTGGGTTATCTTGAGCCACTAACCCATTTCACAGGGTTGTTATGAGGATAGTAGGGGGGGGGGGGCAGAAAATATACAGTGGTACCTCGGGTTACATACGCTTCAGGTTACAGACTCCGCTAACCCAGAAATAGTACCTCAGGTTAAGAACTTTGCTTCAGGACGAGAACAGAAATTGTGCTCCGGCGGCATGGCAGCAGCGGGAGGCCCCATTAGCTAAAGTGGTGCTTCAGGTTAAGAACAGTTTCAGGTTAAGAACGAACCTCCGGAACGAATTAAGTACTTAACCCGAGGTACCACTGTACACTGCCTTGAGCTCTTTTTCTTGGAGAAGAAAAGCAGGATATAAATGAAACAAGTTAAAATCTGGCTGAACACTCTTGCTGAAGGCAGGGAGGCTAGAACAGATGGATGATGGAGAGGAAGGGCTCAGTCAGAATCTAATTTGGGCCACTAGCCTACTGTACAGGGTTGCCGGTCAGATGATAGGTTTGTAGAAAAAGGGAGCATGTTCATACCATATTGGAATGAAAGGATACAGGAGGTACCATAGCTCCATGTAAGGTGGTAAGGGAGATATAGGCTTAAGTATACGGGAACTTTGCCTATATATGGAATACGCATTGCCAGTTTGTGTAGACCAGAGATGGGTTCCTCCAGAAGCTGCTGGATTGAAGCTCTTAATTCAGCCAGACCATTGACCATGCAGACTGGGGCTGGTGGTTCCACAGGCTCCCCATTCCTGGCGAGACTGAGCTAGGTGGACCCTTAGTCTGATTCCTTAAAAGACACCAGGCTGTGTTTATTTGGGGGGAAGCGTCCTTGGTGAGCTTCTAACAAACCCCATCTTTTTCTGGAAAACATTTTTTGGGGGGAAAATATGTACAATTAAAAACAAACTTAATTGGGCCACATTGCACAAATTTAACCCAGTCTTGTCACAGATCATCAGGGCTGTGTGATCACACTGCTGAGAACTGCTGTGATCATTTGTATTGACAAACTCTATATTTCAGAGTTTGCTTTTAATGATTATCTTTACAAAAACAGCGCTGTTCAACTCCAAGCAGGGCACGTTGTGAACCCTCACTCTTGTCTCCCTTTTACTTTGATTGAGCCAGGAAGAAAAGTACGAACTGTCTATTCCTCTAAAAGCAAAATTGGTGTAACTCCCTATTTTATTTTATTTTTAAAAAACTTCCCCAGGGCCCATCCCTTTAAATAGTTCTCCTGTCGATCTGTCCATCTCAATGTAAGTAGGACAAGAATCAGTTCTGGTGGTCAAATCCTCTGTGTTTTGGCCAGTCCTGATAAAGCCATTCTATAAAGAGGCAATGTGGTATAGTGGTTGGAGCGTGGAGTGCAGGAGACCAGGGTTCAAATCTCCACCTGGCCATGAAGCTCACTAGATGACCTTGGGCCAGCTGCTGTCTCTAAGCTACAGTTTCCCAAACTTAGGTCTCAAGCTGTTTTTGACTGCAACTCCCATCACCCATAACTAGTAGGACCAGTGGTCAGAGATGATGGGAACTGTGGTCCGAAAACAGCTGGAGACCCAAGTTGAACCTACCATACAGGGTTGTTGTGAGAATAACATAGAGAGAGGGAGAACTAAGTGTTGTGCTCCACATTCCACCTTGAGCACTGGGAGGAAAGGTAAGGTGGGATATACGCATGGTAATAATAATAATAATTATAGTAATAAGGGTATTACCTAACTGTGGATTTTGGAGATTTTTTAAAAAGAGCTATCTTTGCTCTTTAAGGGATCATTCTCTGATTCTTTGTTTCCATTCAAGCCATCAGAAAAATATGTGGTGGAAGCCCTGGGATTGCCTGGCTTGTTTAAAAGAACTTCTTTGAAAAAGGAGGAGGAGGAGGAGGAGGAAAGAAAGAAAGAAAGAAAGAAAGAAAGAAAGAAAGAAGACAGGGGGATCTCACTGAGAAACAGTTTCCATGTCTGGCTGCTGGGAATGCAAAGTTTTTATAGAGTAGGCAGACAGATGTTGGACTGACACTGAACATCAGTGGGGGCTGTGAAAGCTTTCTGGGGTTCATTTGGCAGGGCCAGAAAGACAGGAGTTACAGCATCATTGGAGACGATGCTGAGAAGTTCTAAGGCCACCCCCCCCCCAAGTCCAGCTTGGAGCAGGAGCTAGGAAAAGATTTCAAACTTGTCCCGCCCTGTGTGCTGCGCTTTAGCCTAACTCTGCACGCTATTAGACGGATGGTTTTGATTAAGTTAAGGAAGGAGAAGAAAAGAGCGGGCGGGGGGGGGGGAGAAGGAGGACACGTGCTTTGGCCTGGGACATCTCTCTGTTTTTGCAAAGGCCACATGCGTCACTCTCCCTCGTGGGCCATGGAAATGGGGAATGAAAGAATGTTAACCCCTTGGAGTGTGGACTGATGGGGAATCTGGGGAGCTGGCTTGCATGTGTCGAAGATGTAGGCTGCTTCACGGGGTTTTGTTCTAGGGGAAGAGGGGCGGTTGGGATTGCAAGAGTGGGGCCTGTCAATCTGGAATGGGGTACACATTCAATTTTGTTTGCATCTCAATGAGAAACTACCTAATTTGAACTTCTCGAACTAATATGTGAACCAAAACGCAAGTGGCCTTTGAAATTCACCGCCCCTCTGAATTTTGCAATGCAGTTCTCTCCAAGCACTGTGTACAGAAAATGCATATATTAGGAGAAAGTGTGCATAAGAAGGCATTCATTTGTGAAAATAATATACCAAAGAATGCAGTTTTGCAAAAATGTATATATCAATCTAAACTGCATACAAAAACGTGCATGTTAGGAGAAATTTGTACCAAAATACTGGCAGGTGTTCGCTGGGTTTTTAAAAATTGCAATTTGGTAAATTTCTGCAGAAATGTAGAGAATAAAATTTAAGAATAGAAGAATGAGAAGGAAGAAAGAAACCAAAACTGACAAAATCATCAAGTCCCAATCTGAAGCAATGAAGATCGCATTTGGTGTCTGTGCCAAAGATCAGAGTTTTATTGGGAGGAACTCACTATGATGAACTCCAGAACTACTTTTGAAAAGCAGCTTTTGCCCATCCCACTTGCTCTGATCAATGTCACATTCCAATGACAGGAGAGAGATTCCCAGCCAGTTAAAGAATGCACTAAGGGCTGCCACAGGGAGGAGGGAGCAAGCTTGTTTTCTCCTGCTCTGGAGGACTTGAACCAATGGCTTCAAGTTGCAAGAAAGGAGATTCCGACTAAACATTCGGAAAAGCTTTCTGACAGTAAGAGCTGTTCAGCAGTGGAACAGGCTCCCACGAGAGGTGGTGAACTCACCGTCCTTGGAGGTTTATAAACAGCAGTTGGATATCTGCCATGGATCATAGAATCATAGAATCATAGAGTTGGAAGAGACCACAAGGGCCATCGAGTCCAACCCCCTGCCAAGCAGGAAACACCATCAGAGCACTCCTGACATATGGTTGTCAAGCCTCTGCTTAAAGACCTCCAAAGAAGGAGACTCCACCACACTCCTTGGCAGCAAATTCCACTGTCAAACAGCTCTTACTGTCAGGAAGTTCTTCCTAATGTTTAGGTGGAATCTTCTTTCTTGTAGTTTGGATCCATTGCTCCGTGTCCGCTTCTCTGGAGCAGCAGAAAACAACCTTTCTCCCCCCTCTATATGACATCCTTTTATATATTTGAACATGGCTATCATATCACCCCTTAACCTCCTCTTCTCCAGGCTAAACATGCCCAGCTCCCTTAGCCGTTCCTCATAAGGCATCGTTTCCAGGCCTTTGACCATTTTGGTTGCCCTCTTCTGGACACGTTCCAGTTTGTCAGTGTCCTTCTTGAACTGTGGTGCCCAGAACTGGACACAGTACTCCAGGTGAGGTCTGACCAGAGCAGAATACAGTGGCACTATTACTTCCCTTGATCTAGATGCTATACTCCTATTGATGCAGCCCAGAATTGCATTGGCTTTTTTAGCTGCCACGTCACACTGTTGGCTCATGTCAAGTTTGTGGTCAACCAAGACTCCTAGATCCTTTTCACATGTACTGCTCTCAAGCCAGGTGTCCCCCATCTTGTATTTGTGCCTCTCATTTTTTTTGCCCAAGTGCAATACTTTACATTTCTCCTTGTTAAAGTTCATCTTGTTTGTTTTGGCCCAGTTTGGATGCTTTAGCTGAGATTCCTGCATTGCAGGGGGCTGGACTAGATGACCGCTGGGGTCCCTTCCAACTCTAAAATTCTATGTCCCTGCCAAGTTAGTTGTCCAGTAACCTGGACGGTAATTATACCATTTATTTGTATGGCACTTTCCTATAGAAAACCATACCCAAAGCAGTTCACAACATCAAGAAATATTACATTCAGTAACAATTATAGGTTGTCTAGTGTTGGACTAGAAGCTGGGAGGTGACACATAAACTACATGAGAAGGACAATTGTGACTTCAAGGAAGATTGGGAACTTTTTACAAACTGTTAAAAAAACAACACACAAAATGATTTGGACTCCTTGGCAGGTTTTGAATAAACATCCACAAATTTATTAATAGTATATATGACAGATAAGGCAATGATATGTACAATTTTTAACATGTAGAGAATAATATGTGCAAACAAATCAGAGAGGGGAGCTGAGGGAAGTCCTTGGTGGGGGGGGGGAAGGGAGGGATGGGGGAATAAAAAGGGGGGGAAATAATGTAATTGATTATTTGGACTGATAATTTGTTTTGTTGAAATTGTCTAATTTTTTATTTATTTTTTAAAGAAGAAGTTGGGAGACCAGGGCTCAAATCCATACTCAGCCATAGGAATTTCTATGAGTTCAGTTGCCTTGTACAGATGGATCCTTACCTTGGTTTCACCCAACAGACAATGGGTTAGTCAGGGAAGTGACACAAGAATGCCAGTGATCCTTAATGACTAGGGATGCCTTTGTTAGTGACCTGGAACTCTTGCTCCCCTGCCTTTGGAATGTGGCACTAATCAGAGCTAGTGGGAGGGGCAGTGAAATACTTTATTATACCAAGTCTGGAGAGGAGAGAGAGAGAGAGAGAGAGAGAGAGAGAGAGAGAGAGTTCTGAGTCAAGCTGGACTTGATGCATCGGTCGCCAGGAATGTGGTGGTCCAAACTGTTGCTCTTGGGGGGGGGGGATAATATTCAGGATCAGCAATATTGCTGCCTGCTATAGGTGTCTCTTGCTTCCAATATGCTCTGCCTGCACATTTGTATATACAGTGGTACCTCGCAAGACGAATGCCTCGCAAGACAAAAAACCCGCAAGACGAAAGGGTTTTTGGTTTTTTGAGTTGCTTCGCAAGACGATTTCCCCTATGGACTTGCTTCGCAAGACGGAAACGCTTTGCAAGTTTGTTTCCTTTTTCTTAACACCATTAATACAGTTGCGACTTAACTTCGAGGAGCAACTCATAGCATGCGGTGTGGTAGCCTTTTTTGAGGTTTTTGAAGACTTTGGTGATTTTTAAAGCTTTTCCAAAACTTTTCCGAAACCGTGCTTCGCAAGACGAAAAAACTCGCGAAACGAATTAATTTCGTCTTGTGAGGCACCACTGTAAAACCAATCTTACCAGTTGAGCATCTCTCCAGGTAAAGCTGGGCTGTGCATACCTGCCAGATTTCAGTTTGAGCAGGGTCTTAGTGTTTGCTCTTCTTCTAACATCAAACCCGGGCACAGCCAGAGGTAGATCCGTATGGGTTTTCTTGGGGACAAGGGCGGTATCTGAGGGAGGCCCCTAGAATTTTATATCCGGGACAAAGCACTACATATAAGCTGACTTCAAATAAACGGCTTTTGCAATGACTGCTCCTAAAGCAACAGATTAAATATAAAACCCAGCCAGACCCGTATTCTTACCCTAGTAAATTGGTAACCCTAGTCCAGGAAGTGGCAGTGCCTCTGAGCACACACAGAGTACCATATCCCATCTCCATGCATTTAAGATAATTGGGTGATCTTAGATTCTAAGTGTGGTGTTGGAGGAAAAGAAGCCTTCACCAGAATACTACCTTCCAGATGTTTTGGATGCATCTCCCACCAGCCTCAGCCAGCACAACCACAGTAATCCAAAATAGCTGGAGGGAACCAGGATGGCAGAAACTGGGTTAGAACAGGTTGGACCAGGACCTGGCTCAAATCACCTGCTCAGTGTCAAATCTCATTGGGTGACCTTGGGCCTCCTAATCTTACCGAGTTGTCATGATAATAAAATGGGGGCCCGGGAGCAACAATATTGCACTGTCCTGTGTTCCTTAAAGGAATGGCAGGACGAAACCCAAAATAAACCATTTTAAAGAGGTAGTTTCAACATTGTCAAGAACAGATCCCCACAATAATGTGTTTTAAGCAGAATCAATGCCCATTGAAAACGCATGACTTCCAAATAACCCTGGAAGCCGCAGCTTTTTAAGGGTAGTTCTGTGATGAGGAACTGCAGCTACCAGGATTCTCCGTGCTATAAATGCGTGTCGACTTGTTCTGACGTTCATGTTTTGCATAATACCGATGCAAGCGCCAAACACGCAGCTTTCCGGGTTGGGAAGTGGGGTGGGTTGAAATCCACGTTATGTTCCAAATGTTGAGTTTTGGAGCATCAAAATATCCGGAGCTGCATCCAGGCAGCTGCACCATTCTTGCGTGTGCTCATATAGGCTCTGTCACCCCCTCCCTGCATGGTTGAAAAAAACTGGCTTCGCGCACACCGCACACGCTATAATCAGAATAATCGCAGCGTAGCTCTCAGCAAGCGCAACGCGTCCCTCTGCCTTTAACAGCCTGTCTGGGTGTGTCCAACCCGTGCATAATATGCAGCCTAAGGAGGGCGGGCCCTGCTTGGGCTGCCTTCCAATAGGCTCCAGGTAGGCTGGTCCATCTGGAAGAACAAGAAAGGGGGTGGAGGAGGTGGTTCCTTTTTCATTTTCTCGGGGAGCGTGAGATGGGGGATTATAGAACAGCCCAGTTCGGGTTTTCTCCCCCCCTCCCCTCTCCCCTTCGTGGTGGGCGTGGCTTAAAGTGACATATGGGGGCATGGTTTGGGTTTTCCGAAGAGCCAATCAGCAGTCAGGAAGGGAGTGGGAGGGGGGCAGCTGGAGGAGAGGGAAAAGTTTGTTTGGGGAAAGTTTTTCTTTATTACTTTTTTTAAAAAAATATTAAAGGGGGAGAAGGCGCGGAAAGAGGTATTGCGTTAAAAGAGGGAGAGCAGAGGTGAATCGAACCAAAACCTCCTCCATCCAGCCCCCCATTTTTTTTGAGGGGTGGGGGGAGAAGGAAGGGGTCTTGCAACCCTATTAGGCTGCATCCACCGATTCTCCCCCACCCCCTGGAAAAAATGGGCGCAGCGAACTGCGAAGACGAGGACTTAGAATTCAAGCTGATTTTTGGAGAAGAAGAAAAGGAGCATCCTGGAATGGGGGTCCCCTTGGAAGGTGAGATGCGGGTTGTTATGGGGGCTTCTGATGGTTGGTTACAAGGAGGGAGGTGTGATAATATATGGGGAGGGGGAGAGAATCAAGTGGTTTTTTGTGCGTGTGTCTGGTGTAGCTGGAAAAAGTCCCCCCCTCCCTTTCCTTTTTAGGACAAGCGGGGAGGGAGATGGCACGAATGTTCCCATCTCCCTGCAGGAAGAGTCTGTGTGTTTTTTTCGCTCCGAGAGTGAGTAATCGAATCCCTAAAACACGCGGCCCACGCAAATGGTTAATACTATTTGCAATCATTTTAAAGATGGGTGTTGCGTTTCTGCCCATGCTGGTGAGGAAAGTGCGTGAGTGAATGAGAGAAGAAATCGGTCTCGAGTTTCACACACGCCCCAATCATGCTGCTGTGAAAATTTTGGAATCTGAAAACTTTCAGGTTGCACTGAACTCTGCATAGAATGTGGGGTTGTTGGTGTTTTTTTGGTAGCTTCTGAGTTCCTGGGACCAATTACTGGTTAACCCTTTTAAAATAATAATAATACAGAAAATCGTATTGATCAAAAAGAGTCAATGTGTGTGCTGCTATGTGTGTGGAAGCCATGAGCTGGAAAATCTTTGGTTCAAATTGTGGTTTAGCTGTGAACACATTGGTTAATCTGAAACAATGATGGGGGCTGCGTGGCCCTCATGATGTTACTGGATGGTTATTGGTGTGTTTTTCAAATTTATTTTTTACCCTCTGTCCACCCTGGGGTCCCTATTTTAAATTTTAAAAACAGCTGATAAAATTTACAACCAGAAAACTGGCACGATTCCTAAAGATCTGCATCCTAAGTGTCAAAAGACCAGTTTGAAGTGGACCGCAGCTCAGACCATTGGCCTTGCAATGGCTGATGGTAGCTTGAGTCCAGCCATTTCTAGAGCAGAACTTGGGTCTCCAGCTGTTTTTGCACTACAACTCCCATCATCCCTAACTAGCAGGACCAGTGGTCAGAGATGGTGGGAATTGTAGTCCAAAAACAGCTGGAGGCCCAAGTTTGGGAAGCACTGAGGGTCACAGGGTCCCCACACCTGGCCCAATGTGACCTAGGATTTCCTAGCCTTGGCCACAGTGCGTGAAATGGTTGCCTACCTTATAGGGTTGTTGTAAGTACCACTGAGCTCCTCTACATTAGCTGCAGTTAAGTCAAGTGGTGGTGAACCTGGGGGTCTCCTTCCCTTTGGGACAACTTTCCCCAAGCCATAGGCAAGTCATGGGCGGGGGCAGAGGCAAAAGTGGGTGGAGCGATGAAGGCAAATTTCCTCATTATACAGTAGGGTAGTTTCTGCAAGCATACACATCTTTCTCTCTCTCTCTCTCTCTCTCTCTCTCTCTCTCTCTCTCTCTCTGCCCTACATCCAGAAAAGCAAGGAGTATTTATCAGAGTTCATGGGCATGTTCTAACAGGGCAAAAACTCTCAAGGAGGGACTGAAGCAGAGCAAGTCAGGAGTGTGGCCTGGGAAGAATCGTGAGGGCCAGGTAGAAGAACTTTGAGGGCCACATTTGGCCCCTAGGCCTAACACCCCTACTTCTACGTTAAGTCCCTCTGGTGAATGTACTCTTCTCCACCTAGTTGGCAAGAACAGGCTTTGCCTCCTCTCCAAAAGCGGGGCTTAAACTAGCTTGGTAATAATTGCAGGCAGAAATATATATCTGGCAGAGGGCATCTAGTCACAGGTGGTGCAAAATGCCCAAGAAGAATGAAACGAAACTATAATTCCTTTCTTCTGCCCAACCCTCCATCAGTTTGAAAAGTAGGCTTCTGCACTTTCAAAACGGCATCATAATAGCATCCTAGTGGTAATTCATACGTGCCCACACATAAGAGAGGCTGTAAACAGGTGTTTTGTACACTGTATAGTTAGTGACTGCTTTATCTCCAGTTAAGTCATCTGGATGCTTAACCGCTTGCAGTAGGACATGTTGGAACCAATGTGTTCTTAGGGGCTAGCACCATAGTTGCAAACTATGTTTCTTCAATTTTCATCGTGAATTAAGATAAATTTTGGTATTTCCCCAAGCTTCCCCCCCCCCCCTTTCAATGTCTGAAACCTGTCTCATGCGGACAGGCACACCCCTGTCAAAACCAAACTTAAACCCCAATCCCCCAGGATGAACATTCACCCCAGAATAATTTAATTTCTGTTAGCTTGTTGTCGCAGTGTAGGGTAATCCTGGATCATAGCGGCACCTTTAACCAATTTATTGGGCCATGAGCTTTTGTCGGCCAAAACCCTCTTTCTCAGATGCTTGAAGTGGTCACGTCAGAAGGAAGAATTCAAAACTCAAAATATCACATTTGCAAATCCAGGCTTTGAATCCCGAAATGGAAAAATGTGGGTTGCGTGACATGCATTTCCACATGCATATTTGAAAAATGAGAATGGGAGGTGGGGGTGGTGATGATGGGGGGAAATCCTTCCCCCTTCCCCCTTCTTTTATTTTCTCAGATGAAGTTTGCAACTCCCATTCCCCCCCCCCCCCCGACCCAATATCTGCCTCGGAAGCTGGTATGGGGGACATTCTTGGCCCTGTAACCCCCTGAACTTGTGGGGGTGCTTCTGGAAGGGGTTCAGCTGAAAGTGGGCTGGCTGCCCCAAAATATATCCACACCCTGGCTGAGGGCGCTGCTTGAGGAGGAAGTTGGCAGCCCCCTGTACGAGCCAGCCTCCGAGGCGGAGGTAGGAAACTGGGGGTTTTTTTTTCCAGAGAGAAAGGTCAAACTGTCTCTGGGCAGGCGGCGTCTGGTTCAAATGAAATCCAGATGGGGTCTGAGAGGGCCTCGGGATCCCACAGAATCCAGCCCCTCCACACTGGCTCCCATCCAAGGCCTTCAAATCCCGGGTGTAGGGGAGCTGGGGTTGTTGGGGGGGGGGGGCTTTTGAGATGGCGGCAAGTGGGGAAAGAAGGGGGGGGCAGACACACTTCAAGCCTCCCGCATACGGTTTCAACTAGCTCCCTGCAACAGTGCAATTTTCCTTTTCGTCTTTTGGCCTGCGCCCCGTTTCCTTGGCAACGGGGGTCCCTGCCAGCGGAGCCTGGGGCTTTGGGAAATGGCCCTTTAATTGGGTTCAGATGGCGGCCCCTCCCTGACAGTCTCTCTTATTTTCTCTCTCTCCCCCCCCCCCCTTTTCTCCTCCATCCAACTGGATCCTTGTCTCTGGCCCACAAAACAGGGTGGAGGCCCCGAGAAGACTAGGCCAAGTTCAGGGGGAACTTTCTAAGCCCACGTCCCCCCACCCCACAAAAAAACTTTTTCAGACGCTTTTGTCTCAAAAAGGGAGGCGAGCCTTTGGCTTTCTCCCTCCACCTGCCCCTCAGCCCAAGGAAGGTGCAAGCTGGGAGGGCAACTCCTGGTGGCAAGATGGGAGCCACCCCACACTTTGGGGCTTTCGCTGCAGAGCAAACCAAAGCCTGTCTTAGCCCAGAATATCCTGCTTCCAACAGAGGACAGCCTGGTGCCTCTGGAAAGCTCCCAAGCGCAGCAGCTCACCTTGTTGTTGTTTTAAAAAATCCTAGGCACATGGCATTCAAAGATATACTGCCTCTGTTCATGGGGTTTTTATTTAAGTTGCAAAATGGCAACACAAAAAATAAAGGATGCAATCTGGCCTGGTGGGTTGCAAGCTTCCTTTACGACCCATCGAGAGCAGTATTGTCTGTTGACGCCTTTGCAAAATTCATGTTTTGGATTACAACTCCCATCAACCCCAGCCAGCACCAAAGGCCCACTAAGCCCAGTGCCCAGTTCTCAGCAGCTGCCAACCAGACACCTATGGGAAGTTCCATTGGTGGAGGCAGAACATTGGGATAGAGTGCCTCTGAACCTGCAGGTTCTATTTAGTTACAGTGCAGCAGTTTTGTTTGCCTTTTTGCCTTCCCAGATACAAGGCTGCCAGTCTATTTGTGTGTGTGTTTGTGTTCTTGACTAGGGACGCGGGTGGCGCTGTGGGTTAAACCACAGAGCCTAGGACTTGCCCATCAGAAGGTCGGCAGTTCGAACCCTGTGACGGGGTGAGCTCCCGTTGCTCGGTCCCTGCTCCTGCCAACCTAGCAGTTCGAAAGCACATCAAAGTGCAAGTAGATAAATAGGTACCGCTCCGGCAGGAAGGTAAACGGCGTTTCCATGTGCTGCTCTGGTTTGCCAGAAGCAGCTTAGTCATGCTGGCCACATGACCCGGAAGGTGTATGCTGGCTCCCTCAGCCAATAAAGCGAGATGAGCACCGCAACCTCAGAGTCGGTCACGACTGGACCTAATGGTCAGGGGTCCCTTTACCTTTACCTAGTGTTCTTGAGCTACCACCTTCATTCTTGCCCTGCCTTCCGGCTTTGCCAATTTCCCTTAATTCTCTCCCACACAACCACACATGCATTGCCCTGCGAGTACCGCACAACATCTTCCAGCCGCACCACCCAGGCAGGAAACAGTTGCTGCTCATTCCCGCTGAATATTGGCAGAAGTTGGAGCGAAACAGAGTGCTGGGGGTCGGTTGTGTAGTGCAGTCTTCCACCAGCCTGCAGCTCCCATCAGCTCCATTTTTGCAGTTCACAACACCTAGAAGGCACCAGGTTGGCAACAGCTGGTGTAATGTGACAAGACTGGGTTGGATGGAGAGTTGAGGTGTGAGCCATTTGGGTGCTGTGATCCCTGTCGAGAAAGAAGATGACGGAAAGCAGTGACGGGAGCAGAGAGGTCACAGCCACGCAATCTCTTTAAATCACTTTTGCCCCACTTTAAGAGTCATGGGGGAAACTGGGAAGTGTAATTTGTTAAAGGCACCTTGTTTGTTTATTTGTTGCATTCAGATGAGGCTGAGCAGGGTTTTCAACCCTTCCAGGTACTAAGTCCGGCACTCTTAACCGCTATGCAATCGCTGGTTCTTGAAACTACAATTCCCAGCACCCTTAGCAAACTACAATTCCCAGGATGTGGGTGTGACCAGAGAGAGAAACTTTAAATTAGAAGCAGCTGTCAGTAGAGAAAGGGTTGCAGGGCAGAGAAGAAGAAATGAACTTTCATCTTTCTTTTTCTCCTCTTTATATCTTTATCCAAATATTTGCTGTGTGTATGTATTTTGTTTTTTCTAGGGAAAAAAAGAGAGGATACCTCTTCCTTTATTTGACTTGTGGGTAGTCGTCCCCCCCGCCCCAGCCAGCTATATTTAATATCCATCCCATGGGGTTTGGGTTCTTTGCTTTCTCTCTCTCTTGACGTATGCAGGATGCCATAGGCGAAAGGAAAGCAGGCCCTTGGATCCTCCTTCCAGAATTCTTTGTTGCTGAAAAACCTTCCTTTTTGCTGCTGCTGTTGGTGGTGGTGGTTCCGCTTTATTGCTCAGGCCCTCTCTTGGATTAATTTGACAATCGGGCTGCATATTTGGTGCAATGAATTCAGCTACTGCTAGCTGTGGGGAGGAGGAAGGTAGAAAGATAGCAACTCAGTAAGCTAGTTTATATTGAGTCAAAGCCTTGGTCCGCCCTACACTGACTGGCAGCAGCTCTCCAGTGTTTTAGACTGGGGGTGTTTCCACCTGTATCTGGAGATTCAACCTGAGACCTTTTGCAAGCAAAACAGTTGTTCTGCCACTGACCTATGACCCTCACTGCTCTCTTACTGTTAGATGTTCTGATCAGCCATCTGTTGGCTCATGGCTTCATTAGGGTGTTCTCAGTTCCTTCAAATCATTTATACCGGGGGAAACTCCCAATAAAAATAACTAATCCTTGCCTTTAGGCTTACAATCTAAAAAAAAGGCACAGCATGAAAGGAAAAAGGGAAGGAGAGGGAAGAGGAAAATGCATGTACCCGGGCACTAAATTCTTACCGTTACAAGGCTCTTACAATGACCAATTGGTATAGAAATGAGCTGCTCACATGGCTCTTTAAAATTTAACTGTGTTATTCAAATGGAAACTTGCACATATCCCCCAATGCATTTACTGCTTCGTGAAACAGCATGCAGATTGAGTTCCTCTTCAGAGCTATAGAAGCTAGAAAGCTTTTGCTTTTTTCAAAAAAGGTGGCTCTCAAGACATCACATTGGTGCATAAGACAATCATGGGATTGCATGCAGTTTAGCAAATTGTGTTCCTTAATTCTAGTAGAATTACTACCCATCTGTGGTCTGTTGGCCTAAAAGTATATTCTGCCACTTTTTGGTAAACTTATGGTAAAACTGTTAGCTTGGTTTTTTTCTATTGCTCTTGGGACAGCTGAGCAGAGAATCACTTGCACATTAGATTATCCTCTGTCACCTTCAAGGTCTTCAAATTTCATTGGTCACACCTACACTTAAAGCACTTTGATATCCCTTAAAGAGTCCTAGGCAAGTGCTGATTTTGATTGGCTGTCGCTTTGGCGATTGGGCAATACGATAGCTGGCTCTTGCGACGCGTGCGAGTGGCAGCGCAGGTTATGTGGGTGAGCAATTTTCTGCAATACAGTGGTACCTCGGGTTACAGACTCTTCAGGTTACAGACTCCACTAACCCAGAAATAGTACCTCGGGTTAAGAACTTTGCTTCAGGATGAGAACAGAAATCGCGCAGCAGCGGCACGGCGGCAGCGGGAGGCCCCATTAGCTAAAGTGGTGCTTCAGGTTAAGAACTGTTTCAGGTTAAGAACGGACCTCCAGAACAAATTAAGTTCTTACAGGTACCACTGTAGTCCCCACAATAAAGCTCAACAACTTAATTTTCTTAATTTTTAGTCCCCAAAAATAAAGGTAAAGGTAAAGGTACCCCTGCCCGTACGGGCCAGTCTTGCCAGACTCTAGGGTTGTGCGCTCATCTCACTCTAGAGGCCGGGAGCCAGTGCTGTCCGCAGACACTTCCGGGTCACGTGGCCAGCGTGACAAGCTGCATCTGGCGAGCCAGCGCAGCACACGGAACACCGTTTACCTTCCCGCCAGTAAGCGGTCCCTATTTATCTACTTGCACCCGGGGGTGCTTTCGAACTGCTAGGTTGGCAGGCGCTGGGACCGAGCGACGGGAGCGCACCCCGCCGCGGGGATTCGAACCGCCGACCTTTCGATCGGCAAGTCCTAGGTGCTGAGGCTTTAACCCACAGCGCCACCCGCGTCCCCCCCAAAAATAGGGGGCGTCTTATACAAAGAAAAATACAGTATTTGCCAGTTTCCTTGGTGTTAAATACCAACAATATATTATTTTCAACCAACATGGTGGTTCTCATCTCTTTCTTTTTTCCTCTATCTCTCTTTTTACAGACCTGGATGCGGACAACCTCCCTGCCTACTGTTCACTTGCCCTGGGAGACCCGCCTCCCTACACCTCTCCCTTGGGAATCCCCTGCCCTCTGCATCTCGGCGGGGGCCGTGCAGGCATGCACTCCCCCCCACCCCGGCCGGCCGACTTGGACGGCGACACCTTTGAGAGCCAGCCCGCCCGGCGCGTCCGCCTCGGAGGCTCCCGTGTGCTGGAATGCCCGAGCATCCAGATCACCACCATTTCGCCAGGCCGGCGGGCCGAGGAAGACGACTGGGACTCCTCGCCTCGTGACTACCTCCTCCTGGAGGCTTTCGGGGGCTACCGCGAGACCACCCCGTCTTCCGGCTTCTTCACCCCAAGCCCCGCCAGCAGCGGCAGCGTCTCGCCTTGGAGCTTCTTTTCGGACGACGAAGCTCCCGCCGGGGACGATGTGGAGCGGGAGCTGAATGAGGCAGCGGCCCGCTTTGCCCTCAGTTCCCCCTTGGGTTCTCCCCGGGGCTCCCCCAAGCCATGGTCGCCCGCCGACGAGTCGTGGCAGCCTTACGGCGCCAGCTATTCCCCGAGCCGGGGCACAGAGGATGGATGGATGCTCCTGGGCCCAAGGCCAGCTTCACCCTGTGGCAAGCGGCGGTACTCCAGCTCTGAAACGCACTCTTCGGCATCCCCCTGCCTCTCCCGGAGGGGCAGCCTTGGAGAGGAGACCCCGGGGGAGACCGTGGAGGCAGGAGGCGACACAGCGCCCTTCAACTGTACTGGAGCCCGACCGGCCGAAAGCATCCCCCAGAAAGCCCGGAAGACCTCGACCGAGCAGACAGTGGCCCTGACCAGGAAGGAGGAAGGGAGCTGCAATGGGGAGGATGGGGGCTACGGACTTGGCGTGGGGCGCAAGGAAGGAATGGATTACCTGGCAGTGCCTTCCCCGCTGGCCTGGTCCAAAGCTCGCATTGGAGGTCACAGCCCTGTGTTCAGGTAAACCAAGACTCTAACGCTCTTTAAAGTTTGTATAAATGGTCCCCTTCTTCCTTCCATGCAAGGATGTTGAGAGTTTGGGTTGGAACCGTGGCCTGAGAGAGGGTTTCTAAAAGCAGTCATCCAGGTGGCTTGGGGCGATTCCCAAGCAAGGCATGATGGGAATATCCGTCTTGTGATGCTTATCTCTAGATCTTGGTAGCTGGAGGTGGATGGCTTTGTGAATGTGGAGTTACAAGTTGGACAGATCCCTAACACACACATATTATTAAAGCAGTCTGGGAATTGTAGCTCTGTGAAGGGAGCAGGGATCTCCTAACAGCCCTTAGCAAACTGCAGTCCCCAGAATTCTGTGTGGCTTCCAACAGGATGTTAAAAACACAATAAAAGATCAAACATTAAAATCTTCCCTAAACAGGGCTGCCTTCAGATGTCTTCTAAAAGTCAGATAGTTGTTTATTTTCTTGACATCTGATGGGAGGGCATTCCACAGGGTGGGTGCCACTACTGAGAAGGCCCTCTGCCTGGTTCCCTGTAACCTCACTTCTCACAGTGAGGGAACCGCCAGAATTCCCTCGGCCCTGACCTCAGTGTCTGGACTGAAAGATGGGGTTGGAGACGCTCCTTCAGGTATACTGGGCCGAGGGCGTTTATGAGCTTTATGAGAGTGCTTTAAATGTATTGTGTGGATGGGGCTTTGCTTCTTATCTTCCTCACATGTAGTTCTTTAGTTCACCTCTGGACTATCCATAGTTTACAGGCAGGATTGTGGAAATTTAGGTTTGTGCAATTTAAAGTGGATTAAAGTGCTCTGGAGCAGCAAATCCACTTTTAAAAAATGGACTTTGGGCTCACAGGGCTCACAGGTTGACAGGGATGGGGTAAATGCACTAAAACGTGTAGTGTGAACAAATGATCAATAAGAAATGCTGGGCGCCCCCCCCCCCCGCCTCCAGCAGGAGCTTACTAGAGCTCAGCTCTGGCACCTCTCAGGTGGGCACCATTGTGATTCTAAGAGAGCATGGGAGAAGTCCATGGTGAGCTGTGGCACCCTTTGCCCCCCTAGAAAAATAGAGCTGAGGAATTGTATAACCACTGCGCAAGCAAATCAAGATGAACCCTCTTTGTCATATAACCTGCCCACAAACAAATTAGAAGGAATGCTCAGTAACGCACAGGCGTCTAGCTTTTTCGTAAGCTTTGCGCAAGCTAATCAGGACGAATGCCCAATTAGCAAGGCATCTGGAGCAGCCCCAGCGATTGCAGATCTTGCTGCCCTCCTAGCGTGGATCCTAGCTATCTTCCTCTAGCATCCAAAGACCTTCACCTGAGCATGCCGTTGTCAGGAACTGCGGATGGGGGTGGAAGCCATGGCTCCCTCCCTCTCCCACCCTTAAGCCAGCCGGTTTGAATTTGCCAGCGCCATTGCCGGCTCTGTGGTTTGGCTGCCAGAGTTTCTGTTGTATAAAAACAACTTGTCAGACCAGACCAGGCAGAAGGGCTGGTGTCTCCAGTTACACATCCCAGACCCCAGCTCTGCATGCGGTGCTGGGGGCGGACGGGTGGGAGCTGGCGTAAACACGCCGTGCCTTGTTCCCTGTTAAGGTAAGCAGCTGGATTGGAAGAATTTCTCCTGCATGGTGGATCAACGTCATGACCTTTGAGTTCGGGGGCAGTGGCTCCATCCATTCCCTCCTCCGCCCCGTTTGCAGTTCCAAAGCCCATAGCCAGCAATATCCCGCCAAGCCAAGTCCCCCTTTTCTTCAAAGCAGAACTTAGCATCTCTTAAGCCAAGCTTGTGAATGCAATGGGTTAGCTTGCGACAACAACCCCACGAGATCTAAAATACAGTAGACCTTGCATATTTTGCCTCCTTGTTTGCAGAGGTTTCTATAAGGGTGATACCGGCGATTTCGGTCAGCCTTGCAAAAGCTGAGCTGCTGCATTAAAGGGACTAAATTTGCAAGTGCCAAACTGCTGAATCTAAGAGCCTTTGGGTGCATACACAGTACCAGCTTAAAGCGCAGTTGCTTGTCCTTTTTCCCAGCTGGTTCTGGGGGAAATGCATCAAAACACACTATTTCATAAGAAAGAACAAGACAGATACAGGAGAGAGATGGATTTTGGCTGACATGAATACACCACTTCCCAAAGTAGCAGTGGGAAGGCACTGGATACAGAGCAAATAGGAGCGTGTAGACAGCTTTCCCCCTTTCTTTTGGGAACTCTGCTTCTGCACATGTACAAGGTGGAAGGGTTTTGCAGGAGTCCTTGGCCAAACTCCCTCTGTATGCAAATTGAAGGAAGTCTCACAGAATAAGACACCCAGTTTCACAGCCTCTCTGCATGTAAAATCTATGGCTGGCTTCCTCAACCTCGGCCCTCCAGATGTTTTTGGCCTACAACTCCCATGATCCCTAGCTAGCGGGACCAGTGGTCAGGGATGATGGGAATTGTAGTCTCAAAACATCTGGAGGGACGAGGTTGAGGAAGCCTGATCTATGGTGTGGCCACTTCTTGGATACGGTGTTCTCAGAAACCTGGTCTCTGAAACCGGACACAGAGGTTACAGAGAAGGGCGGCCAAACACATGGAACACCCGGTGTTTGGAAATGGCCTACAGTAGGAGTCCGCATATGTCTCAGGCTTGTATGGTCCACTTTGTCTACCAGCCAGAGCCAGGTGCAAGACTGTGGGCCAGCCAGGGGAGCATATGCTGAGAGCAGAGTGGCTCTGAGCATATGCCTGATCCAGCAATTTGAGACCTATATCTAAACAGACCTCATAAGTCCTTTATCTCTCATTCACACCAATCCTGGTTTCTTCTCCGCCACCATTCTTTCATCGCAGAGCTTTCCAAACTGTGTGTTGGCTGCAGTGTGAATGCTCCTTGTCCTCCTACCAGGGCTGGAAAGGGATTGGTTTAACCTCCAGTTTGCTAATAACACTGAATTACTGTGTCACAAAATGATGCATGTCTAAAAAAGTGTGTCACCCATATGAAAAGTTGGGGAAGCTCTGCTCAGGGCCGTCTTAAGCATATCTGGTGCCGTGGTGCAAAGATCCCTCCGCTGTGTCCCCCCCCCCCCTTTCCCAGGGTGGCTCCTCCGGCGGGGAAGAGGCGGAGGCTGGACGCAGCACCTCCTGGCTCAGCTGGCCGCTTCGTGCCGCGGTGGCCACTGCAGGCAGCAAAATGAGCGAGCGGGCCTATACTGAGCGAGGGCTTGTGCGCCGCTCCCACTGAACGTTGGCTAGGTTTTTTTCCTTTTAGCCTTCTGGTGCCCTGCAGAATTCGGCGCCTGGAGGCTAAAAGGGAAAAAACCTAGCCGACGTGTGGCGGGAGCACGCTCACTCACTCAGTGTGCTTGTTCAGTGTTCCCCGGACTCTTGCCTGGTGCCCTCCAGAACTTGGAGCCCCGCGCCACTAGCCTCTATGGGTAAGACGGGCCTGGCTCTGTTTTATAGCATTCTCACTTGTTGCTGCTGATAGTCAACTGGGAGTCCGGAACGCTTGCTGAATTACTTCAGATCCCCCAGAGGTCTCCCAGTAGCTCCTGATTTGCCTTCTGTCCACCCCAAATCTTAAGCATTTGAAGCTTTTCAGTTGTTGTTTTTAAAATATATCATTACAAGGGCAGCTTCATCAGATCACACGTGGTGTAGAGCAAGAGGTAGCCAACATAGATGGTCCTTTAGATGTTCCTGGAGCACAACTCCCATCTCCCCTGATCATTGGCCATTGTCCATGCTAGCTGAGGGCTGATGGGGAATTGGGAGTCCAATAAACATCTGCAGGGACAGCCCTGGAGAAGAGAAGGCCAGTAATAAGGAACTGCCTTTCCCAACAGCTCTCCCATAACTTTATAACTCTGGGTTGCCTAAAAAAACATGGATTGGCTGACATTTGGGACAGGCCAGAGGGCTTCTTTGTACAACGCACAATTAATTTGCAAAGTACGGCAGCCTTTTGTGTTTTAAGCACACTGGCCTGCTAGACAGTGGTGGCAAGCAATTGCATGCAGGAGGCTGCAGAGCAGGGATGGGGAAGCTGCGATCTTCCAGATGTTTGCAGGACTAGAGCTCCTATAATCACTGAGCATTGGCCATGCCCGCTGGCACCGATCGGAGTCCAGTATCGCCCAGAGAGCCACAGGTTCCCCATCTCCATTCTGCCTGGCCTTTAATTTGAATTCAGACTGCTCTTTTATTTCCCTTCTCTTCCCTCCTCCTCCCCTTTTATGAAGATTACCCGCTCTGAGACCCCACAGCTAATTCTCCCCTGGTCTCCTTGCTGGCCCAAGTAGGACTAATTCAGCCAGCTAGCCCTGGTGACTATCTAATGCTTATTGGATGGATTTTCCCCAAATTGATTTCTGAACTTTGAATTTTATTGTTATTCATGTTTTTATACTGTACAGTGGTACCTCGGGTTACATACGCTTCAGGTTACGTTACGCTTCAGATTACAGACTCCGCTAACCCAGAAATATTGCTTCAGGTTAAGAACTTTGCTTCAGGATGAGAAGAGAAATTGTGCTCCGACGGCGCAGAAGCAGCAGGAGGCCCCATTAGCTAAAGCGGTGCTTCAGGTTAAGAACAGTTTTAGGTTAAGTACGGACCTCCGGAACGAATTAAGTACTTAACCCGAGGTACCACTGTATTTTATGCTGCTTCTACAATTAAGTGTTTTAAATTTGTTTTAGCCGCCCTGAGCCTGGTTTTCTGAACCAGGAAGGGTGGGGTATAAATAACAATTTATTATTATTATTATTATTATTATCATCATCATCATTATTATTATCCCTGCTGTACAGGCTAGTGAGTTGTATCACTCCTCTGCAGCCAGCGTAGAAACCGAGTCCATTGCCCGGGGTTGGCGAGAGGCACTTTTCCATCTGCAGAATGTTGTAGGAAGGACAGAGAGCTCTCTGCAAGGCTAGTAACTTTTGTGGAGTTATATATAAGGCAGATTGAATTTGAGACCACATGGTGGCCACTGGTTTGTTTAGATAAGGACATAGGAGGACCCTATGGCCCACCTAGTCTAGCATCCTGTTCTCACTGTGGCCAGCCAGGGTCCTATGGCCAGGTCACAAGGAGGACCTGCATGTAATAGTGTCTACTTTTGATTCCAGTAACTAGTATTCAAAGGGATATTGCCTCTGGCAGGAAGGCGAAGATGGTCACTGTGGTTAGGGGCAAATGGATATCCTTATCATCCATGAATTTGTCTAATTTGTCTAATCATCCTTTAAAGCTATCCAGGATGGTGGGCATCACAGCTTCTTGTGGAAGAGAGTTCCACAGTTTAATGATGTGCTGAATGGAGAAGCACTTTCTTTTGTCTGCCCCGAGTCTAGCAATGTTCAGCTTCGTTTGAGAAAAACTCTCCATTCACCTCATGCCGTCCATCATTTTATAAACTTCCATCATGCCTCTTCGTACTGTGGTACCTCGGGTTACATACGCTTCAGGTTACAGATTCCGCTAACCCAGAAATAGTACCTCGGGTTAAGAACTTTGCTTCAGGATGAGAACAGAAATCGTGCTCTGGCGGCAACAGAAGGCCCCATTAGCTAAAGTGGTGCTTCAGGTTAAGAACAGTTTCAGGTTAAGAACAGACCTCAAGAACGAATTAAGTACTTAACCCGAGGTACCACTGTACTTGACTTTTCTCTAGCTAAGAAGCTCCAATTCACAGAATCATGAGAGCTGTAGAATTGGAAGGGACCCTGAGGATCATCTGGTCCATCTCCTGTCCCATGCAGGGATCAAACTTGCAATCCTGGTGTTATCGCCACCACACTCTAACCAATGGAGCTACCTCAAATTCTGAGCTAAAAACTCAGGTTGCAACCTTTCCTCATAGGGTAATTCCTCCCTCCTCTTGATTGTTTAGGTTGCCCTATTCTGAACCTTTCCCCCCTCTGCAATGGACCAGTTCATGGAGAATCGATCTAGCTATGGCAGTTACCTATGATGGCAAAACAGATCATGTTTTGAAGCTGCGTATCTCTAGATACACTAACATGAGCTTGACCAAACTGCGGGAGGCAGTGGAAGACAGGAGTGCCTGGTGTGCTCTGGTCCATGGGGTCACGAAGAGTCAGACACGACTAAACAACAAAATCTCTAGATACAAGCTACTGTGGACAAACTGCGAAGGGAAGGGCTATAGCTTGGTGGTGGAGCATCTGCTCCTTGGGCATCTCCAGGTAATCCTTAGGAGAAGCCCCTTTCTGAAACCTTGGATACCTGATGCCAGTCTCTATAGCCAATAATAAGCTATACTGTATACAATTTGACTTGTACATCTTCCTATGCTTTTATGTTCTCCTTGTGGGCTTCCAAAGGCCTCTGATTGGCCACATGTAAGAGAGGATGGTTGCATGGTATGGTTCTTAAATCTGAATCCAGCAGGGATCATGATCCGGCGCAAGAGAAGTGTGAAATGCGTACTCATCAGGAGTGTGCTCTGGATGAATGCCAATGTGAAAAGTTATCTGGCCTCTGACTAGCCCCTCAGCTACGGCAAGCTCAAAATTGGTGATGAACAAGCCAGGAGAAAAAATATATATATTTGAAATACGTGAGGGCTAGTAACTCATTGTAGATCCCTTTGCAAGCCTTGCAATTTATGTTCTTAAATATTACTAACTGCAAACTCGGGAAAGGAGGCTGGAGGTTCTGCACTGAGTGCCTGTGAGCGTTGTAGGTGGGGAGAAATTTAGCTGGTCAAATCTTATGTGCCTTTTTAATAGTTGTTTTGAAGCATGAACTCTGGTAGTGCCATCTTCCCCTGCCATCCTTTTGCAGCCAGGATGGGGGGAGCTTCACCCACCATCCATTGGAAGAAAAGCCACAGCATCAGGGTAGATCACATGCTCTACATGTGTGTTGTTCCAGGTTCGATTGCCGACATCTTCAGTTCAAAGGAGCAAGTGCCATAAAAGACCGCTGCCTGAGATCCTGTCAGTCAGAGTAGAAAATGCTGTGTGAGCTGGGTAGACAAATAACGTGGTTTGTTACTTAACAGCTTCTTGTGTTCCAGTTTCCTCTTTGTTGCAGCTATGTATTAAAGGTACATGAGTCCCCTGCTGCATTCCTGTTTGGGTTGCAAGCAGGAGGAGGTCGGACGAGGTCACTTCCAGTGCCTAAGTCGTCAACTTCATGGTTCTTCCTTTTACCCATTCCCCAGGTCTTCTGCTCTCCCCCCTCTGGACTGGCCTCTCCCCAGTCAGTACGAACAGTATGAGCTGAAAATCGAGGTGCAGCCCCGAACTCACCACCGAGCCCATTACGAGACGGAGGGCAGCCGGGGTGCTGTGAAGGCCGCTCCAGGAGGACACCCTGTGGTGAAGGTATCTGAGGGGCGGGGGGAGCTAACAAGAACCGGGATAAGAATGGGACCAGGGGGTTGGTTGGGTGGGAGGAGCGACAATGAACTGAAAGAAAGTTCCCACTTCGCATCTCTCCTGCAACCACAGTCTCACAAAACGACTGTAGGCCAGGCATAGGGAACTCATGGTCTTGAAGTCATCGGACAACAACTCCCATTATCCCATGAACTTTGGCCCTGCTGGGTGGGGCTGATGGGAGCTGGAGTTCAAAAATTTCTGGGGCATTGGAATGTATGGTAATGTGGAAAAGGCAATAATGCACTCTTCTACGTATCATGGTTTCATCTAGAAAGTGGGCCGAGAGTACACCTGAGCATGTGTAGAGTATATTTATTCTCACCACATAATCACAGGCTCCACCTCCATATTTGGGATAGGAGCTGGTAAGGCTTTCAGGCTGAGGGTTGGCTGCCACCTTTGCCATTTAGCCAGGTAAAGCCAGCTTTGCTTTCGACACCATTTATTCCGTAAGAGCTCATATGCATTTTTTTATTTTCTGCTATTGTTGTTATTTTTTAAAGCGTTCTCCTCTGCCCCCAGCCTCCAGGGAGCTTGTTGTCAACGTAGTTTGTTTTTTTTTTTAAAAAAAATACATATATAAATATCTCGGCATTTTCAGCCAAGCTAATCCAGAAGGGAAACTTCCTTTTTTTTCTTTTTCTTTTAATTCTCTTTTCTTTGAGGGCTGGTTTGAAAGTCTCCATCCAGAAATTTGAAAGATGAAAACTATTCCCACTTCAAAGGCTGCTTGCGGGGGCCAAAAAAAGGAAAAGAAAGAAAGACAAATGTCACGGATTTTGTTTGCAACAAATTGTGAAATAGCCGCCCGCTAAATTTAGATGAGTGCCTTTTAAATAAGTGGGAAGGTTGAAACTTTTAAAAAACAAAACCAACCCACGGCTTTATGAGAGTGAGGGGGTGATATTTGGGCTGCTTGTTCTTATAGTGACAGGAAGGTTTGATCTGTGCGTGCGTGTTTTTGTGCTGTGATTGCAACTTTCCCTATACTGTACTCCATCTCTTTGTATCCTAGTTTCCCCAAATTACGATGTGGAGATCTATATGTACATTTTCCTAGGACTGGGGTGGGGGGGAGGTTGGCATGAAAAGCTGAGGTCCGTCCTTTCTCTCTTCTCGTTGCCTCCGCCTCCCCCCCACTCCATTTTTGTGTGTGTATCCTTCCTCTTTCATTCCCCATCACATTCCCCTGTAGCCAGGATCTCGGGGCTGCCCTTTCCCACGCTCTCATCTCAGATTCGCAGCGCTGGTCTCCTCCTGCATCCAGCCCCTCTGCGTCACTCTTAGGGATAGCGAGTCGGAGTGTGGAGTGTTTGTATGTGCGCACGTGGGACAAATACCCCCACCCCTTGCTCCATATGCTTTCTGGCAAATTCCACTCCTCTTCTGCAGGCGTTCAGAACTTGCCCTTCCTTGCAGAGAGGCAAACCCTCCGTTTCCTAAAGCTGCGCCCCCTTCCCCCTTTCTCCTGCCATCTCCCTGCTTCCCATTCCCCACCCCGCCCTTTCCAAAAGTTGGCATAGGTTTCTGCAGGTTCCAAGGCCGCTTCCACTGCCCCCACAATCCTTCAGGCCTCAGATCCTTCCATCTTCCGTGGCATGAGTGGGGAGAGAAGAGGTAAAAACGGAGCGTTTTCCTTTAAGGCTCAAATCGACTGCAGCTGGAAGTCTTGGCCTCTGATTGGAAACATCTGGGCGTCCCTGAGGCAAGACCACCGATGTCTCCAGCTGCAGTGGCCTTTGCCAAAGAGGGTGGCTGGTAAGGAGGTGGTGGAGACAGGGAGTAATCAATATGTAAGACACACAGAGCTCTTTTCATGGAATAGAGGCCCACCTTCCAGGTCTGTGATTGCACAACTTAATTTAAGACAGGGATTAGCCCCCATAATTTATTTTATTTTATTTTTTAAGACTGAATAAAGTCTCCGGAGAATTTGAAGCAAGCATATTTCATATCCACTGCATTGATTTTTATTTTTTTTAATGACAGCCGAACCTTCTCCTTCAGCTGCTAAGTGTTTATGAACATTCTGTGACATCATAGCCACAGGGTCTTGGACAGACTGTTTCCTAGCCCTGCTGTCTCTGAACCTTCTGAAGTGGTGATGGCCAGGAATTTGAAACTGGGACTTTTAAAACATGCAGATCCGTGACCACCCATTGCGGGTTCTTCTCGCAAGGAAATGAACCGGGCCAC
Organism: Podarcis muralis; assembly: GCF_964188315.1. Classification (NCBI taxonomy): domain Eukaryota; kingdom Metazoa; phylum Chordata; class Lepidosauria; order Squamata; family Lacertidae; genus Podarcis; species Podarcis muralis. The sequence goes on along the minus strand of NC_135667.1, from coordinate 12,359,330 downwards.
CCCTTTGCCACATACAGAGCATCTGCCATGACGCAGCGTCACAGAATGTTCAGAAGTGGATGGGGAAATTCACGTGTGAGATGTCCCATTACAGAATGCATTGGCTGGGGATGGTGGCCAGATTTTGGCGGGGATGATCGCTCAAGTCTCTTTGGCCGTGCAGGAAAATGTCTGGGGTGACTATTTTCTCCTAGAGGGGTGGCAATCATCACACTGATTTTGCCACATCCTCAGACGAACTCAAAACTCATGGCAATAAGATGAGATGTTTTATTTCAGAGAAGCTTACCGTTCTCCTTTCTCTCCCCACCCCAGCTTTTAGGCTATGATGAGAAGCCCCTTACCTTACAAATGTTCATCGGCACAGCGGATGAGCGGAACTTGCGTCCCCATGCCTTCTACCAAGTGCACCGCATCACTGGCAAAATGGTTGCCACCACGAGCTATGAATCCATCATCAATGGCACCAAGGTCCTTGAGATGTCCCTGCTGCCTGAGAATAACATGGCTGCCAAGTAAGAATTGCTTTGCGGGGCTTTTGAAGGGGGGGGGGGGGTTGATGTGGTTGGCAAATATGCCCAATTATAAAAAAATATAGAAATCCCTCCTTACGTAGTAGCAAACCTGATTTTGCAACTAAGTATAGATGCTTAATGGGACGTGGGTGGCGCTGTGGGTTAAACCACAGAGCCTAGGACTTGCCGATCAGAAGGTCGGTGGTTCGAATCCCCATGACGGGGTGAGCGCCCGTTGCTCGGTCACTGCTCCTGCCAACCTAGCAGTTCGAAAGCACCTCAAAGTGCAAGTAGATAAATAGGTCTGGCGGGAAGGTAAACGGCGTTTTCGTGTGCTGCTCTGGTTCACCAGAAGTGGCTTTGTCATGCTGGCGACATGACCCGGAAGCTGTATGCCGGCTTCCTTGCCAATAAAGTGAGATGAGCGCCGCAACCCCAGAGTCGATCATGACTGGACCTAATGGTCAGGGGTCCCTTTACCTTTATAGATGCTTAACAGGGAGTAGCAACCTATCCTGTGTTGGATGAACATACTTAGTGAGTTTACAACACACAGGGGGGTAGGTTTGTGCAATTTCAGAAAGATAATATATTTACAGGGCAACAAGGTAGACCATCCCCCAGGTTCCATCCCATGCCACTCTCAAATTGAATGCACACATTATTCTTGTTTTGTGGGTGCTTTGGGATGACTGAGTTTTAGAAAGGAGTACTGGATCGTCAACAGGCGCTATCACCCATCATGGTCAGGCAAGTGCCAGGGCCCAGTTGAGGTCTCCAGCTTCCTTTTCATAAAACCAGTGCAGCTGTTGCCTGCCATGTTCTTTTCCGCCAATTTCTTTACCCCATAATGCCTCTGGGTTTGCAGTGCAGTGGGGCTCAAGACATTCTGGGGAAAACAAAATGTTGGGTGGCTGTACATGTGTTCTGGTCTACCCATTGAAAAGAAAAAGAAAAAAGAAAAGAAAACCCTGTGTTGGGGAAATAGAAGAGGGCACTTGCAGAGAGTAACCCAAACCTGGCAGTGACCCTGATTTTCCCCAAGGCAAAATGTGTCCTAGTTATCAAATGTGTGTGTAGTTTCAGTTCAGCTCTAGGCAGGATTCTGATGCTGGTAGGAGACAGAAGCTGATGAGCTAAGAGACTCTTCCTTCTCTTCTATTCTCAGGCGGGGTGAGGGACCCTTTTAGCCCAAGGGCCATATTTCCTTCCAGGCAGCCTTCTGGAGGCCACATGCCAGCGGTGGGTGGAGCCACAAGCACAAGGGGGAGGAGCTACCCTCTGGGGGCAGGTCCCAGTTCTGCAGGGCAGATCCAGAAGGAAAAATGGGGAGGAGCAACAAATGCAATGCTTAGCTTAATACAGGAGCCATGTTTCTTGCTTATCCCTCCATCCACGTGAGCAAGAAGCATCACCAGAGTTCAATGGAACATTCTAGCCGGGCAAAAGCACTCGAGGAGGGTGCAGAGCAGGCCTTGGAGGAAGGGGTGTGGCTAGGGTCCCAAGGGCCCAACATGGGCCTGTAGGACTCTATTTAACCCATGGGACAGATTTGCCATCGGTGTTTTGAGAAGGAGGTGCATAACATGAACAGTGAATTGCCGTGGATTCACAGACAACTCCCCCTTCCCTTTTCCCCCCTGCACCAGTATTGACTGCGCAGGGATCCTGAAGCTACGGAATTCGGACATTGAACTGCGCAAGGGGGAGACGGACATCGGGCGCAAGAACACGCGGGTGCGCCTGGTCTTCCGGGTCCACGTCCCGCAAGGAAATGGCAAGGTGGTCTCTATCCAGACTGCCTCTGTACCCATCGAGTGCTGTGAGTGTCCTCTGGGGGTGTCTCGTGTGGGGGGGGGGAGAGAAGCAAGCCTCCACGTAGCTGCAGGGCAGTCTGAATCCCAAAGTCACACCCACACACCAGACATTTAAAGCACTCTAATACCACTTAACTATTGTGCCATCCTAAAAAAAAATAGCATGGGAGCTGTAGTTTGTTAAGCGTGCTGTGGAATTGTAGCTCTGTAAGGGGTCTCCTAGCAACTCTCTCAGCACCCTTAGAAAACTACAGGCCCCAGGATTCTTTGCACAGAGGGAGCCAGGACTGTTCAAAGTGGTATAATGCTACTCTAAATGTGGTTTTTACTCTGAGTGTGGTTTAGATATTTCAGACGACTTTACTTGATCAGTGCAACAGTGCCCCCTGGGGAACGCACAAAAGTGGAGTCCACAGGCCTGTGAGTTACACGGACTTATATAGAAGTGCATGCATACATAAAGGGCGATGCGGTGGTATCACACAACATGCACTGGTGTGAAAGAAATAATTCAGCGTGACTTGGTGGTGTATTGATCAAAAAGTCACATGGTGCAAGACGTAATGCGTTGTAAAAGGAACTGTTAGAAACTGGGACGGAAGCGTTAGCATTATAAGTGCAATAATCCCTTCATCTGAATGCACTCATATCTCTGGAGATCAAGAAAAACAAAGGTGATTTCCCAGAGAGCAGTGCTGATTAGACCAACTTATGCTGATCCAGTTGTGAGCACAAAATGGCAGCTGATTCATAAGAGGCTAGGCCAGAGGCGTCATGGAAAAGGTGGATTTTAGAGAGAAAGAGGGAGGGTGGGTTTGGGGAGGCAGTTCCCTTGTACACTGGGTGTATTCGGTTCTTCATTCCTCTTAATGGAGCATTGCCTCAATTCCTCCTAAATGTGGCTGTGCTTGTGCAAGGTGGTCTCTCCTTTGTGACCCCCCTTTCCTCTCCTGCGCGCAGCCCAGCGCTCAGCTCAGGAGCTCCCCCAAGTGGAAAACTACAGCCTCAGCGCGTGCTCCGTCCATGGCGGAGAAGAGATGGTGATCACTGGTGCTAACTTCCTGCCCGAATCAAAAGTTGTCTTCATTGAACGAGGCCCCGGTAAGCAATGCACAATTTTTAACTTGTGGCGATGGGGCGACAGCTTGGAGCATGGGTTGGTCATGACAATTGAGAGATGGAGCATCCATCTTCTGGGGCAGTGTACCACTAAATTGCCAGATGCTGGGGACAAATAGCAGGCGATGGCCATATCCTGCACAGCCAGTTGGTGTGCTCTCCAGAGAAATACAGCAAGCCTTTAACACCTTTCAAATCCCCTGCCCTCATCATCCTTGTTAATAGGCCCTCCCCTCCACCTGATATTGGTCAATTGCTTTTGTTCTTGCTGTTTTGCTTCAGATGGAAAACTCCAGTGGGAAGAAGAGGCAAATGTCAATAGGCTGAAAAGCACAGAGGTGAGAATTCTGGACAGTGATCTCCTCAGGTGGGAAGTGAATTTGCAGCCTGGCTTTTTCCTGTCAGGAGTGGGGCTAGGTTTATAAAACACATTTAGTGAGGAACAGGGAAAGACTTTTATTGAATGTGGATGACAGCAGGGAAATCCTGGGCTGGACCATTATGCTGATCACACACAGAGAAGTAATGAGTCTTTGCTATTGGAGAACAGCTGGTTTGTTTGTTTTTTAAAAAACATCATTGTTAGTAATTATTATTGCCAGGAACAGCTATATTGAGGGGAAATGCACACATAAAGGCTCCTGGAGATTCAGCGCAGGGAAATAAGTCCTGGTGGTTTTTCTACTGATACATGCAACGTCCAGGAAGGGGAAACTGTCTAGGTGCTGTTGGATTATAACTCCTATCATTTGTGGCTGGAGTCCAGTGGCCCCTCCCCAGCACGAGTCAGATTTATTATTATTATTAAAACAATTAACATTGAAATAAATGGTATATAAAAGGGATAGAGAGATAAGGTGCGAAGGAATCAAATCCTGCCAAGTGGAACAGTCACTGACAGAGGCTGGTCTGGGAATGGGGAGTCCAATGGCAGTTGTTCCCAGATGAGTTGATGGAGTCGGCCTTGCCATTTCATCTTTACTTCATCTGCGGCCCAGTAAAATGGCTGACGGTGGCGCCCGCTTTGAGCTTGTACACAGAGCGGGCTTGAAAGTGTGTATATCCTCTCATGCTGGAATTGAAACAGTTAAGTTTGGTTCTTTTCATGAGGAGCAGGAGGATGATACAAGGGAACCCAGAAATGATTTTGAGGATCTGAAGTGCTTCCGTAAACGCCCGCTCATGAACTGTGGCTGGTTATATAGATAGGCGAACCTCTGCTTGGCATTTTTTTACCTGAGCAAGGCCGTGCAACACATCATCATCTGCTTTTTCCCTGCTTCCACAGGCCTCTCTGACCCTCACTGTCCCCGAATACAGCAACAAACGAGTGTCTCGGCCTGTTCAGACCTATTTTTACGTCTCCAACGGACGCAGGAAAAGGAGCCCTGCTCAGGCCTTCAAATACTTACCTGGTACGTCAAAGTGCGAACTGGAAATGGGGGGAGGAATATTGAGGGGGTCTATGACTGCTAAATGGGACGCGGGTGGTGCTGTGGGTTAAACCACAGAGCCTAGGACTTGCCGATCAGAAGGTTGGCGGTTCGAATCCCTACGACGGGGTGAGCACCCATTGCTCGGTCCCTGCTCCTTCCCACCTAGCAGTTCGAAAGCACCTCAAAGTGCAAGTAGATAAATAGGTACCACTCCGGCGGGAAGGTAAACGGCGTTTCCGTGCGCTGCTCTGGTTCGCCAGAAGCAGCTTAGTCATGCTGGCCACATGACCTGGAAGCTGTACGCTGGCTCCCTCGGCCAATAAAGCGAAATGAGCGCCGCAACCCCAGAGTCGGCCATGACTGGACCTAATGGACAGGGGTCCCTTTACCTTTATGACTGCTAAAAGTGATATTGATGGTTTTTCTTTCTCCCCCCTCCCTTTCCTCTTCAACCCACCCATCTCTTCCAGTGATCTTCAAAGAAGAAGCACTCCCAGATGCCCCACACCGGGGTTTCGCCCACACCACTCAGAGCTCTCCTTTCCCGCTACAGCCGGCACAGGGCGCCATGGATTTCTCTCCCTCCAGACCCCCCTTCCCTTACTGCCCCGAGCGCTCCCCGCCGTGCTCCCCCTACGGCCCCGACTGGAACCCTTGCTCCTTCTCCTCCCCCAACCGCTACAACCCTGCCTTCCGTTTCCCTCAAAACGAGGCCTATAGGGGCGTCAACCTCTCTGTACCCCTCCTGTCTCCAGCGGGCCTGCCCCATCTCCATGCCCTAGAATGCCGCCCGCCCCACTTCCAGCCTCCCAGCCCACAACTCGGCGCTCAGCCACCGGGGCGGGGAGAGAACCGCAGCGGGGAGAGGACTCCGGAATGGACAGATCCAGAGCTGGGGTCCCAGGAACATAGCGCCAAAGAGCTGGAGAAATCGGGGTTCGATGGTGGCTTCCGAGATAACCTGCCCATCCACGGGATCACGCTGGAGGAAGGTAAAGCTAGAGCTGTGAAGGGAGTGGGGGAAACACAAAAACATGTATTTGCATCTTCTCTTGAGATATATACAGATAGATAGATAGATAGATAGATAGATAGATAGATAGATAGATAGATAGAGATATTGTCAGAATCGTGGTAATCTATGAACCGCCCCAGACTAGTGGTTTATGGAGGATGCATTTTTCAATACAGCCGTACCTTGGAAGTCGAACGGAATCCATTCTGGAAGTTCGTTCAACTTCCAAAACATTCGGAAACCAAATTGCAGCTTCCGATTGGCTGCAGGAAGCTCCTGCAGCCAATCAGAAGCTGCGGAAGCCCCATCAGACGTTCGGATTCCAAAAGAACATTCGCAAACCGGAACAATCACTTCCAGGTTTGCGGCCTTTGGGAACCAAAACATCCAAGTTCCAGGGTGTTCGGGATCCAAGGTACGACTGTATGCTCATGACACAGTAACAGTGTATTTTCATGGTGGATTTCGTCTGCTTTTGTTTGTTACTGCTGTCTGTACAACAAAAGCAGGGCAGAAAAAAGCAGAATGTTTGCGGTATTCAGAATTTACAGGATCTCAGCAGGAGCTTACGAATGTGCACTGACTGGAAATGAAGCTTTTGCAGGCACGAACAGTATTCAAAAGCAGGATCGTGTCTAACCACCCTGATAGCATTGTGAACAGAAGTCATCATGTATGCACAGTAAATAAATAAAAAAAAGGATGCCTGGGGAGGCCCCAGGTGTCTGGAGGATATGGAGCATGCAGATTTCTCCTCTGCAATCCCAGGCCACAATATTCTGCAAGTTCCACCTGCTGCACCTGTCCTAGGCCCCAAGTGGCCCCTGGGAAACATAAACTCAGCAGCACTGCTGGTGGTGTTATTCTCTTATTGCAGATGTTGAGTAGAGAAATTAAGAAATTTCAATTTGCCTAGGTCATGAACTTGCTTAGGTGAGCTTTGGGTAAGGACAGACAGAGCAAGTAATTCAGTCTCTCTTTTTTGTGTCTCAGGAGGTCAGCCATAGCTCTATTCTACTGTGTGTGTTTTAGAGAATGCACAGCCTTTTAATTTACTTAAAACACATGTTTTTAAGGTTAAAATATGCACTTTTCAGTCACTCACATGTAAAAGAAACCCACACGTTTTGCACGTCTTTTACATAAAAGGCGTCATTTTGTGCACACTTTTTGCACATGAGAAATGCAAAGCAAAATCTAGAGAACTGCATGATCTGTCTAGGAGCTGCACACCAACCCACAAGCAGGCTCAAGAGGACCAGATCCGTCTGCTGCAAACAAACAAATTCCTCCCCAAGCCCTAGGGGGGACCTTGAGTAGTTTGCCACTGAGCTCCCAAGGCAGCACTTATGAGGCTTCTCTCAAGCCCTCTCCATCTCGCCCACATTGACCTCTCTTCTCTCCACAGTAACCGAGATCATCGGCAGGGACCTAAGCGACTTCCCCGAGCCCTCCTGCGAAGGCAGGCGGAGCTGAGATGCCGCTGGATTGCGGGGCGCTCTGATCTTCCAAGAGAAACCTGGAGCTTTGACCCAGAGAAAGTTGGCAACAAACCAAAGATCACCCTGAGTGGCCAGTTTTCAGGGACTCTCTGCGTCCATGAGTTTTGCCTCTGACATTTTTCTGCCTATCCTTTTTATTCATTCATTCAGCCACTCCTTTTCTTTTCCTGCCAATGCTTCCATAAAGGGCCAAGTCAGCCTCAGAATGGCCATGGGTGGATCAAGGCAGTGGCTCTCTGTTCTCAGACGTCCCGGCAGAAGAAGCCTCAAAAGAAACTCACCAGCAGAGCTACCACTGCGGTGGCCACCTGTTTTTGTTCATCCATAGTATCTGGAGATATGCAGCATTCTGGACCAAGAAGTGGGCTTTCACATCTGGCTGTCATGGCCCAGAGCGACCTTATCTTGTGACTCCTTAAAATGTATGCTATTGGCCAGTGTGGGGCCCTGTTGCAATGAATTCCATAGCCCAGCCTGGCCATCTAGGTGAGACCTTCCATTTGCCAGATTGCCCTTTCCCTTCTGCTCATCCGTCCAGTCTACTGTGCATTTTCTCCACCTGCTCTCGGCCATGTCCGTCCATCCAAACCACCTCCCATCTTCCCTTGGCATTGAGAAGGGCTCCAAGTTTCTCCTTGGCGGTGATGTCTAAACGACTTCCGAAATAGCTTGTGCCATAGGTTCCTGGAGACAGGGCTGGCCCGAGACATTTTGGCACCTGAGCTGAACCACAAAATGCCAGGGAGGAAAGGACTAGTGAAGATCTACATCAGGGAGGGTGGATAACGATCTGTCCTGGGAACAAGGATGGAAGGAGACCAGCAGCACCTCCTATAGGCAGAAACAAGAGGAACTGAGGAAGCTATAGATCCAGCCTACAAGGAGTAGCAGGCAATGCATTCCTTGGAGGCCAGATCTGCTGCCCTTGTGTACCCTGAGGTGGTTGCATCCCCTTGCCTCATGGGTGGGCCGGCCCTGCCTGCAGAACCTTATCAAAAGGTTCCTTGGCTAGAGGAGTAGGAGTGCAAGGAAAGTTGCTCTCGAAAGGCAGAATGCCCCTGATTCCTGATCTTGCCTTCCAGTGGCAGGGAAGCGTCGTGTAAATTCTCCTGCATTTGTTCAGTTGCTTCAGGGCATTGTCAAGGAGTGCTAAGCCTGGAATGTGTCATTATATCAGGGCTGGGGAATCTTCTCCAGATGTTGCTGGACTCCAGCTCCCATCAACCCTGACCGTTGGCCGTGTTGGCCAAGACAGACAGCAGCTGAGTCCTGACAACATCTGAACGGCCCCAAGTTCCCTATCCATGCCAGTACATTCCCCAGGCTCTGTTGTTTGCTTGCAGGTATTCCTTGTCGAATGCTCTGGGGGGGCTCTTTGGTAGGCCATTCTGTGGGTATGAGAAGCCCATGGCTCTCCAGATGTTCTCCCACCAGCCCCAACCAACATGACCTGTGGTCCAGGGTGATGGATGTTGGAGTTGAACAGCAACATATGGAGACCCCTCATGTACCACCCTCTCCACCCCCTCATCTCCTGTGGTGCAGTGATCCTTCTGAAGAACAGCCGTGACGAATTTTTTCCTCGATGGTTGCCAGTTTCCTTGTTCTGGAATTATTTTATAATTGTGCCCTTGCTGAAGAAGCTGCTGATGTGTGTGGAAGGGGAAAGGAACCGTACCGCTGTTGTCCTCCCACCTTTAATATATATATGCTTCCAAGTTGGTCCATGGGGAGGGAAATCGTTTCCAGTTGGGAGAAAAAGCCATAAGATGTGTCACTGGTGCTAACAGTAGTCCCTAGTCCTCCCTTACAAGGGTTATTGTAATAGGTGAAGAGGCACATAATGTTTTCAGAGCAATGGGCTGCTTTGGAAATGGCCTTCCTACCTTCACTCAAAAGGGATGTGTATTCCTCTCCAGAGTTGACCAGGTGAGTGGGAAGCGGAGGGAAGTATTCTGTGAGCTTGCAGCAGGAACTGGCTGTGCACAGTGCTGATTGGCTAGTGCTTGTGACGCAGCCAGGAACCTCTTGCATCCTCAGAGCAGTTTTGCACATTAACTTTTTTAAAAAACAAAAACAAGAAGGTGTTGACTTAATAAAAATCAATTCAGTACCTTTTTATAATAAAGTAGGTAAGCTGTCTGAAGTGGTGGCATAGGAGACAGACAGGCCTGATATACCGTATTTTTCACTCTATAAGACACACCAGACCACAAGACACATCTAGTTTTTGGAGGAGGAAATAAGAAAAAAAATATTCTGAATCTCAGAAGCCAGAACAGCAAGAGGGATTGCTGCGCAGTGAAAGCAGCAATCCCTCTTGCTGTTCTGGCTTCTGGGATAGCTGCGCAGCCTGCATTCGCTCCATAAGACGCACACATTTCCCCTTACTTTTTAGGAGGGAAAAAGTGAGTCTTATAGAGCAAAAAATACGGTAATTCATCCAGAATTTTGATTGGCCGGTATGCACATTTGTCACTTCAGTTGTGAAGCTAGGTTTGCTCTACAGCTGAGAGTCCTGTGAGCTCATTCTGCACCCTTACAATCACAGTGATTTTTTAAAAAATCAAAGTTCTATGCCCTAAGCCTACGAGGACTATTCTAGAAAATGTGAGGATGCTGGCTGCCTTGCACAATCTCAACTGTCACCGTGACTCCTTTCTCCACATTTAGCAGAAATGGAATGTTTATGCAAAACGAGTCAAAGTATTCAAAATTATTTCTTTTATTCAGGTTTCAGAATCCCAGCTTTTCTGAGCCAACAGTTTGCATTATTTGGGTGATGAGTTTTCAGTCAAGTGGAGAATACGCAGCTAAGCAGTTTGAGAGAGGGTGCTGCCACCGAACTATAAACTGGGGATTGGCAACTCAGAGTTGATAGCAGCTGTTTTTAAAAGCATTCATCTCCTCCCCCCCAAAAAATAATTGGGCATCTGTGTGAGGCTGGTAGAGAGCAGAAAGCTCAAAGAAGGAAATGAAGTGTACCACAGCAACTTAATAGGGTGCTTTGAAATTTGGAGAGACAGTAGTTACGCCTAAAGTTGATTCCCACCTTCCTTAATCCTGCTCCTTGAGATTGTGATCAGAGACTCAGGGATCGGAAATGGTAAGGGTTCATTAACAGCCCCAAAGCGTTTTCCTTGATGCGGAGGAGTGGCTGGCATTTTATATTTTTGATATGTACTTTGGGGGAGTGGTGGGAATGTTCTTTTGTAATTAAACGCATAAAAAAAGCCTAAAGGAAATAACGCTTGTTGTGCAATGCTGTCTTGTGTGTGTTTCTGCCCCGGAGGTATCTGAAAGAAAGGGAAGTTCTAGCAAGCAGAGAAGCAGCTGGAGGAAATGCCGACTGAAGTTTATCGTCTGGTGGTGGCTATCTTCCCTCTCTCTTGTTTGTGAGAGCTGTTGCACGAGAGCTGTTGCTTTGTGAGAGCTGTTGCACGAGAGCTGTTGCTTTGCAGCTACACTGGGGGTGGGGGGTTGACTGGAGCATGGAGGGGGACACACCAAGGGTTTGCAGAACTGCAGAAGTCTATGGAGGGAGGGAAAACAGAAGTGGGAGGTTGTGCGTGTGTGTGAGAGAGAGATGGACGGATGGGAGAGGGAAATGAATAGAATCCAATGGAGAAAAGCATGGATGGTGGGCTGGCACAATGACCAGGAACTATCCACTCTGCACCATTTTGTTGCAGGTTGCACTTTATTCAGTATTCATCCTTTTCAACTGAGCTATATGTCTAGCCAGATTTCTAGTAGTTCTCTATCACCATCCTCCCTTCCCTTAGGGCTGCTATTACCTGGATTTCAAAGGCGGAATTGATGTCCAGTGGGAATTTATCCAGCATCTTTGGCAAGTCAATTGAAAAATCTTGGGTTTTTTTTTTTTTACATTTTTGTAAAAAACAACATTGGGGGTTTGTCTAAAAAAAATAAAGCTCAACTGTCCTGGTTTTTACTTTTTGAAATATGGCAACCCTACTTCCCTTATTCTCATTTTCATATTGTACCCTGAGCGCTGTGGGCTGAGCTTTGGCTACGTCAAGGAATGTCTAGAAACATTCCCAACTGCTAAGTGGGAATGAACATGGAAGTGGCTGCATGTAGAACTGGTGCCCCACCTCGCCCCCCACATAAGCGTTCCTTGCATCAAATTGTAGTGTCGGAAGGGACCACAGGGGTCATCTAGTCTAACCCCCTGAAATCCAGGAATCCTTTCCCCAAACGTGGGGCTCAAACCCATAACCCTGAGATTAAGAGTCTCTTGCGCTAGCAACTGCATTTGTCATGCATTCCACACCTACTCAGGTGTGGATCTAAAACATGCTCCCAGAGCACCCGCCCAACTCCTGGTTGCCTGTGTGCCAACCCTACATGCAAATTGGTTGATTCATGCCACCAGGGTGGCTGGTATAGGGAAAGGAGGCAGGGAGTTCTTGCGTAGGAATGCCTGTGGCTGTTCTAGAGTCACAGAGTCATGGAATGATGCAGATTGTGGTGGCAGCCACGGCTGCTGTGGCCTAGTTTGGGGTGTTTCATTTTTGTGCGTGTGCATTTGCTGCCCTGGGCTTCAAGGATTGGATATGAATAGTGATCATCAGAACTGGAAATTGCCAGAATTCAGTTCCAGCTCTAGCACCTCTCAGTTGGCGCCATGGCCATTCTAAGAGAACAAGGGAGCTGTTCGTGGTGAGTTCCGGCGCCTATTTTTCTAGCAAAATAGCACTGATGATGATAATGGAATCTCAATCAATTCATCAGGCTTGGAGAGGTGCTCTGGTCTGCAACGCGGCTGAAGGATGACTAGCTGAGATGATGTGGGTGGGATTCAGGGAAGTCCTCTTCTACAATGTCTATGGCAGGGGTCAGCAAATTTTTTCAGCAGGGGGCCGGTCCACTGTCCCTCAGACCTTGTGGGGGGCCAGACTATATTTTTTTGGGGGAAATGAATGAATTCCTATGCCCCACAAATAACCCAGAGATGCATTTTAAATAAAAGCACACATTCTACTTGTGTAAAAACACACTGATTCCTGGACCGTCCGCGGGCCAGATTTAGAAAGCGATTGGGCCAGATCCAGCCTACCCATGGTCTATGGGCTGGAGGTGCACAGCACACCTAATGTGGTGTAGTGTTTCACTTGTAACAGACTAGGGAGGCCTGGATTTAAATCCTCACAAAGTCCACTGGGTAGCTCCTGGGCCAATTCGTACCTCTTTGCCCAAGGCAGAACAGCAAATGACTTAGCTTTTTTTTAAAAAAAAGATATTTATTAAAATTTTCCACTGTAATACATTAAAAAAAATCAAAAAACAAAAAACAAAAAAGTTTAAAAACACATAGAGTTCACAATCCTTATTTTCTATAACATATTTCCCTGACTTCCCCACACCTCCCCTTCTTGCATTCCAGTTCAAATTGTTGGTTCGACAAGTTCTTATCCCTAATTTTTAACCTTTTTATATTTAGTTCATTTTAAAAACCCAATTTTGCCTTATAAACATCAATATTTATGCATCAGTGCTTATTCTTAAAACCTTTTTCTAAAGTCGGCCTAAATTCCCTTCCACGATTTCCCCAATTTTCATACAAATAACAGAACAAAGTAAAAGCAAAACAGGTTATAATCATGCACCCTTTGGATTCCCAAACTCCACCCCCCCTTTCCCAGTTTCAATCCCCAACAAACGTCCATCAGTCAATCTACTATCAGCCTGGAGATCTCACGTCCGAGGCTCTTAATTCTCTCTCAATTCCTCTCTGCCGGTTTTTTGGGTAGTCCTTGGTATTAGACACCAAATCTCGGAGAAGCTCTAGCCCAATAGGGTCCATGTTTCTTCCAGCCAGACCTCCATACTTAAAAGTGGAGCCTGAATCTTGTTTCTTACTCCTTTCTGTGTTCATCAAGGTTCACAGCTGGTCAGATTTTGGCACCTGTGGCACACTCTGCGTGCCTCTCTTAATATGCATCGACAACAACTTAGATAACTAGCCATTGGCTGCTCTTTCACAGCATCCAAAACCAGCTGCCTGCAGTGGGCACCTTGCTCTGTCCAATGTTAGGGCCGGCCCTGTGAGCAGACTTGTGGTGAAGTATACTGTCCTGAGCTCTATAGAGGGGCAGATGAGAAAGGGCCTCAATGGACAGCCCAGTAGCCTGAGAAAGAGTTTATCCCCTATACATGTTTTGATACCAGCAGATTCATACCTTTGAAAATAAAATGCAAACCAAAATACAGCCACATTTTGAAATTTCACTTGTCCAAATTGGGCAGTGTCCTTTTTCAGACAAGTACTGTGCACAAAGGTGTACACATTAATGCAAAGTGAATGTTAGTGAAAATACCACACAAAAATGCATCAGGGAAACATGCTTTGCAAGAAAAAAGAAAAAGTGTACATTAGGGGAATTGCATAGGAAAATGTGTGTTTTAGGAGAAATTAGCCCTAAAATGCAGCTGATTTTTCCTGATATTTTGAAAAATAATAAAAATGCAAACTGACGTGGAAATGTGGAGAGCCTGAATTTAAGACCTGAAATCAGTGGAACTCAGAGGAACCAACACATTGACATATTCACCCATCCCTAGCAATGAGACATGTATTTTCTCTGTATGTGGATCACCCCGTCCCCCAACAAAATTTGTCACGTTTTATGGGCTATCCGAAAAGGCAGAAATCTACTTCCAGCCATTTCTCCCATTGCCTTCTCTCTCCTGGACTTGAGGATAGACTTGCTCTGCACAGGAAGGTTCTATGGTTTTGAATTCATGCAGCACAGTCGTCTTCTGTTGATATGCCGGTGAAGGCTGCTCTGTCTACGAAGAGCGAGGGGGAAGAATTGCTCAGCTGCCCAGTCTCTGGCGGAGAAAAGAAAGCGCTCTCTGCACAGGCTCAAAGCCACGCTCTCCTTTCCTACCACGGTCCGGGCGCTGAGCTCCAGCTCTGATTTCAAAGCCTGATCTATTCTGTGCCAATCTTTTTGAGTCGGAAGGGGTCAACTAGGGTCCGACCTCTTGCAATGCAGGAATCCTCTCCGTTCTCTCTAAAAAGAGACGAGCAGCACTGGAACCTGGCTTTTAAATACTGGGGTGGAGAGCGGCTGTCCACTGAACGCGCCCTTCCCATTTATTCGCTGCTCGGCGTCATTAGCCGGAGATGGCAGGACTTGAACCTGGGACCTGCTGCGCGCTGAAGCTCGAGGTTGTCTGTCCTGAGAGTATCTTCCACAGCGGGGACGGGAAGCGGAAAAGGGGGAGAGAAGAGCAAAGAGGTTGTGAAACAGAAAGTAAAGGGGAAGCTCCTGGCAGCGCTAAATCTGCTCCTCGCCCGGAAGGGAAGTGGGATTAAGCTTGCAATGTCTGCCGAGGGTGAGGCCTGAAATTGAGAGGTTTCCCTGCCGCAAGGAACGCTTCCAGAAAAAAGAGAGAGAAAGAGGTAATGGAGGGAAGGGGTTTGAGTTGAGTGGGCTCAGTCTACCTGCAAAAGGAGTAGCAAAAGGGAGGGAGAGAGTTTGGATCCTCAGACTCGTTTCTTCCTCTCCACCTTGCACCCCCGCCAGCCCATAATGACCGCTGCGACTTGGTCCAGGATTTCCAGTAAACGTGGCTGTCTCATTCTCAGTCCTGGGCAGGTAAGGTTTCCAAGGCCACCGAACACGCCTGTGCCTATATATAGCAGGAAATAAGGCACCCACAGGCTTCTCCCGCGTGTTCCCTTACTCTCAGACAGCCCTAGGCCCTTTGCACTTGGTCACCGCTCCCGGTAAGACCCAGATAACAAGCATTGGATGCTGCCCTGTCCTGAGTCCCCCTTCTGCTCAGGTGCTCATTGTGTGATTGGCACCTTTCTATCCCATGTGGGACGCGGGTGGCACTGTGGGTTAAACCACAGAGCCTAGGACTTGCCGATCAGAAGGTCGGTGGTTCAAATCCCCGCGACGGGATGAGCTCCCGTTGCTCGGTCCCTGCTCCTGCCAACCTAGCAGTTCGAAAGCACATCAAAGTGCAAGTAGATAAATAGGTACCGCTCTGGCGGGAAGGTAAACGGCGTTTCCGTGCGCTGCTCTGGTTCGCCAGAAGCAGCTTAGTCATGCTGGCCACATGACCTGGAAGCTGTACGCCTGCTCCCTCGGCCAGTAAAGCGAGATGAGCGCTGCAACCCCAGAGTCGGCCACGACTGGACCTAATGGTCAGGGGTCCCTTTACCTTTACCTATCCCATTTCTATCCCAGGAGTTCCAGGTGGTGTGCCTTGTTTTCCTCTTCCCCATCCTCACAACAACCCTGTGAGGTGGGTTGAGGTGTGAGTGAGTGGCCCTAGGGCAACCAGTGATCTTCATGGCTGATGCGGGGGGAGGGCGGGATTTGAACCCAGGTCTCCCAGGCCCGACCACGGGCTCTGTTGTGTAAATGCAGCAGAAATCCTGGAGGATGTGCCAAAAGAGCTGAGCCCTCTCCAATGTGCCAAAAATTCAACAAGGCATCCCCAAATGGTGAAGGAGGGAAAGGGCAGGAAACCTTTTGAAGCTCTGATTAGAGCAGGGCTGGGTAACGCAGGGTCCTAGAGTCCTCCCTTCTGAGTTTTGGGAGGGAGGTGGGAGGCAGTGTTTGAAATTAGTCAGGAGCCAGGAGCATTTCGCACCCACTTGAGACCAAGTGAGGGATGCCTGGGCGCTAGGATGGTGCCTGACACCTTCATGCGTGCCTGGGGATCCTTGAATCTTGACTGTTTTCATGCACTAATCCTGTAGGAATAGAGCAATGTATACATGGACTGTCCCTGGATCGAGTGACTTTAAGTTCTCAAAGCTCTTAACCTCCCTCAAGGTGTTACCGTCTGAACTAGCCAGACGTTTAACTGACAATCAATCTTACCCCCAAATGGCAACTAGACATTCCTTTTTGGCAACTGCAACCTTGGTTTAAGGATCCATTTGGCATACAGCTTATACAGTGGTACCTCAGGTTAAGTACTTAATTTGTTCCGGAGGTCCGTTCTTAACCTGAAGCACCACTTTAACTAATGGGGCCTCCTGCCGCGCCGCCGGAGCCCGATTTCTGTTCTCATCCTGAAGCAAAGTTCTTAACCCGAGGTACTATTTCTGGGTTAGTGGAGTCTGTAACCTGAAGCATATTGTTATGTACTGAGTTGAATAGGATCCAAACTGCAGCAGTCTGATTGGTCCTAGAACAATAGGATTCAGAATGCAGCAGTCTGATTGGTCCTAGAACAATGCAGCAGTATGATTGGTTGGCAGGAACCACCCAATCATGCTCCAGATATAAGTGAATTCACAACCTGATTGGCTTACAGTAGCCTTCCAGAATTAGCCAATCATGTGCAGCCCATTGTGTAAATAATGTATATAAAGCAGATACTTTGAGGGGACTTTCATTCATTCCTCCTCACCACTATGAGCTGAATAAAGAGCATGAAATCACTTTGCGACTCTGAGTATATTTCACGTATGTAACCCGAGGTACCAATGTATATCTGAGTTTCTTACACTGGTGGGAGGGCTCTAGGACCTTGCTAGAGCCTCACACTTCCCAGTGCCTCTGGGAAGGTAGCGCTATGACTTGGGGTGTGTGTCAAATTTTGGCCTTGGTCCCCCCTATCACCAGCCTGTGCAGCCTGTGGGTTCCATGTCAAAGTACTCTTGCGACTCACTTGGTATGAAAAGTTGGACAGCCTTGGATTAGGCTGTGGGATGGCAGATGAAGGTGATGGATTACATGGAATTGGCGGAAATGACTGGCAGGATCCGAGACCAGGGAGAAGAGTCAGTGGAGGAAGACTGGAAGAAATTTAAAGACTATCTACAGAGACAGTGTAAAATTAATGAATGTTAGAATGATGTTGGATTGAAATTAAGTGGTTTCTAGCTGTAATGGTATAAAAGAATATGAAAAAATGGTTTTTTATAAGTAAAAATTCAAGGTTATAATAATTTAAGATTAAAGATCTGGGTAGAATAAAGAGGGAAAGAAACTGCTGAGCTAATAAAATGAATTGGAATACAAAAAAGGGAGGTCCGAGGAGGTCCGAGAAACAAGTAAATGAAAAATAATGTGATGAAAAGATTGATTGTTTTTAACTACTTTTATTTTGTATTTTTTCTTTTTTCTTTTTCTATTTTGTAATGTAAAAATCTTAATAAAAATTTTATATATATATATAAAAAGGATTAGGCTGTGGGATGAGGACCTTGGAGATCAGGTTTCAAATCTCCGCTCTGTCATGAAGCTCACTGGGTGAGCTTGCGCCAGTCGCTGCTCCTCAGCCTAACCTACCTCACAGGGTGTATGTGGGGATTGAATGGGGATTGAATTGTGCATGCCATTTTGGGCTCCTTGGAGAAGAAGGGTGGGGTACAAATGCAATAAATAAAATTTGAAATAAAAATAACCCCACACCATTGGATCATGGATGGGTAGGGATTCAAACTCACACTTGCCATCTTGTCTGCTCTTCTTTGTCTGCCTCTGCCTTACCACTTGCTCTCATGAGGGCTTGGGTTAGACCAGGGGTCAGCAAACTTTTTCAGCAGGGGGCCAGTCCACTGTCCCTCAGACCTTGTGAGGTGACAGACTATATTTTTTTTTTTGGGGGGGGGATGAACGAATTTCTATGCCCCACAAATTACCCAGAGATGCATTTTAAATAAAAGGGCACAATCTACTCATGTAAAAACATGCTGATTCCTGGACCGTCCACGGGCCGGATTTAGAAGGCAATTGGGCCAGATCTGGCCCCCGGGCCTTAGTTTGCCTACCTATGGGCTAAACGGACATGTAAGCACCTGGTTGTTTTTAGCCCAGAGCTGAATGGCAAACCAAGCTAATGAACTATGGCAAGATGGCAAAGCTGACTGGAAAACTCAGAAACCAAGAGGATAAAAACTTTATAAAAAAAATTATAAGTTACTTAGGAGACCACTGTAAGCAGATGGAGACAAAAAGCAGGATTTTGATTCACTTGTAGTGTAAAAATCACTGTGGACAGTATGGTTTGATATAAAAACCGGAGTATAGTGGTGCCCCGCAAGACGAATGCCTCGCAAGACGAAAAACTCGCTAGACGAAAGGGTTTTCCGTTTTTTGAGTCATTCCGCAAGACGAATTTCCCTATGGACTTGCTTCACAAGACGAAACGTCTTGCGAGTTCTTGCGAGTTTGTTTCCTTTTTCTTAAAGCCACTAAGCCGCTAATAGCCGCTAAGCCGCTAAGCAGCTAATAGCCGTTAATAGCCGCTAAGCAGCTAATAGCCGTGCTTCGCAAGACGAAAAAACCGCAAGACGAAGAGACTCGCGGAACGGATTAATTTCGTCTTGCGAGGCACCACTGTACGGATGAATATGGAGTTGTGGATGTTTAAAATGAGACCCCATGGAGGGGATGGGGGGGGGGAAGTCTTGAGATTGGGAGAATCTCTTTATACAGCTATGTTTTTACTAGTTTGTGTTTATTTGTACTTTGTATTTGTAAAACCAATAAAAATGATTTCATTAGAAAAAAGACATGTAAGGTGCCTCTTTTTCTTCCCCCTTCGCTCACCTTTAAGGCAGGCCTTATAGCATGAGTCAATGCTGAGTGAGCTTCGCTGCTGGCAGATGACCCTTTGGGAAAGATGGCTGCTCCAAACAAGTTCTATGAGGAGATCACCGACCAGCACCTGAGGGACTGGCAGTGTATTGGCCGAGGAGCCTTTGGGACCATCTACAGAGCTCGACACGAAGACTGGAGGATCGATGTTGCCGTGAAGATTCTCAACAGGTACTGGGAGCAGGTGGACGTTGGGTGGGTAAGGAGCGAGCGAGTCAGCGAAAGGAGGTACTGTTCCTCTCTCCTCATACGGTGGAACCTTGGTTGTTGAATGTAATCTGTTCCAGAAGACTGTTCAACTTCCAAAACGTCCAACAACCGAGGCGCAATGGGCGGTCAGCAATATCCACTGAGAAAATGGAGACACGCACCTCGGAAGCCGTTTGACTTCTGAGGCGCATTCAAAAACGGAAGCATTCACTTCCGGGTTGTCGCCGTCCGAAAGCTGAAACGTTAGACTTCCGAAGCGTTCGACAACCGAGGTTCCACTGTACACGAATTCTACTACGGTAGATAAAATAAAAGCTTTTACGAATGCAAGTCCTAAATGCTACGGATGAGGAATGTCGGCACTAGGGGGCAAAATGTGCCCCCCCCCAGCCCTCTCTATGAGGCCCTTGGGACTCTCCCCAGACCACATCCTGTGTGCAAATCCTATTCTAGAAAGATTAAGTTTACATTTGTTTCCCAGGCTACTTTTGCCTCTGTTTCCCACTCCTTCTTTAAAGCAGATATTTCTGAAGGCCGTGCAATAAATAATGGTCGACTGAAATGATGATGGTGATCCATTAGAGAATTCTGATTTGTGACAATGCAATGGACATTCTTTTTTCCTTATCTAAAACCCCTCTCTCTCACACACTACTGTTAGACCTTTTTTTGGGGGGGCGGGGGGGGGTTGGACATATTGGTACTATTCAGATACCTGTGTTTATTTCTCCACTAGGGTTTGGTTGGGGTGGGGTGAAAAAAGATTTTAAATCCAGAAAACAGCATGGGGGAGAGGTATAATTTCCCCCTTCCTCAGATACCGCTGCTCTGATCAAAATCTCCCCACCCCCAATGAAGTTTTTTTTTTTTAAATAAACAAGGTGGTCTTGCTCCTCAAGAGCAGAATAGGTGGGAAGAGGAAAGAGTTGAAGGTTCTCCCAACCTCGCTTTCTCACCTGAGTCCATTTAACAGTTCAGCAATCACTGGAGAAATGCTTAATTGAAAGAACACACAACAACAGAGACAGACACACAGACACACACACACCACCTTGCAGGGATCACAAGGTCGGTTCAACCAAGGGGAGCCTGCAGGATCAGGCCGAAGGCCCATCTAGTCCAGCATCCTGTACTCACAGTGGCCAAGCAGGTGCCTGCTGGAAACCAACACACAGGATTTGAGCCTCCTGTGGTTTCCAACAACTGGTATTCAGAACCATGGCTGCCCACAACTGTGGAGCCAGATCATAGCCATTGTGGCTAGTGGGTCCATCAATAGCTCCCTCTCCCATGAATTTGTCCATTCTTCTTTTAAAGCCATCTAAGTTGGTTTTCAATCGCAGCCTCCTGTGGGAGCGAGTGCCATAGTTTAGCTTCCTTTTAGCTCCACGCTCAACATAATTCTAAAGAAACTCTAACCTGCCTTGAGGCAGAGGCTGAAAAATGGAGTCCCCTTTTTTTCAGGGGAAGAAGCCTTTCCAGAGATTGTAGGATTGGTTTCATCACAGCACACTGAACAGTCCACAAACAGCCACCCATCTTGTGACTTCAGTCTGGACAGGTTCAGGGGCTGTGAGATTTATGAGGTCGGTAATCCCAGTTTGGAGCCATTCTCAGAGTAGCTTCAGTCTCCAAACCCTTTCCCTTCTTGCTATTCTACCTTCACTTTTGACTCTTTTACCTCCCCCCACTCGCCATTTCCTGCAGCAATACATCGTTCACCCGGGAGGAACTCCTGAAAGAAGCCCGGGCCATGGAAGAGGCGCGGTTTACCTACGTCCTGCGTCTCTTTGGCCTCTTTGTGGGCAGAGTGGAAGCGGATACAAAGCTGGTGGGCTTCGGCGGTGCTGCTGGTTCGAATCTGGGCCTCGTGATGGAGTTCATGGAGAATGGCACCCTGTCTGCCTTGAGGTACCGGGTCCCTTTTGTGCCTTGGGCCCTGCGAATCCGCATCCTCCATCAGGTAGCCCTGGGGATGAATTTCCTCCACAGCCTCAAACCCCCACTGTTACACCTGGACCTCAAGCCAAGCAACGTTCTCTTGAATGAGGAGCTCCACGTCCGGGTGAGTTGGATCATTCCCGTTCCGTAAGGGGAGTGGGCAGTTCAGAGTCGATGCGTGTGTGCAAACTTCTGGGCAGGCTGATATTCTCTGCAACCTCTGAGTGAGTTTCAAACTTTCAGTGAAGCTTACGGAGTGGTACAAAAACAAGGTAGAAGACCTGCATGGAATATAAGGACTAAGAACATGTTTTGTTGCAGCTGAGCCATCCAGTTGTGCTGCTGTAGATGCACCATGGACTGCTTTGGAAAGTGGAAACTGCAACTCATTTCTCATGCCAGAGGAAGACAGACAGGGCGGTTTGCTCTCAGAGAACGTGAAGCCTATAATTGCTACAAACGTTAGCAAAGTGATCCAGACTGGGGATTAGACGTTTACGAGGACCATCAGTTGACTTCCTGTAGGGTGGGGAACTTGTAAACTTCCAGATGTTGTTGGGGTTGTTGGGCTCCAATTCCTGCCAGCCCCAGTCAGCAAGACCCAACGGCTGGGGAACATGGGAGTTGTAGTCAAATGACGTCTTTGGTGGAAGAGGCATAGGTTCCCTGTCCTTGTCTTAAGGGGGCAACTGTTTGACATAGAGCAGTGGTTTCCTAAATCCAACCTGCAGAACTCCAAGGTCCCTCAGAGGGTTAGCAAGAGCGCTTCAAATATTTTATTTTATATTATTTTAATTACATTTATATCCCATGTTTATATCCCACTTTCCCCAAATGTCATCCTTGTAACAACCATGGCTGGCTGAGTGGGGATTGAAACCTTGGTCTCCTAGGTGCTAGTCCAAAACTCTAACCACTATACCACACTTAGCTCCCTAAGGTCACTAAAGAGACATGTAACAGCAGCTTGCTTTAATATATTCAGGTGGGTGCCCTTGATAAGAGAACAAGGGAGGCGCTCATGGTGTGTTCTTTTTTTAATAGAAAAATAGTGTTGAGTATATTGCATTACAGTATATTGTATAATAAAGGCTTTTGTTTAGTTTAAAGTAATATACAAGCCTCATAAATCAAAGGTCTTCTTAGGTTTTCAATTGGTGGAAGTGGGTAGATTGTTGTTATTTATTTATTTTATTTTATGAATTCCTTCTGCATGAGGCATCCCAGCTATCACGTAACAGAAGGTGGAGTCGGTCTTCTGCAATGTATAATTGCGTGGGCGGATGACTCAGGTTGTTGCCTACAGGTTGGATGACTCAGGTTGTTCCAATTTCTTTCTGTGAAATGGGT
Source organism: Podarcis muralis (assembly GCF_964188315.1). Taxonomy (NCBI): domain Eukaryota; kingdom Metazoa; phylum Chordata; class Lepidosauria; order Squamata; family Lacertidae; genus Podarcis; species Podarcis muralis. The sequence continues at coordinate 12,336,822 of NC_135667.1, read as the reverse complement.
GCATCTCATTCTCCAGCCACTGCTTACGTCACCTCCCCCCTCCCCCCCCCACATCCTCTTGGTTCAGGTGGCTGATTTTGGGCTCTCCAAGTTCAAGCGAGGGACCACTCGGAACGCCAGCATCAAATCCAGGGAAGAGGAAGAGTATGGCGGGACTCTGGAGTTCATGCCCCCTGAGGCTTTCACCAATGTGAACTACAAGCCGACCCCAGGCACAGATGTCTACAGGTGAACATGGGTTGCATTGCCTGTGTCGGGCAACAGGGGGCAGTGCAATTACGTGAGCGACATAGAGTTGAGGGTCATTTGGCGTGACAAGCCAGTTCCCGAATGAAAGCTACTGATATCTACATGGGGTAATCCAGTACAGTGCTACCTCGGGTTACATATGCTTCAGGTTACAGACGCTTCAGGTTACAGACTCCGCTAACCCAGAAATAGTGCTTCAGGTTAAGAACTTTGCTTCAGGATGAGAACAGAAATCGTGCTCCGGTGGCACGGCAGCAGTAGGAGGCCCCATTAGCTAAAGTGGTGCTTCAGGTTAAGAACAGTTTCAGGTTAAGAACGGTCCTCTGGAACGAATTAAGTACTTAACCCGAGGTACCACTGTAGTCCCATAAATTCTATTGTGCTCTTTTCCTTTCTGTCTGGCATTGGCTACCAGTGTTCAGTGGTGGAATCTCCAGCCTGTGTGACCGTAGCCCTTTAGTGTGCGAGCTCCCTGCTCATAAACGCTGGATAAGCTTGTGAGATGAAGCAAGGGATGGGGCTCTGGAAAAAGTTGGTCTACCTAGGAAGAGGATCTTCTGCAGGGCAGTCTCTCCCGAGATCCTGATTCTCTTGTTTTTCTCTCTCTTCAGCTATGGGATTCTCATGTGGTCGTTGCTCACTGGCGAAGACCCTTACGCAAGTGAGTCTTCTTCCGGTTTCTTTCTACCTGTCAGAGATTTTGCAGACTATTTATTAATGGGAACAGGCACCGAAGAACCATCGCAAGAAAGGAAAAGAAAGCAGCTGCCTATCAGAGAGCTGGGATGCGGGTGGGGCTGTGGGTTAAACCACAGAGCCTAGGACTTGCCGATCAGAAGGTCAGCAGTTCGAATCCCCACGATGGGGTGAGCTCCCGTTGCTCGGTCCCTGCTCCTGCCAACCTAGCAGTTCGAAAGCATGTCAAGAGGACTGTACCACATGCTTTTTTCCTCAGCTGTTAAATTTGGCCCTTGACGGTGTCTGACGAAACCAGGGGAAGCCTTTGGGGAAGAGCAGTAACTCAATGGTAGAGCATCTCCTTTGCATGCACAAGGTCACAGGTTCAATCCCCAATGGGATCTCCAGGTAGGAGAGGACCTTGTCAGAAATCCTGGAGAGCCATTGCCACTCTGTGTAGACAATGCAATGAAGCAGCTTTCTTTGTTTCCACACTAAGGTGCCATGTGCCGTTTAAATCCCCTCCCTTCAAACTGCTCAAAATTTGGTCTGCCCCCTCCCCATTTTGCAATTTAATCTTCAAATTGTCATGTCTTATAAAAGAGTCGGGATGGAGTAGTCAATATTAGTTAAAAGGTTAAAAGGTAAAGGACCCCTTTTAACCTTTTAACTAATAGTCAAAGGCGACTATGGGGTTGCAGCGCTCATCTTGCTTTCAGGTCGAGGGAGCCGGCGTTTGTCCGCAGACAGTTTTCCGGGTCCTGTGGCCAGCATGACTAAACCACTTCTGGCACAACAGGACACCGTGACAGAAACCAGAGCGCATGGAAATGCTGTTTACCTTCCCGCAGCAATACCTATTTATCTACTTGTGCTGGTGTTCTTTTGAACTACTAGGTTGGCAGGAGCTGGGACAGAGTGACAGGAGCTCACCCCGTTGTGGGGATTTGAACCACTGACCTTCTGATCGGCAAGCCCAAGAGGCTCGGTGGTTTAGACCACAGCGCCACCCGTGTCCCTAGTCAATACTACTGGGACTGGGACTCCGGAGAACTGCATATGGATTCCTCTATTATACTGGGCCTTGTGCAAATCTGCATGACCCATTCAGAATATTTTGCATACAACCTGTGTTTCCGTGTCTGCTTAGATGTTCCTCCTGGAAATATGAGCTCCATCATCAAGTCACTGATCCCCCAAGGCCAAAGGCCCAGTACTGATGAGCTGGAGAGGATGGCCAATAGAGTGTTGAAACTAGAAGACTTGATCAGGCTGATGAAACTCTGCTGGCATCACAACGAAGACCAAAGGCCGTCCTTCCGAGGTAATAAATGCGACCCTTTCCCCCCCCACAAGAGTGCTAACATCGTGGAATATAATGTTTACATTTCATTTGAAAAGGTGATAGTGGTTCACGACAGATAACTTAGTCAAAATGGGAAACAGTACCAGAAATCACATCAGTTCATATGTCCCTTTGCAAACAGGAATAGAAATCAGGTATTTGAATACAAGTAGTATTCACTGTTATCAACCCCCCCCCCCAAAGTCCACTATTTGCTGTCATTCCACACCCACCCACCCAGTACATTACTGATGACTTTACTCTCTGCTCCATAAGAATGAATGGTGTGGAATTATATAGCAGTAATGTAATGGATTACATTAATAAAATTGGCCATGGTGAACAAATAACATCTTTGCAGAACCTGAACTGCAGCGGAATGGGAACAGCGCTGCATGCATTGGGTACTAGGGAGAGGGCCTTCTCAGTGGGTGCTCCTAGGCTTCGGGGCTCCCTCGCTTGTTCTTCAGCTGGCTGGTAAAGGCTTTTGCACTGGCAAAACTAGGGTGCTTGTGCTACCTGTAACTGTGGTCTGATTCTGAATGCACAGCTCCCACCCTACCCGTGGGTGCATAAATGGCTTGAGGTCTCTGCAGGTCCTTCCCTGCACACACACACACACACACACACACACACATGTTGTTTTTTTGCACAAATTTTCCATCGTAACAACTTCATAACAAATCTTGGGCTATCACAGCCTAAGACTTCCCTCAACTCCTTCTAATGGTTTTCTAAATTCCTCTCTATTTTTGCATTTTATAACTGTACTTATTGCTCTAAATCCTCTCTTACATCATCTATTTTTAATCCTTTCCACAATAATTTATAAAGTCCTCCTTACAAAACTTCTTGTAACCCTACAAGCAATGTTGAATAATTACAATTGTCTTTCAAAGTCCTTCCCTCATTCTCACCCCCCCCCCCCCACTTTGCTTAGAGTGCAGCGAAAACACAGAGGATGCGTTTTCCCAGTACAAACGTCACATTGTGGCCGCCGTGCGCAAAGTCCAGGATTGCTTGGTAAGTTGCACTTTTTCAGACAGCCACCAGGTGGTAGGAGCCCTCTATTTTTACCTTGCATGGATAATACTGAGGAGAAATAATATAATCATAGAGCTGGAAGGGAGCACTAGCATCATCATCCATGTCAGGTTGCTTTTGTTTTTAAATTCTCTCTTGTTATATCCCCTCAGTAAGCTGCAACAGACAATCATTTTAAACACACACACACACACACACACACACACACACACTCTGCTTGGTCTGTTGTAAAACAGCTCCCAGTTGCAACAATGTGGACATTCTCCTTCATTGGTTAAAAAGTCTGTTTAATCAACAAAACAATCGTTTTTAAAAACAATTTTATTGAAATTTTCTCCGACAAATAATAATAATAATAATAATAATAATAATAATAATAATAATAATAATATAATTTTATTTATATCCCGCCCTCCCCAGCCGAAGCCGGGCTCAGGACGGCTAACAACAATAAAATAAAGCAACATTCTAAAATCATTTCGTTATAAAATTAATTCAAATCAAATTAATGGCAACCATTGGGCTAGAGTTCTGTTAAGATTGCCAAAGGAGGGAGTCAGGCTGTGCCCTGGCCAAAGGCCAGGTGGAACAGCTCTGTCTTGCAGGCCCTGCGGAAAGATGTCAAGTCCCGCAGGGCCCTAGTCTCTTGTGACAGAGCGTTCCACCAGATCGGAGCCGCAGCCAAAAAAGCCCTGGCTCTGGTTGGGGCCAGCCTAACCTCTCTGTGGCCTGGGACCTCCAAGATGTTTTTGTTTGAAGATCGTAAGTTCCTCCGTGGGACATACCAGGAGAGGCGGTCCCGTAGGTACAAAATGAGAAATACGTAACAACAAACACAACATACGTAACAATACTTGGCTGTGAACTTAGTCCTGGCAATACTTGTGCAGAAAAAAGAAAAGTGATACAACAAGAGAACACAATAATCCCTAAGATGTAGAAACAGTAATCTGGAAGACCAAAGGAAGTAATTTATACATTTTAAAGGTAAAGGTCAAAAATGGTTAGGTATAATATCAGCCCACAGTGCTTTTTTTCCTGGGGGGATGCAGGGGTATGCACGCCCCTAAACATTTTGTGAATCTTTGTACTTTTGTCCATTTACTTTATTTATTTCCCCTGATTTGAACTATACAATGGTGATTTTCTTGAGTCAAAATGAGAGTACTCCTAAACAATTTTTTTCAAAGAAAAAAAGCACTGTCAGTCCATAATGGGCAATGAAGACCTGGGGGGTGGGGGGCAGACTGCCCCGTCAGAAAACAAGTACCTGAGAATGGTGTTTTTGGATTAAAGCCCTCTAAATTGTCTGTCACATGGTGTTTTCTCTCCTCTGGTCTCATTTAAAGATGGAGAGCTCTCCTTCAAATGAAACCAGGGTCAACTCGGATACGATATCAGGAAGAGTCAATTCTGCCCGTCAGGTATCGAAGCCCTTGGACTACGAGGTCCCGCTAACCTCTTCCTATGAATTTGAGGAGCAGCTTAGGACTTTAAGACTGGAAGAGTTTCCACACAGACAAAATGGTGAGTGGGGTTTGCAAAATGGGTCTGGGAGCATTTTCTACTTCTAAGATAGTAATTGACTAAGGGAAACTTCAGCACAAATCTTGCTGAGATAATAGGTATGCTGAAGTGAGAAAGAGTTTTATTTTTTATTATTATTCTCTCTCTCTCTCTCTCTCTCTCTCACACACACACACACACACACACACACACACACACTTTCAGGTAGGTAGCCGTGTTGGTCTGACACAATTGAAAAAAATTAAAAAATTGTCTAGTAGCACCTTAGAGACCAGCTAAGTAGTTCTGGGTATAAGCTTTTGTGTGCATGGCCACTTATTCAGATACACAGGCTTCTTCAGATCTGAAGAAGTGTGCATGCGCAAGATAGCTTATACCCAGAACTACTTAGCTGGTCTCTCAGGTGCTGCTGGACAATTCCCCCCCCCCCCCCACTGCATCAGACTAACACAGCTACCTACCTGAACGTGTGAAAACAGTAAATGTTGTCTTCCTCCTCACCCCCAAGTCAAGGTGAGGGCCAAGGGTAGTCATACTGTTTGGGCACCTGAGGTAGAAAATGCAGCAAGTGCCTCTCTCTGGCTGTAAAAAACACAATAATAAGAAACAGGACAACCTGCTTCCCTTTCACGAGAACAAATATCAGCCACCTCAGACATCCACTCCCTCTTCCTAAAGGAAGGGGGCTAGCAGATGCCTTTTCCTGCACACGAGGCTTCAGAGCAAAGGGAGAAATAATGGATTTGGATTGTTGGTGGCACTGTAGTATGTTTGTCCAGTGTTTTGCCTCATCTCTGCTCGCCCCTCTGTCAAAATTCTCCCTAATTTTGCATCCTGGAGGACAGGAAGCATTTGGGCTCAGTCCTCATAGAAAAAGTGGAATGTGGGGTATGCGTAGGTCAATGGAGATGAGGAGCTGCCACAACAAACCTCAAGTCTCTCCTCAGCCAGCCCCACCTGCCTGCCTAGAACTACCTGCCAGCTTGCTTCTCCTTTGGGATGTTTTCCTTGTAGAACTCAGCAAGGAAAAGGTTGGGGGACAAAACTAGAATTAGGTGTCTGTGCCTGCCGCTGTCTGTGGTTCCAGCTACTTCCTTTCTCTCCACCATCCCCAGTGGGCACCAGCCACTGCTGGCCTATGTGTGGATTTAGGCCTCATCAGCACTGCCCTTTTGTCACACGCAAATCATGAGGGAATGTCACCTTGTGATGCCATGTCCTCTTCAAAATGTACTGTGTTCACTTGCCTTTATTCCCACCCACCCACCTTTCCTTTTGCTTTCAGAGGCTGTACCCATGAGAGACTTTTCCAAAATAAACCGAGAAGGGAAATCTGGGCTTCACCGTAGTCACAGCGCGCGGATCGGGAAAGTAAGGTCACTGCTATCAGTGTTACCCATCGAGGCTGAGGAGAGTTGGATGGGTTGGGGAAATGGAGTGGAGAGCACAAGCTGGGGGCTTTGGCGAGAAGCCATTGGTTGGGGGTGCTGTGGGAACTGTTGGGTGGAAATGGACAGTGAGGGCTCAGTGAGGGACGGTGAAGGGCCACCAGCTCTGAACTGGTTTCTGGCCAAGCTCTTACACAAGCACGAAAGGCTTATATCCCCTGCACACACATGCAGGGGCTGTGTCACTCGTGTTTGATCTAATCCAAGATGGCGGCTGTGCTGGCATCTGCCCTGCCAACTCACCTTGGAAGGATTGATTGGGACACCAGCCTTTTCTTGACTGGGAAAGATTATGGGGTTTGCCTGTTTTGAGATAGTTAAAATGATTCAGCAAGTCACTGCTGTGAACAGAATGCTTAGGGGTCTCAGATGTGGGGCCACTTCCAATTACGTTAATGCTTTACTCTTCAAATTTGCTGAGGACCCGAGCTATGGATCGCCTCCTCAAGAAGGGGTGAAGATTCGAAACTGGCCCGGGCATACAGGTAATTTTTCTGCCTTTCTAAAAGGGAGTAGACCCTCTTTCTGCTGCAGCAGGGGTGTGGAACTGTTCTCACCCTAAGGGCCTATTCCCTACAGCAAAACCTTCCAGTGGACAGATGCCAAAGGCGAATGTGTGTGTGGTGGTCAGAATCAAAATGTGGGCCAAGCAAGGGATGCAGTTTTTACCTTTGTACAGTAGCCTGCATTCCAGCTATTCAAAAGCCCCCCAAAGCTCATACACCCCTCAAACAGGGTTCATTTCACACTATCAAAGTCCCAGGACACAGGAGGAAGCATCATTTGCAGAGAGCTCCAAGGGCCGGTTAGGGAGGCCTGGAAGAGCACACCTGGGGCCTGGGCCTCCCCACCCGTGTATTACAGGGATACAGAGTGAAGATAAGACACAGACCTTTGGGCAGCAAATCCACTTCAGAACCACACTCACTTCATTTGGGCAGGTATACAGGCTTCCAAAGTGAATCCAACTCGTTATGGGCATCTAATATGTCCTCTCTCCAGGAGTTGTTGTTTTTTAAAGTCTATTCTATTAAATTTTCAAAAGTTGAACGTTGTACACCCCAAAAGAAAATCTCACAAAATGAGAAAGTAATGCAAATCTCTCGAGACCATTGGTAAACTCTGAGAATTGGCCATCTTCCACATGACAAAGACTGCACCAGCAAAAATCACACCAACAAAAACCATCTCTGACATTATTATTGTGGAATATAGCAGGCTGGCAGCATAAAACTGAGGATGCCACTTTTCAGGACTCCAATACATCATGAATTTTGCTTTCGTTTTGTCGACCTCTCAACCCATTTTCCATGGGGGTTTTTTCTCCCCCTTTGCTGCACCCTATCTTCTATTTTTTATATACCATAACAACAATACAATAATCTCTCATTCCTTCTGTGACTCATAATTCAAATCCTGCTTGCAGGTTCATCATGCTATAGTATATCTTTAAATAACGCCCCCCCCCCAAAGCTTCCATTCTTTCACATAACAATCATAACTGTTCTCTTATTTTGGCTGCTAGCTTTGCCAATTCTGCATAGTCCAAATTGGCAAGTGCTTTTGACCTGCTTGGAGCTCTGACTGCCTGGACTTTCTGACAACTTCGAAGCCATCTCCCTCCCACCAGTCCAGCCATTTGATTCTGGGGGGCTTGTCCCGTGAATGGGAAGGGGTAGAAATCTGTGCTGCAGCCAGAGCAGCCAGATATGTGTGTCATTAGAAGAGTAATGGTGGCAGAGAAGCAAAAGCTCATCCCACTTTTTGGGGGGGAGGGGGGAGAAACACCACACCTGTTCCTAGTGGGAAGTGCATCTGTCATCAGACTAGCTTGGCTGGCTGCTCTCATTTTAATTATCACTTGCAGTCCTCAGGAAGTCTCTGCAGTGCCGCTGTGGCTTTTTGCTCCCTTTCAGAAAATTAAGTGCAGCCGAGCGCTTCCTCCTTGTAAAAAAAAGGGGATTTTAAAAGGGAAATGCCTTGGGGAATGAAGGTCAAGGTGGATGAGAATTAGAACTCTCTGTAACTGGATGTAGCACTGGCATGTCTGGATGAGAAATTTGACAGCTCCTTCCAACTTTACCTCCCTGTTCATAAGCTATGAAGTTGGGAACTGGGACATTTTTTAAAGGGAGTGTGTGTGTGTGTGTGTGTGTGTGTGTGTGTGTGTGTGCAAGGGCACAATGAGGGGCAAAGCATAGTGCAAATTTAGCAGAAACGATCACATTCCCTGTTGTTGGAAAGCGATTCCCCAAACCACAATGCCCTGCTTGGTTTTTTTTCCCTTTTACCCACAATGACCGCTCCCCACATAAAACGGGGGGCGACCTTTGCATGGACGCGCGCAGCCCCTGGATCTGGAGCGGCTCCATCAGCATAGGCTTGGCTTTGTCTTCCCTCAGGTGGGATACCTGGAGGTCTCCGCCTACCTCAGTCAGTTGTCCAATCCCACCTGGGGGAAGCGTTGCCAAGGAGATCATTCCAGGTGGGAGAGGGATTACCTGCCCACACATTAGAGGGAGGATCTTACCTGGGAATCCTCACTTGGCTCCAGAGCTTCTCCCACCCTACCCACCCTCAGTTAATGCCTTATTTTGCAGGTTAACTTTTCTTCACAGTTTTTGCAGGTTAACTTTTCTTACAGGTATGCGGGCGCTGCTACGTTAAGGTCGCTGTCAAAGGGCCGGAAAGGAATTTCCCTGCATTGGCAGGTTTCGCCTTTCCCATAGCAAAACGTCACAACTTTGGCAGTATCAGGCCTTGGGCGGAATCCTTTAGTCCATCTTCCTCTTTGCGGTGGTGATACCAGGGTTCCCCGTTAAAGGGGTTTCTGAAGGGAGGCTTTGACCGTACGCTCCACTGCTGCTTCTAGAATCATCTAAAGTGGATTTTAGAACCCATAGCTTACGGCCACCCCCACATTTTGTACCGATGAGTTCCTCAAATTATACACTGCATGGCAAAGCTTGTTCTTGTCCTCCAGCCTTAAAACGTCCCACCTAAAAGTTTCATGAGATGAACCCAAGTTCTAATATGATGAGGGACTTCCTGCTTTAGGCAAAGGAGGGAGAAAGCTTGGAACCAAAATGAGGCACAACATGCTGTGAACTGGGTTTTTCCACACTGGAGAATGGTTTGGGGCTTTGCATCCCATAAGTGGAGGAACCTATAAAGGGAATATAGCAAGTCTTGTAGAATAACAGGCCGAAGTTCACCTCCTGGCTGTAGATTGTGAACAGTTTGCCCTTGAGAGCATAAGAAGAGCTTTTCTGGATCAGATCAAAGGCCTATCTAGTCCAAAATCCTGTTCTCACAGTGGCCAGTCAGATGCCTGTGGGAAGCAAGTTTCGGCAACAGAACAGAAAAGTTGGCAGGGTTGAGGTTTTCCCCCACTCCAGTTTACACCAGAACCTTTTTTTAATCTTCAATTAATTTGAGCGTCAGGGGATGGGGAGAGGACAAACAAGTTTATCCTTCAAGTCCCGAACCCTTGACTGAAAGTGGGGGGAAAGGGAGTTCCAGAGGAAGCACAGATAAAAGGCCTGTGATGGCTAGCTTCCTGCCATGGTCCCCTCTCAGCCACATATTTGGCGTCCATGTAAAGAAGATTTGTGCCCACAGGGCTCTCCTGTATGAGGGGGAATCCTGAGCGAGTCAGGAATTCCTCTCACAAGGAGGAGCACCTACAAATGTATGTTGCAATGCACATGCAAGCTCTTTACGTGGACACTGGATGTGTGGCCTGGAAGTTTGTGGCTTGTTGCTGTGGCGGCTAGACACCAGAACCTTCACACAATGCTTTCAGTGCCTGAGGGAGTTTATGTTAATCCCCCTCTTCAGTCAACTCTCAACGGGGCACTCGTCACAAGGCCTAATGATGACCTAGCATGAGGTGGGCCAACATGGCACCTTCAAGGTGTTTTGGTCTACAACCTCCATCATCCCCCAGCTGGCATAAGCAATAGTTGTGGAGGACGCGAGTTGCAGTCCATACCTCTGTGGGATAATGCGTTGGCTGACCCTGGTCAAGCATGGGAAACTACTTTCTTAAAGGGAAAAGTGAATTGCTTTCTTGTCTTTTTAAAGAACACAAGCGACGCCCCCTTTCAGACTCGTATACCGTCCCATCGTATCCACCCTACCTGCCTGGATTCTGGCCACAACCTCAGGTAAGGGAACTGGGCGATATAGGGAGGTAACAAGGGTAGGAGAATGGTTGGAGGGGGGTTGGGGTTGGGAAAGAGATGAAAGGATTCCTTAACCCAGGGGTAGCCAATGGGTGGCCTCCATATAATAATTAATAATATTTTTATTATTTGTAGCCTGCCCATCTGATTGGGTTGCCCCAGCCACTCCGGGCTGCTTGTGACAAATATTAAAGCTTAATAAAACACCAAACATGGAAATGTAAAAATAGTAATTGTGTACTACAACTCCCATCAGCATCAGCCAGCAGTGGTCATGGGTGATGGGAGTTGGAGTCCACCACATGTTGACTCCTCCTGAACTGTGTCATATGTTGGATCAGTCCATTTTGGCTGGAGCCACTTGGCCTTGAGTGGCACCATCTCTTTCGGCAGTGAAAATACAATAGTGATAAATTGAATACGTAGCAATCTGCTGCTGTTCCCCAGTTCCCACCATCATCTGCTTCGCTCTGCTTAATAGTAGAAATGCCCCTAGTGGACTGTTCTGGGTAAAACATTGGACAGTTGGGACATATGACCTTATGACTCACTAAGTCCAATGCAGTCGCAGCAGCACCCAGCAAGCTCAACAGAATGATCTCTCCAGGGTGGCAAAACCAGAAGGTTTGATCAAGCCCTTGGCAGGCCACCAGATGTAGGTGGTGAGCCTACTGGTTGTGCAGCCATCGCTGACGTCATGTTGCGATTGACCAGGTTTATATGGTTGTCCTTTTTAAGGCAGCCATTGCTAATTTAGATAATGAATGGCCTGGTCTGTTTTCAGGGACCACTTTGTTCTCCAGGCACTAGTCCAGGGCTGCAACGTTCCCAGCTATCTCTTGGCCAAGGTCCTTGGACTGTTTTTACGGCATCACTTAAGCAATAAGGGGTTGCGAGATAGGCAGCTTCTGTACTTGGACGAGGCGAGATCATCGATTGCGTTGGGCTTGGGGAAGAAAGGATGATGGATGTGTGCTTCTTGAGAAATCCCCTGCCGGAGAGGAAGACTGACAAGCACGCTTCTGGCTTTCCAGAAGACGCAGCAGAAAACAATACCATGTTGTTTGGATGGTGGAATATATAACAGATACTCACAATGGCTTGAAATGGTTTTTTTAAAAACAAAAACAACAAATCAAGTTTTCAAGTTGGGTGCTGAAGGGGTGCAGCCCTGAAAACAGCCCTGTGTAGGGAAGCTTTTTAAGGTTTAATGTTTTATTCTGTTTTTATATGTGCTGGAAGCAACCCGTAGTGGCTGCGGCAACGCAGTCAGATCGGCGGGATACAAATAATAAATTACTGTTGTTGTTGTTACATCCTAAAGGTAGCTTGCTCCAAGTGGATTCCCTCTTGACATTTCATGTTTATTTATTTGACAAGCATTCTTTATCCCACTCTTCAGCCAAAAAAAAGAGGCTCACAGAGCCAGTGATAAGACAGTCCTTGCCCTCAGTCTTACAGTCTAAAAGATGTAGCACAAAAGGAAAGGGGATTGGGATGAAGGAGTGGAGGGAAAACAGACTCCTTTTCCCTGATTTAGATGCACCATACATCTGAAGCACATCCGACAAACGTTCAAACCACATGGCTCCCTCCGAAATGGGAATTGTAGCTTACTCTTCACAGCTAAGATTTGCAGCAGCCTTAGCAAACCACAGTTCCTGGGATTCTTTGGGGGAAGAATTGTTTGCATTGAGTGTTTGTTGCCTGTGTTTCAAATGCATGGTATGACACTACTTGTATTGATCAGCTGGAAATGGAAAGCTTTCAAGGAGGAGGAGCCCTACAGTGCTGGTCTTTCATCAGAGGTGATGGAAACACCCTGCAGGGATATGTTTCCTAGGGGGGGGGCACTGTTTTCTCTCTTTCCATACTCATATGCCCATTTATTTATTTCTCTCTCTGCCTCTCTCTCTTTTTCTCCTCTTGCATCGTGTTCCAGTCATTCTACCAACCCCAGCAAGATGTATCCCAGGAACACACACTCTTGCCACGCTTTAGTTCTCCTAGAGCTCCACAGGAATGTGAGTACCTTAAGTAAATGACAAAACCCAACCGCACCATTCAGCGGTACAACCAACTATGGCCCAGAATAGAGCAGTTCAGTACCAGCTTGAGTGGTGTCCTGAGTATCACAAGCTCAAATGACTTGAATTCTGATTATCTCTGGGGTGTCTCTTTCCATATGCACCTCCCCACAAATTTGAGGTCATCTGACGAGTTCCTGCTTCAGATTCCATCTTAGAAAACATATTTAAAAGACCTCTGAAGGTAGCCCTGTATCGGGATATTTTTAATGTTTGATGCTTTATTATGTTTTTTTTATATGTGTTGGAAAGTCGCCTGGAGTGGTTGGGGCAACACAGCGAGATGCCAAGGGTATATATCATAAAACTATTTATTAGTTTTATAAATAATAGTTTTATAAATAATAAAACTGTTATGATCATGAGGATTTCAGTGGTGTCAGAATGCCATGGCTGATAGATGAGTTTCTGCATATACAGTGGTACCTCGGTTTTCAAATGCAATCCATTCTGGAAGACCATTCGACTTCCGAAACGTTCAAAAACAGTTACTTCCTGAAGCATTTAATTCTGGAAAACTCACTACAGAAGTCGCATGGCACATTTGACTTCCAACAAGCATTTGAAAACCGAAGCAGTTACTTCCGGGTTTTTGGCGTTCGAAAACTGAAACGTTCGACTTCCGAGACATTCGAAAACCCAGGTACCGCTGTAATTGAAATCTTTTGGAATACTGCAATTTTTTGGGAAGGATGTAGTTTCTGAATGCGTATGTGAGGACTGGAGCAAAGACCCCCCCCCCTTAAACAGGAAGGAAAAAAGATAATAGGGAACCGACTTAAATCAAGTCAGAAAAAGACAGCCAGGCAGAGAACTCAAGAAGAGCCGTGCTGGATCAGGCCTGTTGCCCATCTCTTCCAGGTCTCTGACTGGCCCGCCAGTCAGAGATTGTGACCCTCCTCTCTCCCTACCTTGTTGGAATGTCATCCCCGTTGTTGTTAAGGTGATAGCTAACAGCCTCTTCTTCTCCCCCCCCCCCCAGATGGTGGAATCACTATCACAGGCCATGGCATCTCAGGAATCCAAATTGGAACCCATAACACCCTGGTCCTGGAACAGGTTCATGAGAGCAAACCCAGGAATGAGCATTAATCGATGCCTGCCGAGTGTGGGAAGTTTCTTATGGACAATTCCGTTTCCTCCGCTTCAAGGGACAAATGCACATTCCAAGCATAAGCGTGATCTTTCTTCTCTACGCAATTATGATCAGGACGCAAGAACTCTCTTCTAGAAGTGTGCCGCGAGGCCCATACACACCCTCACCACCTAATCCAGAAGCGGCACTGCTTTTGACTTGGTAGCATAAACCCAATCTGGGATGAATGAATGAATGAATGTTTATTTGCATCAGCCATTGGCCATAGCAATAAAATGACAATGCAATATACAAAGAATAGAAATAAAAGTCAATTATATAAAAAACATTTTGGGATTTTGAATCAATATTCAGATGGTGGCTCTTATTCTGATTGCCCCAGCTAAAACCTTGCAACCTTTGCTGTCATCTGCTCATCTTGATCTGCCAAGAGAAAGGACACTATGGCAGTGGTTTGGCGACCCGGAATGGACAATAAAAGAGGGGTGATAATCTCATTCCTCAAGTCTTTATAAAGAGTGCAAGCCAGCCACCGATTTGGGGCTGCTAAAAGACACCTGAGAAAATGGGAAAAACAGAAAGCAGAAAGAAATGCTTGGAACATCTTAATAAAGGCCTTGCATGATAAGGACACCTCCCTCTTCTGGCATATTATATCAGGCCTTCTGGAGAATGATCGCAACATGCCAGTCTGTACTATTGAAACCAATCTGGAAGTTCAATGCCAAACTTCATCTCACCAAAACAGTCTCGCTGGGTCATCACCCCCATTCACTCAGCATCCTGCCTGGTGTGTGGAAGTGCTCAGGGACGGAGGTTTTGGGGAGCCAGGTACCCAAAAACGCAGACGCAAGAATAGAATTGAAATCGCTGTATTATTCCAATGCGTGTGGATTCTGGAAAGCAAGCTTATAAATTGGAGCCTTACATTAAGGGGCAGAGATACAGCAAGAATTAAGGCGGACGCTCGTAGATGTGGAGCCCCTGTTAATTCGGCCGACTCAGCTCTCCCCTGCCTCCTGCGGGGGGCCCAGAATCACATTAGCAGGCACGGAGAAACCACAAAGCCAGCCAACGTCTCCATACTTATTTCATATTTCTTCTTTGGCGATCACTCATAGCAGAGTAAGATTGTCTTCCATAAACACCGTTTTAAAAGTGAGTCCGTAAGTGACTGTGGTGGCCAATCCTTTATCCACACATCCTTCCACAGTGGGGACATAGGTTTGATCACGGTGAGAGTTTGCCAAGCGTGCCTTCCTCTTAGTGCGTTTCTCCCTTTCGTCCTGAGTTCCAGCGTCTTCAAAACCCATGACACCTTTGGTAAAGGCTGTTCTCCAACTGGAGCGCTCGCAGGCCAGTGTTTCCCAGTTGTTGGTTTTTATACTACATTTATTTCATGCATTGTGATATATCAGTATATCACGATGTCCCCCCCCCCCCCCCAGTGATATATCACAATGTTGAAAAGCAAATATTACCCAGCCCTAGTGGGTGGGTGTTTTCATCAGATGTCACCCCCCCCACCCAGTGTCCTAGGACATATCAAGAACAGACAGTCCAGTCCCTGTAGCATCTTGGGTGGTGTCTGATTAACTATACTCTTCCAGGAAAAGTTTTTGCCAGATGGCTAAGTGACACCTTAAGTCAGGGGGAATGAAGTTTTTATAGCCTGGGGGGCTGCATTCCCTTTTTGGGGACCAAATGCCAGCCATGGGTGCAGCCAGGAGCGAAAATGAGTACAGCAACCAAGGCAGATTTTGCCTTTGTACATTAGGCTTGCTTGACATCCATGCACCTCTACTCTCCACCAAGGCAAGAAAGACACATGAGCAGAGTTCAAGGGCACGTTCCAGCCAGCCAGGAGCATTCCATGAAGGTGCAATGCAGGGCGAGTGAGGGGAGTGGTGAGATCCAGCCACACGCCAGCAAATTCAGGTTGCAGTGTTACAGTCACTGGAGTGCCATTGCGCCACAGTGCTGCTTCTCCAGAAATCGGACATTTTTTGCAGGAAAGAAAGTGATGGGGAAATCCACTGGAAAGTGTGGAGTAGCCACTCATTTATTGTAGGTGTTTTATTACTTTTCCAGTTTCTTGCAATTAAGATCCTGGCTGCTACTGCCGTGTACATAAAAAGGGGTGTAATTTCTTTTTTGATTTCTGGTGGCATTATACCTAGGAGGAAGGTTTCAGGTTTTTTCTTAAACGAGAACTTAAATAGCTTTTTAAATTCATTGTAGATGTTATTCCAGGCAGGTCCAAATGATAGAATATCTGCAGTTAGCTATGATGACAGGGAGAGTCAGAGGTTATCCAAAACAGAAAGTACAGAAAGGATGGGAAATCTTTAAAGAATATCTGAAAATCTATTGTAACAATAAACATCTCCTGGCAGAGCTAGAATGATTCTTGTAAAATAAGAAATATAATGTTTTTGGTATCTGATGAAAACAAAGAAAGTAATACAGTAATCTGGAACTGTGTGTGAAAAAAATAACAGAAAAAATAATACAATGAGTCTAATTGGAAGTCAAATGTGTTTATTTTTTCTTTCTTTCTTCTAATTCTTTCTTTAAATCTCCCCCCTTCTTCGTTTTCTTTCTACCTTCTTTTTTTTGTTCCTTTTTCTTTTTGATCTGCTAAGAAAAAGATAAAGAGATAAAAGTTAAATATGAAAAACTGAGCAAGTTAAAGTGATGTTCTGTAATTTTTCAACTACTATTAAAGATGGTCAATTGTAATGCACTGATGTAGTAGTTATTGTGGATTTTTTTGTTATTGTTGAATCTTAAATAAAGTATTAAAAGAAAAGGAAAAAAGTGTGGAGTAGCAATGGCTCGATGCAATGTTGTGTAACCTCCTAACAAACAATGAATAGAATGAATGCTGGATAAGCAGCCAATGTTGTCTGAAATCACTGAAAACTTTGTGCTCAATAAAACGGGTTGTCTGGAAGCAGCCATTTCCTCCTGTGGAAATATCAGGAAAGGATGTTTAAGTGTGCATGCAAGTGTGTAATGTACATGCTGGCGGGCACTTCATTTTGCTGCTTGAAATGCCAAGCTGGAGCATCTCCCTGTCATCAGAGTTCCTATGTTTTGAAATGGCACCTGGGGTGCTTTGTCCTCTTTGTAAATATTTAGTCTACAAATCTGCAAAGAGAAGCACACACTCCCCAGAAAGCCACGGGTGGCACTAACACCTTGTTGCTGGCATCCGTCTGAACTGGGAGACACATGGCAACCATTGTTTTTGTTCCTTTACCATCTGAAATTTTATTTTTTAATTTTTTCCAAAGGTTTTTTTTGGGGGGTGGGGGTGGGGAATGGGAGAAAGAACAACATGTTTCACACATTATAAAGAGAACAGCCATGGGGTGTGGTGAGAGACGGAACCGCGTCATAAATTTAAAGCACATCCAGCACACATTTAAAACAAAGTATCCTGGGAAGTGTAGAGTCTTAAGGGTGCTGGGAATTGTAGTTGTGAGGGGGGCAGCTACAGTTCCCAGGATTCTTTGGGGGGAGTCACATGCTCTAAATGTGTGTTGGATGTGCTTTAAAAGTACAGTGGTACCTCTGGTTAAGCAATGACAAACCTAGACAGCATCTTAAAAAGCAGAGACATCACCTTGCCAACAAAGGTCCGTATAGTTAAAGCTATGGTTTTCCCAGTAGTGATGTATGGAAGTGAGAGCTGGACCATAAAGAAGGCTGATCGCCAAAGAATTGATGCTTTTGAATTATGGTGCTGGAGGAGACTCTTGAGAGTCCCATGGACTGCAAGAAGATCAAACCTATCCATTCGGAAGGAAATCAGCCCTGAGTGCTCCCTGGAAGGACAGATCCTGAAGCTGAGGCTCCAATACTTTGGCCACCTCATGAGAAGAGAAGACTCCCTGGAAAAGACCCTGATGTTCGGAAAGATTGAGGGCACAAGAAGAAGGGGACGGCAGAGGATGAGATGGTTGGACAGTGTTCTCGAAGCTACCAGCATGAGTTTGACCAAACTGCGGGAGGCAGTGGAAGACAGGAGTGCCTGGTGTTCTCTGGTCCATGGGATCAAGAAGAGTCAGACACGACTAAACAACTAAACAGCAACAACAACCTCTGGTTAAGAACTTAATTCGTTCTGGTTAAGAACTTAATTCGTTCTGGAGGTCCGTTCTTAACCTGAAATTGTTCTTAACCTGAGGTACCACTTTAGCTAATAGGGCCTCCCGCTGCCGCCGCACGATTTCTGTTCTCATCCTGAAACAAAGTTCTTAATCAGAGGTACTATTTCTGGGTTAGCGGAGTCTGTAACCTGAAGTGTCTGTAACCTGAAGCGCTGTAACCCGAGGTACCACTGTATGTTGTGGATGTGCCCTGTGGTGGGTCCTGAGTACACCTCAGCTTAAAAAAAATTAAAAATCTGCTTTTTTAAAAAAATTGATTAAATGAATATAGATTTGCAGAAGTCTGTAAAAGCCCTGCACTGTGAAACAGGTGCCTTTATGTATACTAATGCAATCCTATGCACGCCTGTTTCACTAACTTGAGTGAAGCTTTGGTTATGTGCACACCACAGTTTAGGGTGCGTTCATTGCCATCGGTAGGCTGTACACTTGGCACCAACCCCGAACCAGACGTATCCTGGTATCTGCTTTTTTGCAAACCAGTTTTGGTGCCAAATGATATTTTAAAACTGAATTCACCCTTCAGCCTAGGTGTGTACAAATGAAGGTGCTTGTGAAAAGAACCTTTTTTTTTTGTGGGGCTGTGCACACAGGTAAACAAATACCTGCACACATGCCCACAATGGTGTGTGGAAATGCTAAAAGTTGGTCTCTTCCAACTCTACAATTCTGTCAGTCCCTGATGTGAATATACTCACCTGCATGTACTGGTAGCTGCAATATACTGTAGCTCCTCCTTCAGCTATCATTGTGACACACAGGTATGAACAACTGCAAACAGGGAAGGCTGCTCTATGAGGGCAAATGGGGCACTGCCCACCATCCAACCAAAATCTGCTGTCAGCCAATCCCCACTGCCTGTCATCTTCCTTACAACCAGTCCAGAAGGTAGAACTGCTTGTCAGCTTCCTCCTTATCCTGGTAAAACTCACTGTTAGGAAGATCTATCGAAAGCAGCGCCAGTCCTACCATTGGGCAGACTGAGGAAGCTGCCTCAGGCCGCAGATGCTGTACACGTTGCTACGCCGAAAATTATCCCTGGGTTTTCTTTCCCTTTCCTTTTCTCGATGGTTTGCAGGAGCAGAGTTTAGTTTGTTGCAAGCACAGCTCTGTCAGTTAATAAAAGAAGCCTGTGTTGGGGAATTCAAGCTTCCACAAACCACCATTCCTAGTAAGACAACCTTAGGTGTTGCAATAAAACTTGCCAATCTGGTCAGCTTCCCTAGGTGGAAAGTCAGTGGGCGGAGAGGATAGAGTCTTGCCTTTTGCTTCAGGCAGCAAAAAAGTGTCCTGGACCAGACTTGACTAGAAGGGAACAGCTTCAGTCTGCTACACCTGCCTTTGATAAGCAATGGTCTGGGGCAGAAAAAAAAAATCACCCTTCCCATCCTTTGCAAGGAGCAGAATTTCCGAGAGGGTGGGTGCTGGATCTGAGTGTGCATATGATCTCGATCAGGGGTCAGCAAACTTTTTCAGCAGGGGGTCGGTCCACTGTCCCTCAGACCTTGTGTGGGGCCAGACTATATTTTGAAAATAAATAAATAAAACAAATGAATGAATTCCTATGCCCCACAAATAACTCAGAGATGCATTTTAAATAAAAGCACACATTCTACTCATGTAAAAACACCAGGCAGGCCCCACAAATAACCCAGAGGGGCATTTTAAATAAAAGGACACATTCTACTCATGTAAAAACATGCTGATTCCCAGACCGTCCGCGGGCTGGATTTAGAAGGCAATTGGGCCGGCTCCGGCTCCCAGGCCTTAGTTTGCCTATCCATGATCTCAGTGATGATGGTGGTTGATCCATTAGGGCATTTTGCGCCAACCAGCCCTCCCCTGCCCACCACCTGACTTGCAACCAGTCAGGGGTTGGGCTCTGCTTGTCATTGCTGTTGATTCTTTACTGCCGGTCTCCCTGCCTTCCCTGTCAGCCCCAATGGGCACCAGCTACCGCTGCTAAGACATTTGTACCCCACTTTTCTTCCAAGGCGCTTTCCCTCCACTTTTTCTAACCCTCACAGCACCCTTGTGAGGTAGATTGGGCTGAGAGACTGCAATTAGCCTTATGTCACCCAGGGACGAATTTCGCCAGTGAGCTTCAGCGGGGAATTTGAACCCTGGTCTTCCAGTCCCAACACTTAAAACCACAACACCACAGTGGCATCCACTGTGAGAGGCAGTGTGGTGTAGTGGTTAGAGTGTCAGACTAGTTTTGTTTTTGTTAACAAAACCAGGTTATTTATGTATGCGACATCAGTTATAGTGGGTTATAGTGGCAAAACACTGGAAAGATAAAAATACACCCACTAAAGATAAATGGGTAGTCAAATTGTGCGAGTATTTGGAGCTCGCGAAGCTGACAGATGCAATAAGAGCTAAACCTAAAAAGATGGTGAAAGAAGAATGCGATTGTTTCAGTAATTATCTAGGGGATAAGTGTTCATCAATAAAGACCTGGTTATGTTTAGAATGATACCGCATAGGGAAATGTTCCGTGATACCAAGATGAGGGATTCTATGGAATGCAGATAGAGAGAATTGGTAAGAATAATGATCTGTTGTGATCTTGACGGAAGCGTACAATAGACAGGCCTTCTTGTGGTTTGACTCATTTCCCCCTTTTTCTTTTCTTTTCTTTTTCTTTCTTTCTTTCTTTTTCCTTCTTCTTCTTTCCTTTTTCTTTTTCCTTTCCCATAATGGCTTATGTTCTATGCCATGTACTTTGATATTTTTTGTAGTTTTTTTGCCTTTTCCATTATTATTATTAAGGATTTTTCTTTTGTAATTTTGGTTGTTTACATTTATCTGTATTAGTTTAAAGCTGTGTGTGTGTGTGTGTGTGTGTGTGTGTGTGTGTGTGTGTGTGTCTAGTATGTGGAAGGCGAGGGTTCGAATCCCTGCTTGGCTGTGGGGACCTTGAGCCAGTCACTCATTCTCAGCCTGACCTACCTCACAGGGTTGTGGCGGGGATTAAATGAGGAGGCAGGGAACCATGTGTGCCGCCTTCAGCTCCACAGAAGAAAAATGTAGGCTTTAATGTAAAATAAAATAAAATAGGCAGTTCTCCCTCCACAGCGCTCTTCCCCAACATCTTTCAAAGACCTGAAGAAGAGGAGGGAAGAAATCGGAAGCGCACTTGTGCAAATCTCCTGCCTTGGCCCTTGCTGGGGGTCCACTTTTCTTCTTGGTCATTTCAGGCTGCCCCACCCCCTGCGATTTGGCTCTTCAGACAGGAAAGCCTTCATTGTCTCAATTCCTCAGCCCAGGCGCTGGGTCAGCCTGCAGCTTGCCTTGGGCTGGGCTACAGGAAGGAAGCGTGGAGCCTTCGGTCTGTGCAGCCCTGGCCGCCCACGCCAGAGCCAAGTGAATGGGAGAGCCCTTATCTCCTGGCGAAGGCTTTCCTGTGATGCAAGCAGGGGGCGGCGGGGAACGCTTCTGTGCTGGCCAGTAAATCTCAGCCCACGAATTCCACACCGCCCAGCTGGCATCCTCCTCTCGCTCCTGAAAGGGAGGGCTCATGTTGGCTCGCAGGCAGAAATTCAGCGGGTTAATGGCTATCCTGCAGAAACTCTGCACCTGTTGATCCCTCCCTTCACCCTGCCAGGCAGGGGTGCCAACTTGAATAAAATATTTGAAGGGGGTAGGTAACTCCCACATAATCACACGACACAGTGCACACCATTTGAATGACAATGCCCATCAACTTTTGGGGGGGCCCAGCACTCTCAAAAATTTTATTGGGGGAGTGAAGGGACCTTGGCCCCTAGTAATTGGTTCCTATGCCATCAGGAAGTTGTTTATTCTTATTTCAACTGTCTTCCGAGGAGGTCGAGGTGGCATCCATAGCACCTCCGCTCGCGACAACCCTGTGAGATGGGTAAGCTTGAGTTTCATCAACTGGCCCAAGGTCACCCAGCAAGCTTGGTTGCTAAGGATGGAGAGGAATGGGGCTCAGTGCTCTCTGGTCTAAGTCCAACATCCTGATCCACTACACTTCAACTTCAGACTGTCCAAGATGCATAGAGTCTAGACTAATGGCTAGACTAGACTAATTGGCTAGACATTGGCTAGACATCTAGACATTGGCTAGACTAACGTTGCCTACTCTGATTGTCAGAAGCTCTACACAATCTCAGGCAGAAGAGCTGTGCTCCTCCAAATCTTGGGGTGAACTTCAGCCAGTGACCTTGAACCAGCTGTTTTCTTCCTCTTAGCCTAAAGCCCATCACAGGATAGTTGACAGCATGCAGTGGATGGCAGAGCTGTATTTCCCCACTTACATTTAGCAAAGCTAAGGCCTCTAAAGGGATGCGGGTGGCACTGTGGGTTAAACCACAGAGCCTAGGGCTTGCTGATCAGAAAGTCGGCGGTTCGAATCCCCACAACGGGGTGAGCTCCCGTTGCTCAGTCCCTGCTCCTGTCCTGCCAACCTAGCAGCTCGAAAGCACATCAAAGTGCAAGTAGATAAATAGGTACTCTGCTGCTCCAGAGAAGCGGACACGGAGCAATGGATCCAAACTACAAGAAAGAAGATTCCACCTAAACATTAGGAAGAACTTCCTGACAGTAAGAGCTGTTCGACAGTGGAATTTGCTGCCAAGGAGTGTGGTGGAGTCTCCTTCTTTGGAGGTCTTTAAGCAGAGGCTTGACAACCATATGTCAGGAGTGCTCTGATGGTGTTTCCTGCTTGGCAGGGGGTTGGACTCGATGGCCCTTGTGGTCTCTTCCAACTCTATGATTCTATGATTCTAGGTACCACTCCGGCGGAAAGGTAAACGGCGTTTCCGTGTGCTGCTCTGGTTCGCCAGAAGCGGCTTAGTCCTGCTGGCCACATGACCCGGAAGCTGGATACCGGCTCCCTCGGCCAGTAAAACGAGATGAGCGCCGCAACTGCAGAGTTGTCCGCGACGGGACCTAATGGTCAGGGGTCCCTTTACCTTTACCTTTAAGGCCTCTAAAACTCAGATGCTGGGACCAAATGTGGCCCTCCAAGCCTTCTGATCTGGTCCCCAGGCCTTCTGATCTGGTCCCCAGGTATTTTTGCCTGGCTGGAATGTGCCATTGAATCCTGATTATGCCTCTTACTTGCCTGGACGGAGGACAGAGTCAGGCTTGTGTGTGTTTGCGTATGAACTAGCCTACTGTACAAAGGTAATGCTTGTGGTCCATGCCCCACTTGATTTTATCTCTGATGCCATCCACATGGCCCCTGGAAGAAGGGAATGTGGCTCAAACAGGTTCCTCACCCCTGCCTTAGTCCACACTTTGGATATGCCTTCCTGAGCCCCTTGGAGGGAAAGTACCAAGAAAAAGCGTGCAATCATATAGCAAGTCAATAAAGAAACAGAAGCCAGCAGTTCAACTTGAGACTTTTCTTTATACAGCACACAGGCTTTACCTCTGAGCTCCTGTTAAATTCCTGCCAGGGGGAAATAATAATAATAACAACCTAGCAAGTCTATTTTTCCCTCTGCCGCCCCCGTGAATGCACAGACGAGCCGTTCTGACGTGCGTCGGTCCTCCTGACCACCGGTCTCGGTGAGCAAAGGGTTAACTCCAGGCCCACTGGGGCTGGTGATACATGCCAGTCTGTGAAGGGCGGTTCATTAGAGAGCCTCATTAGCTCCTGGAAGGGCAGGCAAGGGGAACTCTCTGGGGCCTGTGTGTGGGCAGCGAGGAAGCTAATTAGCGACACAAGAAGATGGGTGATTGATGGGAAAGGAGAGAGCGTGGGCGGGCGCGAGAAAGGAGCAGGCAGGGATGGGTGGGAGGCAAATCTGTCGAGGGGTGCACCCTGCTCCCTACTTTACCAACCATGCCTTATATTTACATCACTCTTTGAATAATAGTAATAATAATAATAATAATAATCCTGCCTTCTGGGCCAGAGGCGATTTTGACATCCAGCTGGCGTGCTCCTTATCGAAAAGTACGTACCAAATAAAGAAGCTGAAGTGGGTATTGTGGGAAGCTGTCTTCGGTACATCTAGCCATTATTGTTTACACTGACTGGCAGCAGCTCTCCAGGGTTTCAGAAGGGGGCAGTCGCAGCCCTACCGGGAGATGCCAGGGATCCAACCTCGGACCTTCTTCCAAGGCTCTACTACCTCATGGAGGCGAGGGCTATTGATGGCCATTATCCATGATGGTAGAAAAAGGTAAAGGACCCCTGGATGGTCCAGTCAAAGGCGACCATGGAGTGGCAGCACTCACCTCGCTTTCACTTCTGGTGCAACGGAGCACTGTGATGGAAATCAGAGTGCACGGAAATGCCGTTTACCTTCCTGCCGGAGTGGTACTATTTATCTACTTGCGCTGGCGTGCTTTCGAACTGTTAGATTGGCAGGAGCTGAGACAGAGCAACGGGAGCTCACTCTGTCGTGGGGATTTGAACCGCTCACCTTCCAATCAGCAAGCCCAAGAGGCTCAGTGGTTTAGACCACAGTGCCACCCGCCTCCCTATATAAGGTAAAGGATCCCCTGGATGGTTGGTTAAGTCCAGTCAAAGGCGACTATGGGGTTGCGGCGCTCATCTCGCTTTCAGGCCAAGGGAGCCATCATTTGTCCACAGACAGCTTTCTGGGTCATGTGGCCAGCATTACTAAACTGCTTCTGGTGCA
Organism: Podarcis muralis; assembly: GCF_964188315.1. Lineage (NCBI taxonomy): Eukaryota > Metazoa > Chordata > Lepidosauria > Squamata > Lacertidae > Podarcis > Podarcis muralis. The sequence continues at coordinate 12,312,357 of NC_135667.1, read as the reverse complement.
ACGGAATACCGTGACGGAAACCAGAGTGCACGCGTCACCCGCGTCCCAACATGATGACCATGCTCTGTCTCCACAGATGGAGGCAGCAATGTTTCTGAAGACCAGTTGCTGGAAACCACAGGAGAAGAGAGCACCCTTGTGCTCCAGTCCTGCTTGCTGGTTTCCCACATGCAACTGGTCGGTCACTGTGAGAACTAGAGTCTGGGCCTGATCCGCAGGCTCTTCTTATGTTCTTAGGTTCAGGCTAGATACTCCATGCAACCAATGAAATGCTTGGCTCAGGGGCCTCCAAGAGATGGCCAACCAAGTGGCAATTTGCTCTGTGCTTTCAGCAATTGGGCAAAGAGCAGCTGCGACCACCACAGTAGCTGCCGGCCCTATCTTTGACCATTTGTTCTGTCTGTACCAGATAGTTTACTTTCAAATTTTTGCCTCTGAATTTCTTGCTGCGGTGGCACAGGCTCTCTCAGCACCCAGAGTGCTTCACCCTGAAAAGGGACACACACACACACACACACACACAGAGAGAGAGAGAGAGAGAGAGAGAGAGAGAGCTTGGTCCTTCCTAGAGCAAGTCAACGGAGGTGGAGGGCTGGCAAAAAGATTTGCCAGGTGGGTGGGCAGTTGGCAGTGGTGGCTGGTGCCACAGGGCACTGTCGTAGGGGGGAAGGCCAGGGGCCCAAACCTAGGGGGCACCAGAGCCAACGAAAGAGGGTTCTACAAGGATAATACTGAGGCGAAAGAGGAGGAAGCTGGCAGCCAGGGCCACCCCTTGGAGATGGGCAGATCACAGCAGACTGAAGTTGGTGGAGCTTTGCCCCATTCCTAATGGACCACTCAGCCTGGCAAAACCATGAGGCAACACAAATTGACCACTGCTCTGCACTTGCTGCCTGAGGCAATTGCCTCAGCTTGCCTAATGAAAGGGCCAGCCCCACAGCCAGGGATAGAAAAGCCTATGGCCCTCCAAGTTGCTGCTGGATTACAATTCCCATAATTCCTCCTGTCCATTGGCCATGTTGGCTGGGGCTGATGGGAGTTGGAGTCCAACAACATCTGGAGGGCACCATAGTTGACTGCCCCTCCTTTAGACAATGTTGAGCTAGATGAACCAATCATCTCACTTGGTGGATACAATGGTACCTTGGTTCTCAAACTTAATCTGTTGCGGAAGTCCATTCCAAAACCAAAGCATTCCAAAACCAAGGCGTGCTTTCCCGAAGAAAGTAATGCAAAATGGATTAATCTGTTCCAGACTTTTAAAAACAACCCCCCCCCAAACAGCAATTTAACATGAATGTCACTATCTAACGAGACCACTGATCCATAAAATGAAAGCAACAAACAATGTACTGCAGTCTCACAATCAGTCAATCAATCAGTAGCTGAACTGGGTTCCACACAACCACAAAACCAAAACAAAAAGAGTCACAAAAACAAAAATGCAAAATAAATAGCAAAAACAGGCAGCATAACACTCAAAAGTGTGGCCCTCAAAACGGAAGTGTGGCACTCAAAATGGAGCATGTTCAACTTCCGAAAAAAGTTCGCAAACCAGAACACTTACTTCTGTGTTTGCAGTGTTTGGGTTCCAAGTGGTTTGAGTACCAAGGCGTTTGAGAACCAAGGTACCGCTGTAATGCCAGCTTTCTAATGTCAGAGAAGGTGCAGTACGAATTTTTGGAGGCACGGTGGGTCTCTGGATATGGCTTGGCATAATGTCCCCATGTCTTCCAGAGTTTATTTCCTTCTCTCACCATTCCACAGCAGGAATCCAGGTTGTGTTTGCTGATCTCCCACTCAGGCACTGATCAGGTCCGAGCCTGCAGAGCTTTTGCTATATCCGTTGCTCTCTGACCTTGCCCTGGAGCCAAGTCACCCAATCTCCTGTGGTGGTTTCTCTCTGCCGGAATCCTCCAGCCCCTCTCCTCCGTGGGTGGAACTGGCCAAACAAGCTCTCCTCACCTCACGGCCCCCTTCATAGAACCAGGGCAAGGGCATGAACGGGAGCCTGTCTCTGCCTCCTACTCCTCCCTCACCCAAACATGCTGCGTTTGTGTTGTCTAGTGAGGGTTACAGCGGAAGCAAAGAGGGAAGGAATTCGAGAGGGAGAATGTGGCTGAACCCGGCAGCTGGAGAAGCCAGGCGTCTCCTGGACTAAAGTCCTAGTGGGAATACAAAAAGCAGGAGAAGAGGAGGTAAGAGGCTGTCGTTTGGGGGTCTTTGGGGCGGTAGGGTGGGGGACATGCCCTGAGTGAAAACTCATAGAAGGGGAAAGGGTCTCTTCTGTCTTCAGTTCACCATCCTGCCCCCTCCGCGCTTGGGGCATCCTGGAAATGCCTGCGTGGGCAAGAGAGAAATACAGTGGTACCTCGGGTTACATACGCTTCAGGTTACATACGCTTCACGTTACAGACTCCGCTAACCCAGAAATAGTGCTTCAGGTTAAGAACTTTGCTTCAGGATGAGAACAGAAATCGTGCTCCGGCGGCGTGGCGGCAGCAGGAGGCCCCATTAGCTAAAGTGGTGCTTCAGGTTAAGAACAGTTTCAGGTTAAGTACGGACCTCCGGAACGAATTAAGTACTTAACCTGAGGTACTACTGTGCAGACCTAGAAGAAGCTTGTGGATTTGGCAGAAATTCTCTTATTTGACTCTGCCAACAATCTCGCCGTAGGCAAGGGATTCTGGGAAGCTGTCTAGGCTAGGGAGATGATGCAGGAAGGAGAAGAGCAGGTGTTTCACCTTCTCTGTGCTTCTAATTGGTGTTCTGCATTTTGAGCTGGCTGAATCCGATGCAGGTTGCAAAATGAGGACAAACCCTTACCCTGCCAATATATTTCTGCAATGCTTCCAGCCTAAGGCGACGATGTCTTTTTAGCACAGCACAGCGATGCCCTGAAGGCTCCCAAATTATGAGCTGGGGGAGGGACTGTTGCCTGGCCTTGCTTCATGGAGTGGGGGACCTGTGGCCCTCCAGATGTTGCTGAACTCCCATCATCCCCAGCCAGCACGGCCAAAGGTCTGGGATGATGGAAGCCGGAGTCCAAGCGCAGCTGGAGGACCACGGATTAGCTGCTCCTCATCTACACAAATGAAAGTTCAAGGTTCAGGGTTTTCCAATTTAAAAGGCCAATTTCCAATTTAAAAGAGCCATGAGCATGCAAGCCAATGTGGGCTTGTTAGTTTTGTCCCTGTTCCTTACTTGTTTTCATTGTAATTGTTGTTGGTTTTTTACAGCGCCTTGTGACATTTGTGACTGGGTAGGGCAGGTGATCTCCACAGAAGCCAGTGCCGGGGGGGGGGGCACACTCATAATTTTGCACCCGGGGCCACAGCCCCCCATGCCATGCCAAGTGTCCCTTTTTTCCAGGGACATTCCCCGATTTACAGAAGCCCTCCCAGTTTCTGATTTCGTCCAAGAATGTCCCGCTTTTTCTTAGGACATCTCTATTTTCACCAGAGAAATACAGGAGGGTACAGTGGTTAAGTACTTAATTCGTTCTGGAGGTCCGTTCTTAACCCGAAACTGTTCTTAACCTGAAGCACCACTTTAGCCAATGGGGGCTTCCTGCTGCTGCCGCGCCGCCGAAGCACGATTTCTGTTCTCATCCTGAAGCAAAGTTCTTAACCTGAAGCACTATTTCTGAGTTAGCGGAGTCTGTAACCTGAAGTGTATGTAACCTGAAGCGTATGTAACCTGAGGTACCACTGTAATGCAACCCTCAAGCCAAGGAGACAAGTAACTATGCAACCTTTAGAAGACATCTGAAGGCAGCCCTGTATAGAAAGTTTTTTAAATGCTTAATGTTTTATTCTGTTTTTATATCTGTTGGAAGCCACCCAGAGTAGCTGGAGCGACCCAGTCAGATGGGCGGGGTATAAATCATACAATTATTATTATTATTATTATGGAATTGGTCGTCGCTATTGTCATTTGAGAAATTTTGGAGCGAATGGGATCATGAGATCTACTCTGTACGCTGCTACACGTGTGTACGCCGAGAGTGCAGAACCTCAGGAATGGAGGGCTGAATGTGGCCCTCAAGGCCTGACTATCTGGCCCTCAGAACTGCCCCATTTCCCCCCGGCCGGAATGTGTCATTGGATTCTGATAATGCCGGTCACTTGTTTGCATGGAGGTTAGAAAGGGGTGTGAGACTAGGTGTAGAAACTAGCCTTCTGTACAAAGGTAACGTTTACATTTGCTTCTCAGCCTACTTTTGAGAGCCAGTGTGGTGTAGTGGTTAACAGTGGTAGACTCGTAATCTGGTGAACCGGGTTCGCGTCTCTGCTCCTCCACATGCAGCTGCTGGGTGACCTTGGGCTAGTCACACTTCTCTGAAGTCTCTCAGCCTCACTCACCTCACAGGGTGTTTGTTGTGGGGCAGGAAGGGAAAGGAGATTGTTAGCCGCTTTGAGACTCCTTAGGGTAGTGATAAAGCGGGATATCAAATCCAAACTCCTCTTCTTCTTCCTCTTCTTCTTCCTCTTCTTCTTCTTCTTCTTCTTCTTCTTCTTCTTCTTCTTCTTCTTCTTCTTCTTCTTCTTCTTCTTCATCTGGCCCCGCCTACCACTGGCATGTGGCCCTGGGAAATCTGCCTAGAAAGGATTGTGGCCCCTCAGGTGGAAAATGGTTCCCCACTGCTGGTATAGGCTGTTCACCGGAACTTGCTCCATGTAGGCTACAGATCAGATCTTGCAGGAATTGGTCCATAGACCTCAATAACAATAACCTGTTTCGCTCTACGCTTCTGCGTCCTCGACCCGCATTGGCACTTACAGTGTTCAAATTTAGTTCCGATAATTATCTCTTCGGCTATGAGTGATTGACCTTAGGGTGGGATTGCCTGGTTCAACCAGTCGATCCAGTCTACTGGTTTGTTCTGGAACCTGGCCTTATCAGTGGGCACCTCTAAAAGGCGAAAGGACTTTCCATCGGTATGCCTGTGTCTTTGGGGTAGGAAGGGAGGAGGAATTTGAACCCTTCTGCATTTGAAGGTGAACCTAACCTGGGGAGAAAACAGTAAAGACCTGACGAAGAGAGCACAGCAGAGGTTATATTTTCTGAGAATCCTCCGGAAAAATAATCTCTCAAAGGACCTGTTGATGGCATTTTACCATTGTAGTGTTGACAGTGTATTAACTTATGGTCTGTGTGTGTGGTTTGGGAGCTGCACGGTCAGGGGGAAAACAATGCTGTCCAGGGTTGTAAAGACTGTGGAGAGAATAATTGGGTGCACTCTTCCAACCTTGGATCAAATCTACGCTTCCAGGTGTCACAAGAAAGCTGCAGAGATAGTGCAGGATAGTGCGCACCCCGGAAATGATCTCTTCCAGCTTCTGCCTTCTGGAAGAAGGTACAGGGTTATAAAGACTAAGACCAGCCGCCTGAGAAACAGTTTCTATCCAAATGCAATTTTGGTTTTAAACGCAGTGTAAGGTAGTAAGGGACGCGGGTGGCGCTGTGGGTTAAACCACAGAGCCTAGGGCTTGCCGAACAGAAGGTCGGCGGTTCGAATCCCCACGACGGGGTGAGCTCCCATTGCTCGGTCCCTGCTCCTGCCAACATAGCAGTTCGAAAGCACATCAAAGTGCAAGTAGATAAATAGGTACCACTCCAGCGGGAAGGTAAACAGCATTTCCGTGGGCTGCTCTGGTTTGCCGGAAGTGGTTTAGTCATGCTGGCCACATGACCCGGAAGCTGTACGCCGGCTCCCTCGGCCAATAAAGCGAGATGAGCGCCGCAACCCTAGAATCTGCCACGACTGGACCTAATGGTCAGGGGTCCCCTTACCTTTACCTTTAAGGTAGTCTCTATGGGAGTATATTGTATTTAATTATGGGCTATCAGAGTTTCTAGGGGGTTGACCAGGCTGGGATAGCAGGCTTGTTGGTTTTTGAATGTCTGATGTAGATTTTTTTCAATTTTGTTGTTCTGTATGGGACAATGACAGTAAAGATTATCGTATCATATCGAACCTGGCCTACTCCACACTTTCCAACGCAATGCAAAAACAGAAACAATGCTGTTCTTCAAAATTCTCATTTCTCCATATTTGGCAAGGCCAAAATCTATTTCTGGCCAAGTAATGTACGCAACATTTAATATACTAGGTAGGGTGATGTGTTGGGTAATGCATGTATTGGTGGAAATAACATACCCCCAAATGCATTATTTTAGGGGAATCGGAACATGATAGATCAGGCCAGTGGTCCCTGTTCTCACAGGGTCCAACTTGATGGCTCTGGGGAACCTGCAAGTGGGACCACTTCCCCATCTGTGTTCTCCAGCAGCTGGTATTCATAGGCATTCCTGCCTTCAGCTGCAGAGGTAGAGCATAGCCATGATGGTCAGTAACCATTGATAGCCTTCTCCTCCAAGTATTTGTCCAATTGTCTTTTAAAGTCATGCCTCCTGTGGCAGGGAGTTCCGCTGACTATACGCTGCATGAAGAAGTACTTTTATTATACTGAATTTTCCAACATTCATAGGACGTACATGTTCTCGTGTTATGGGGGGGGGGAATCCTCTACGCCCATTCTGCAAGCCGTGCATAATTTTGAAAACTTCTAGTGCATCACCTCTTACTTAGAGAAAACTGAAAAGTCCCCAAAGCGGCAACTTTTCTTTGCTGAGAAGTCGCTCTGTCCTCTTGATCCAACTCGACAATATCCAATTCGTGGGGAGGTGAACAGATCCGCACACAATATTCCAAATGCGGTTGCGCTGTAGATTTGTACATTGGCATTATGATAGCAACAGTTTTATTTAAAATCCCCTTCCTGAGGATACAAGCTTTTCACAACTGCTTTGAAGAAAAAAAAATACATGCGTTAGGCAAGATTGCGTATGACTCGCACTCTCCACCACCCTGGCCAGGCCACAGGAGAAGCTGGATAACAGGGAGGACCAAGACTGCATACAGAAATAAGTAACTTAAGAGAGATTCACATTCTAATGCTTGCGAATTTTCACGAGTTTCATTTCCCTCCACGTTCCTGTGGAAATACTGTGGTATCTCGGGTTAAGAACTTAATTCGTTCTGGAGGTCCATTCTTAACCTGAAACTGTTCTTAACCTGAGGTACTACTTTAGCTAATGGGGCCTCCCACAGCCGCCGTGCCGCCAGCACGCGATTTCTGTTCTCATCCTGAGGTAAAGTTCTTAACCCGAGCAGTGGCGTAGCATGGGGGGTGCAGGGGGGGCCGGCCGCACCGGGCGCAACGTCTGGGGGTTAGGGCAAATCCACGGGTTAGGGGGCGCAAATCCATGGGTTAGGGGGCGCAAATCCACGGGTTAGGGGGCGCAAATTACTTGCCTTGCCCCGGGTGCTGACAACCCACGCTACGCCACTGAACCCGAGGTACAATTTCTGAGTTAGCGGAGTCTGTAACCTGAAGCGTCTGTAACCTGAAGCCTCTGTAACCTGAGGTACCACTGTATGGAGAACTTAACTTCAGATTTGGGAAGAAAACGAGAAACAGTGAGAAACCCACAATTGACAGATTCGCTCACGCCTGCTTGGGGATGTGAGGCCAGTTTCCTCCTCCAGGTTAAAAAAGGAAGGTGATCCAGGATGGGGGCGGCGAAGCAGCATCTTGTTCCATTACGGAATTCCCAGGGCAGCAAATTTCCCATCAGCCCTTTTAGTATAGCTATTCTGCGGTTCCCCTTCTCCGCCGCCTCCAAGCCGGCTGGTTTCTCCGCAGGTCTCCGTCCAAGAGCAAGCAGCTCTGGCGGCCCCAAAGCACTCGGCTACGACTCGGAGTCGACAGTGTAGTAATAATGAGCTTTCTGGGCCTCGGCCAATAGCCTAATGGCATCTGCACCGTGGCATCTTTATTGACTGCGATGAGTGCTGCTGACTTATATATAGGAATGGCGGGGAAGGCTGGCGGAGGTGAAGAGAGCTGAGCGTTGGGGGAGTTCGGAAGAGGAGAGAGGAGGGCGAGGCTGGAATTATGCAAGGCGCGTGGGTTGGGGTGGAAAGGGGCTGGGATCTTAGCCCTTAAGTTCCTTCCCTGCTCAGTTCAGGTCATAAGATCATTCTCCATTAGATGTCAAAATACTGCCCTCAATCATCTTCAGTTCCCACTCAGGTCCCATAAACCATCACTGGCAGCAGCAGCAGCAGCAGCAGCAGCAGCAAAGAGTTTTTTGGGAACCGTGAAAACCAAAGCAGAACTGGGGGGGAATCTCAGGTTAAATGCAGTTCTCCAGGCCTCTGTTTCAGCCCTCCAATCTCTCCTCAGGCCACTACTTTGACAGCCCCTGATTTAAGCCCTTCTTGCATATTTCTGCCTGCCTGGAATGTGTCCTTGAGCCCAGTTCATTCCTCTTGCTTCCTTGGATAGAGGCTCAAGAGGAATACGTGAACGTGTGGGGACCGTGCAAAGGAAAAATTACCTTCACTGCTCAGCATGCTTTTGTCTCTGGCCTCATCCAACTGCTGGCATGCAGCTCTCGTAAAAATTTATGGCCTTTCGGCTGAAAAATGTTCCCCCGCCCTGGATAACAGCACAAGTGTTTGTGGAAGCAAATAGTTTAGGGACTAACTATATTAAGGGATTTGAATGCGCTATAAACATGCAACACTAGACGGCGCCAGAGAGCAGGAAATTCTAAAACACGATTTTCCATAGGGATTTTTTTTTCTTTTGTTAAAGCGATCTAATTTCTGACTTATTTATAGCATTTTGCCCACCTGTGTTTAGATCCACCCTAGCTTTAACAAATGCATGGATTGGGATTGCGTCATATATTTCTGAGGCAGTGGGCTCATGTCCACAAAAATATGATGCCGTAATACATCACACTTTCTAAGATTTCAGTCTGCGTTGGGAGGATTGCTACTATGCGCTTTCAGAAAGCGCTTGTCTAGTATGTAAACCTGGGAGCAGCACGGGAGCTTTCCAGTGGGTGAGGAACCAACCCGGCCCCTGCATTTATCATCTGAGGTCCTTCTCGCTGTGTTCCCTCCGAGGGAGGGAGGTGCAGAGGGTGTCAACAAAAGAACAGGCCTTCTCAGTGGTGGCTCCTCACTTGTGGAAGCACATCCGGCATTAACACTTTAGGGGCCAGGCAAAAATTTCACCAGGTCTTGGCTCTTAATTATTTGTAGCCTCCTTCAGTGGGTGGGATGCATTAGTCTTGCGTTTTTACAAATACAAATGCATTTTTAGCTTTTACTCTCTTTTAGTTTTACCTTGGTTTTAATGTATGCACTATTTTTGAGTTACTTTAAATAAAAAGTGCAATAAATAAGAAGAACAACCACATGCCCTCCACCATTTCTCCGATGAAAACAGGGACGTCCTATTCCATAATAATAATAATTTTACTATTTAAACTTCACACATCTGACCGGGTTGCCCCAGCCACTTTGGGCAGCTTCCAACATATAGAAAAACATAATAAAACATTAAAAAAACCCTACCAATTAAGGACTGCCTTCAGATGGCTGGGGTGGGGTGGGGGGTCACATAACTCCATACCCTCCAACATTTCTCCAATGAAAATAGAAACGTCCTAAGGAAAAGTGGGGGGATGCGGGTGGGGCTGTGGGTTAAACCACAGACTCTAGGACTTGCCGATCAGAAGGTCGGCAGTTTGAATCCCTGCGATGGGGTGAGCTCCCGTTGCTTGGTCCCTGCTCCTGCCAACCTAGCAGTTCGAAAGCACGTCAAAGTGCAAGTAGATAAATAGGTACTACTCCGGTGGGAAGGTAAACGGCGTTTCCGTGCGCTGCTCTGGTTCGCCAGAAGCGGCTCGGTCATGCTGGCCATATGACCCGGAAGCTGTACGCCAGTTCCCTCGGCCAATAAAGCGAGATGAGCGCCACAACCCCAGAGTCGGCCACGACTGGACCTAATGGTCAGGGGTCCCTTTACGTTTACTAAGGAAAAGTGGGACATTCTGGGATCAAACCAGAAACTGGGACAGCTTCTGTAAATCCGGGACTATCACTGGAAAGTAGGGACACTTGGAGGGTCAGCAACTACGTCAGACCTGGAGGCCAAGTGTGACCCTCAGGCCTCTCGATTTGACCCTCCTCCTTAGCCAACCCCACATCTCTCCCGGCCCCACTCTCGCTCACCCTCCTTGCATGTTTTTGCCTGGCTGGAATGTGTCCTTAAACTCTGAGAATGCCTTTTGTTTTCCTGGATAGATGGAGAAGGGCGTGCGAGTGTGAACAGAAGCTACCCATGCAAAGAGGCACACATCCCAGGGCAGCCGGTGTAATCTTTCTTCTCGGAAGGTTTAGGCTTTGTCACTTTTTGATTTAAAAGCAGAGTCTTGTAGAAGGACCGGACCTAGGGTGAGATGTTGATTTCTCCTCCTCCTGCTGCTGTTGTGAATTAGCAAGGAAAAGGAGGGGCAGGAAATATCACAATTTCCTCTCTCATCTCAGGCAGCTTCAGCAGGGAGAGGGGGCTGGGGTCAGAAAACAAGGGGCAAGAGAGTGGGATGCAAGCGTCTTTGGTGTGAGTTTAAATATTATCATTAATTTTTTCCTCAGGAGGGAAGGCGCAGTAGACGCTGCCCCCCCACCTGTGTTTTTTACTCACAGCAACCAGCACAGCCTGTCAGTTTCCTCCCCCTCAGGGCTGTGTACACACACCAGAGTGTCAATGCACATGTGAGTCACACAGATCTGATTTTCCCCACGTGGGCTTTTGGGGAAGTTTGTCCACAAAGGACCACTTTCCATTGAACTCTCTCTCAATGTTTCCAGTCCATGCAAGTGGGCAATGCTTGATGGGTTGCCATCAGTGCCAGATATTACGTATAAGCTAAACAAGCCATAGCTTACAGCCCCACTCTCTTGGGGGCCCCCAAAAAAATTAAAGGGAAAAGAAAACCTGGATGTACATTTCAATCCAAAATATAAGATAAAAAAAAATTACTTTGATAAAATACATACAATGGTACCTCAGGTTAAGAACTTAATTCGTTCTGGAGGTCTGTTCTTAACCTGAAACTGTTCTTAACCTGAAGCACCACTTTAGCTAATGGGGCCTCCTCCTGCTGCTGCGCTGCTGGAGCATGATTTCTGTTCTCATCTGAAGCAAAGTTCTTAACCCGAGGTAATATTTCTGGGTTAGTGGAGTCTGTAACCTGAAGCGTATGTCACCCAAGGTACCTATGTACAGTCATACCTCGGGATAAATACGCTTCAGGATAAGAATTTTCGGGTTGCGCTCCGCGGTGACCCGGAAGTAATGGAGCGCATTACTTCTGGGTTTTGCCGCTCGTGCATGCGCAGACGGTCAAAATGACATCACGCGCATGCGCGGAGGCGTCGAAACGCGAACCGCACGTGTGCAGACGCGCTGTCGCGTCTTACGTTCTGTTCAGGATGCGAACAGGGCTCTGGAACGGATCCCGTTCGCATCCCGAGGTACCACTGTATTTTGTTATGTGCAAATGGGTTTAGATACCTATTAGGTCCATAAATTACCATATAGCATATATTCAACACAAAAAACAGTGACAATTTGTTGTTGACAAAGGACAGCTGGACATATAAAAGGCCCCATTACCTTCAGTAGCTTAGGGCCTCATCAAACCTAAACCCGACCCTGGTTGTGACACCACTTTATGGCTTCCCCCAAGTCATTCTGGGGGCTGTGGTGTGTTAAGGGTGCTGAGAGTTAAGAGGCCCCCATTCCCCTCACAGAGCCACCATTCTCTTTGCCAATTCATTTCCAGGTTGCTAATTCAAGATGCTGACATCTTGAGGCCCCAAATCTCTGGAAAATCATCTCCTTCCCTACAAACCCTCTAGGTGCCTTCAGAGGCTTGGGGTGGAGGCAGCAGAAGAGGGCATTCTCTGGTGTTATAAGACAGTGTTTCCCAACCTTTTTTGGGCAAAGGCACACTTGTGTCATGAAAAAAATCTCGAGGCACACCACCATGCCAGATGGGGAAAGGTCACTTTTTACTTATGTAAAAAAAAATAAAAAAATAGTAACAGCATAGAAGGTAATGGTAGATGACTGTTAGGGTCTCCCCCCAAATGCAGAATTCTATTAATATCTTCCTTAGTGAGCCGCGTTAACCCCTGTAATGCTTTCTATAGAGTAAGCATAGGGGACACTGGGGGATGTGGAACCAAGGGGGCAGTGGGCCAAAAGAGTTCGGGATCTACTGCTTTAAACAGAAATAAGAGCCAGTGGGTTCTTCCTTTTTTAAAGTATCGTTTCAGTGGGGACAGCAGTCCGGATTTCCAAAAAGCGGCGCTTTTTTGCGTCTGAGCAAAGAAGAGAGAGAGGGGAAAAAAGAGAGAGAGATTGATTTGTGGCTGCGCAAAGGGGGGAGGAGCCCAGGAGTAAAAGTAGGAAGGACGAAGGGAGGGGAAAGGAAAGTTAATAGAAGGAAAGGCGGGTGGGAGAGAAAGAGAAAGAAAGAGGGAAGGAAGGGGGGAAGAGAAGTGGAAAGGAGGGAGACCGAGGCGGGGGAGAAGCGTCTGGAGAGTTGCTCCGAAGTTTGGGGGGCCGCGGGGGTGGGCGCGCGTCCCAGGAGGCGGAGGCCAGCCCGGGCTGGGAGCCGCGCCGCGGCCCGGGGGCGGTAGGCGGACCGCGGCTCCTAGGATGTGGAAAGGGGACGGCGGCGCAGGGGGAGGAGACCCGCACGGCTAGGGCAGCGCGCAGGGGGAGGGGAGCGGGCCGGAGGCGGGCGAGGGGGGCCGCGATCCCGCGCGCCGCGAACATGGCCTCCTTCCCCGCGGGCCCCGGCGAGCCCCCCGGCCGGGGAGGGCGGCGCGCCCCCGCCGCCGGAGGAGAGCAGAGGCAGGAGGAGGAGGACGAAGGCGCTGCCAAGGAGGCGCGCCAACTTCTGCCAACTTCGGCGCCCGCCCCGTCGCCGCAGGCTCCTCCCGGCCGAGAGCCAGAGGACGGCGGCGGAGCAGGAGGAGGAGGATCGGGTTTGGCGACGGCTGCTGCGTCCTCTCCAAGCGCGGGGCTGGCCTCCGCCGCGCCCGATCCTCCGCGCTCGCCCGCTTCTCGGCGGAGCAGGTCTCGTGCGGGTGCGAGGCGCTGCTGCAGGCGGGCGACCCCGGCCGGCTGGGCCGCTTCCTGGGCTCGCTGCCGCCCGACGCCGAGACGCCGTGCGACTCGCCCGCCTCCCTCCCACGGCACACCAGGCAACGTCTCGCGGCACAGTAGTGTGCCGCGGAACACCGGTTGGGAAACACTGTTATAAGAGGAAAAAACTGCTCCTTTTCCCTTATGGGGTATCCAGAGGCCCATACAGAGTCCTTAAGTAGGGTACCTATTGGTAGGAGAAAATAACAGAGACCAGCCAGAATATATTGAAAAGCAAAGCAGCTAGTAAGCCTGATCTTTATTGCAATAGAGAAGTTCTTTCTCTAGAGCCCGCTTTGAGACAATGCCCTCAGCAGTGCTGCACGGCAAATTCACGCGGGTACCAATGCATGCGCGTCTCTGCCCCTGTATGTCTAATAAGGTAGAATCTGTCACACACATCCTTCTATTTTGCGAATTTTATAGTGAAGAACGAGCTCAACTTATTTTGCCGCTTTTATCAAAATGTATACCCCTACAACATTATTTGGAATCCTCCCCCGAAATTCTACGAAAATACCTTCTGGAAGATTCCTCAAGCTCAATATCATATGAGGTGGCCAAATTTTGCACTTTAGTAATCAGGAAGCATAAATCTCCTCTGTTGAACGGCACTCTGCGAAGTTCCCCTGTGTAATCTTTATTTTATTTTATTTTCTGATGTTGTTGTTGATCTCTTTTTGTTTGATCTTGTGGTGTCTAGTGTCACTGGCTTTTGCCGCAATAAAAGTGTATGTATGTATGTATGTATGTATGTATGTATGTATGTATAGAGAAGTACTGTTGCAACAGGGTCCCCACTCCCCACACACAGGAGGGAAGAGAGAACCCAGAGCAATGGTGTGCAAGCCCTTATATAGACTTTTGAAATTGCCTCCCCTGTAGCCCAAGACCACCCCCCTGAAACATCATACATACATCACAGAAGGAGGTGGTCTATAGCAGAAATCCTATTTGCCCAGGATACCTAATAATGGTCACTGATTGCTTTACCTGGGCAGCCTGGCCATTCTTTTGTGATGGTAAATACTTTAATTCCTGAATCCAGGTCACAGGCTCACCCTATCCATACACAGATACTCCCTTAAGACAGGATTTGTAAGCAAAAGGCAATGGGGAGGCTTTCCCATTTCCTTCCCCCTTGCAGAGAAATATTTGAGGTAAATTTGGGAGAGTCAAAATGGCTTCAGGATTGCTCTCCTGTACCATTTCAGACATGCGGTTTATATAATTATATATATGTTTGCCTTGTACATTTATTGTTTTGAACTGTATTTAATTGTTGCAATCTGCCCTGGGACCTTAGGATGAAGGACAGGTAAATAATAATAATAATAATAATAATAATAATAATAATAATAATAATAAAATTCACAAGGGGTCTTAACAATCAATCCCTCTTCCCAGGCACCTATGGAAATTGTAGCTCTGGGAGGGGAATAGGAGGTCTCCAAACAACTCTCAGCATCTTTAACAAACTGCACATCCCAGAATTCTTTGGGGGAAGCCATGTCTGCTTAAAGTGGCATCATAGTGCTTTAAATGTATGGTGTGAATTATGCCTCTGGGTTGCTGTGCCCTCCCCTGAATTTCTACTTGCTCACCCTACCTGAGTTCTGGAAACCTGAAGTCTATTATGAGCATTCACACAGGAATGTTTACCTGTCTGTGTGTCCATTTAAGTCAGGCATAGGCAAACATGGCCCTCCAGATGTTTTGAGACTAAAATTCCCATCATCCCTGACCACTGGTCCTGTTAGCTAGGGATGATGGGAGTTGTAGTCCCAAAACATCTGGAGGGCCGAGTTTGCCTATGCCTGATTAAGTAGTTTTTTTCCTGCCATACCAGGCTTCGTGGAATCCAGCTACCAATTGGATGAGGGCAGCATTGTGTGGATGAACTAAGCAAGATGCAGATACGAGATGCATCAAATCCACTTTAAACTACAGTGGTACCTCGGGTTAAGAACTTAATTCGTTCTGGAGGTCTGTTCTTAACCTGAAACTGTTCTTAACCTGGAGCACCACTTTAGCTAATGGGGCCCCCTTCTGCCGCTGTGCCGCTGCTGCACGAAATCTGTTCTCATCCTGAAGCAAAGTTCTTAACCCAAGGTAATATTTCTGGGTTAGCGGAGTCTGTAACCTGAAGCGTGTGTAACCTGAAGCGCATGTAACCCGAGGTACCACTGTACTTCATGTACACAGTCTTGGTCTCAGGTTTCCCCCTTGTACAACTCAGCAGGGAGGAAGATGGGGACAAAAATAGAATTAGTTGGCCCTGCACTTGTGGTTGGTTTTTGGCTCTGCCTGTCACACGTTGAGGCTCCACCTCCTGTTGGCCTCCCAAGCCTTTCCAGCTCCCTGTCCCAATCCAGCAGCCGCCGCCACTGGGAGCTGGCTAGCAATTGTGGTGATTCCTTACCTTGGCTTGTCACCATGTCCTATCAAGCCCCAGTACCAGCATCATCAGATGCAAACGAGGGTGACCAGATGCAAAGGAGGCTTCGGCTCTCTCACAATAACCTTTTGTTATCTTGCAGAAGAGGGGAAATGTGCCAGGTACGGTTTGCCGTAAAGGTCAAAGGTGAGAGAAGCCTGCTTGTACTACAACCCTTAACCAACTCATATTCTCGTGTATGTATAGGAAGGGCTGATTTTGTCCATCTGTGTTTTTACATAGGGTTTCAGGTTTCTAGTTCTCAGAGTTACAAAGAACGTCCAAGACAAAAAAACAACACAGTTCTCCCCTTTTAAAAATGTCTTTCTTTCTTTCTTTCTTTCTTTCTTTCTTTCTTTCTTTCTTTCTTTCTTTCTTTCTTTCTTTCTTTCTGCTTGTTTGTTTTCAGGGAAGATTTATTTATTTATTTATAGTTTTCAAGTTTATACATTTCACTAATTTTACAATCATTTCGACGTTTCAAAACTTGACTTCCCTTCCCCCTCTTTCTGCGGTTCCTTAAATTTATTTTTAATATCTTCTGCATATCCAAATTAACTTAATTTACTCATTTATTCATCTTCTTTAAATATATACTCTTATAAAACTACAGGTGCCAATATTTTCATCTGTTTATAATTTATCTGTAAATATTCAATAAACCATTTCCATTCTTTTGTTAAAAAAAAGGAATGTTATCTGGATCTCTTATTCTTCTGGTAAGTTTCACCATTTCTGCATATTCCATAAGTTTTTGTATCCATTCTTCCCTTGCTGGGACTTCTGCTTCTTTCCATTTTTGGACAAGTAACATTCTTGCCACTGTAGTAGCATACCTCGGTTTAAGAACAGTCCTGTTTACGAACGATTCAGTTTACGAACTCCGCAAAACCATAATTAGTGTCCTGGTTTGAGAACTTTACCTCAGTCTAAGAATGGAATCCGAATGGTGGAATGGCACTGGTGGTGGGAGGCCTCATTAGGGAAAGCTTGCCTCAGTTTAAGAACGGTTTCGGTTTAAGAACGGACTTCTGGAACGGATTAAGTTAATAAACCGAGGTACCACTGTTTACACACACACACACACACACACACACACACACACACACACTCGTCCTTCCTCAAAAAATGTCAGGATGGCATAGATGAGGACATGTTCTCATTTTAGCCTCGCAACAGGTTGCAAAAGTGTAACTGAATCCAACCATTACATCCCATCTGCTTCCCTGTTGGTGCCACCTCTGTAGAGAGATGTACGGTAACTGCAGTCTTGCAGGGTACTTTTTGACATCAGAATGCTAAGAAAAATTTCCTTTGTTGAATTTCTGCTATTACTAGCATTAATTCTTGAAAAAATATATCTAGAATTTGAATGACAGAGCCCTCTAGATTTGGCAGAGCTCAGAACAGGTCGGGTGAGGGAGGAGGCAGGAAACAGAGATTAACCATTTAGGGGCAGATCTGAGGCTGAGATTTGTTCAGGCTTGAGTGGTGTAGCTCAGGACAAAATCTGTCTGTTCACCAGCAGTTTTTCCTTTTAAAATGCATTTTTTTCAAAGCAAAGACTGGATGGTCACTTTATCAGGGATGCGGCAGTGCTGGGTTTTCTTCATCGGCAATGGCCGGGACCATATGATTTGTGGGTCCCTTTCATCCCTAACTAGAGATTTTTATGTAACTCTAAGCTTGGTGGAATTTTTCTAGCGACACATATAATAAAAATGCAAGAGCGCAGTCAAGCAGCAGTAGTTTGCGTGGCTACCAACAGGTGGCGCTGTGAACCATGGCTTTGCTTCTCCTAGCCCTCTGCTGTGGGGCCCAAATGGCTTCATTGGCTTGAAGTGGTTGGTATGAGTGTGGGGGGAGGAGGCCCAAAGTGGAGGGTGGTTTGAGCAAGCTGTAAGGGAGGCAGTTGGCAAGGGGGTTGGCCAGGGGAGTGAGCAGGTGTCAACACCTCCCCAGGCTCTGAGGAATGAGAGACTCCATGGCTTCTAGGTGCTCACCCAGGTTCAGTTTCCTTGGAATGAAGGTCAGCAGATATTGTGAGGTCTTTAGGATATACGTATATAGAACCTGAGCATAAGATGGAGGGGCTCACAGCATCAACACCTCAAAAGGTCTTGCTTCCCCAATAGCTGCAGCTTTAGTTGCAGCACAGATCAATGATGTCTCTGTGTCTCCAGCTTCTAGCATGCTTTAAGCTCAGTTCTCCACACACACTGCCTATTTTTCTTCTATCTACCCGTCACATGAGGTTGCGCAGCGTGGGAGAAGGCCCACCCACTTGTTCTATGGCACAGAGAAACTCCTTTGGTTATGGGGTCGGCAACATTTTTTGAGGCCGGTCCGGTCCACTCCCTGGCTGATGTCTCAGTGGGCCGGAGCGCGTGTGCCCAAGCTACTGTATTTTTTGCTCTATAACAGTGTTTCCCAACCTTGTGCCTCCAGCTGTTTTTGGACTACAATTCCCATCATCCCTTGCCACTGGTCTTGCTAGTCAGGGATGATGGGAGTTGTAGTTCAAAAACAGCTGGAGGCACAAGGTTGGGAAACACTGCTCTATAAGACTCACTTTTTCCCTCCTAAAAAGTAAGGGGAAATGTGTGTGCGTCTTATGGAACGAATGCAGGCTGCGCAGCTATCCCAGAAGCCAGAACAGCAAGAGGGATTGCTGCTTTCACTGCGCAGCGATCCCTCTTGCTGTTCTGGCTTCTGAGATTCAGCATATTTTTTTCCTTGTTTTCCTCCTCCAAAAACTAGGTGCGTCTTGTGGTCTGGTGCGTCTTATAGAGCGAAAAATACGGTATTTCTGGCACACCTTCGGGTTGTAAGAGCGCCGGAAATAGAGTGTGCGCATGCGCACGGGCGCTCCTCTGTCCCAGAAGTGCGCTGGAAATAGTGTATGGGTGAGGAGCACCTGTGCGCGTGCACATACACTATTTCCGGTGCTCTTCCAACCCAGAAGTTGGTCCCCGATGTGAGAAAAAAAAGGTGTCGCAGAAAAAACCATGGAATTCCCACGCTGATCCATGGAACGACTGTGGGTTGGTTCCAGGAAGCTCATGGGTTGGAACCAGCCCATGGGCCTTAGCTTGCAGACCTCTGTGCTAACTTATGGCACTTACCGGTAACTAGCCAGCCACAACCTATTGCCTAGTGACAAGCATGTTGGGTGACCTTGCTCTCATACCTTCTGCCCTCACAGAAACAGGGCCCCAAGAAGGGATTCAGGACATCATCTGCACCAGGGGTCAGCAAACCTTTTCAGCAGGGGGCCGGTCCACTGTCCCTCAGACCTTGTGGGGGGCCGGACTATATATTTTTTTGGGGGGGGAATTAACAAATTCCTATGCCCCACAAATAACCCAGAGATGCATTTTAAACAAAAGCACACATTCTACTCATGTAAAAACATACTGATTCCTGGACTGTCCGTGGGCCGGATTCAGAAGGCGATTGGGCCGGATCTGGCCCCCGGGCCTTAGTTTGCCTACCCATGATCCAGACTGACCCTGCAAACCTACACCAATACTTTTGTAAGACCATCATGGCTATACCTGGAGTTTTAGAAAGCAATGAAAGAACAGGGAGACAAATGATCGAATATGAAAGCCTGGCTGGAGACAATATTAAAAATAACACGAGCCATGGTAAACCGTGTAAGAAAACAGCAGAAGAGAAGAAAGACAGGCTCTAACACGGGGAAGAGCTTCCTGATGGTGCCAGCTGTTTGAGGGTGGAACAGTCTGCCTCGAAAGTGGTAGACTCTCCTTTGTTAAGCTGAGGTTGGATAGCCACTTGCCAAGGGACTCTGTGCTAGATTTCCCTAGCTATGGACATTGGAGCCCTGCGGAAGGAAAGAGGTGGCAGTATTCCTTAAAGCTTAAAGGTTCTTCTGTGAAACAACTGTTTGTTGGTTGTGTATGGAGAGGGGCCTGTGTTTGGGGAAATTGATGCGCCATCTAAATGGGACGAAACTGTCTTGCGACTGCGAGGGACAGGATGACAAGCGTGAAATGACATTAGCTGGACAGCTCATTAGTGGCTCTAAAGCCGTCAGGATGCTGCCGGTTCCCTCTGGTCTCATAAGCAGCCTGGTTCATGCAAAGGTTTATTATTATTATTTTGCTTTCCTGTTTCTAGCCTACTTTCCCTTTCTTCTGGCCCCCTTCCTCCTCACCAGCTTCCTGGTGGGATCGTCGCAAGCACACACATACACTACAAAACCCGTTTCAGCAGCTGAAATAGGCTCTGCTATCCAGTATTGGTTTTTCCTTTGTCGGAAAGAACCACGGAGGGCGGAGGAAATGCTTTTGACGTCTCGGCTCCCAAAGGGGGCTCCGAAATGATGAAGAGGACTAGAATTCTGAGCTGAGAGTAAACAATGGGAATTCCGCAGCCGATTCTGTGACTAAGCTTCTGTTGGGTAAATGGGTGCAATTCAAGCACTTGATTTCTTTGAAGGACTGAATTGGAAAAGAACAGCTGAGACACTGTGTGACAATTGCGTCATGAGTTACATGGCCGTTACGGACAATACAGCCTCCCTTTTAAGTGTTTTGTCGGAATTGCTTGGTCTTTGATGTGGGACAATGCAGAAAGCTCTAGCGGACGTTTGTTTGCTCCAAGCCCTTGGGATGTGAGTCACACCTGCATTCTATTTCAGGCACGGTGAATGTAGCTTGCAGGCACCAGTCCCTGCTCCTTTCTTTCCCTTGGTCTAGGGCAGAGGTGGAGAATCCTTCTCAGCCTGAGAACCATGTTTTCCCTCATGCAGAATCTTCCAGAGGCCATATGCCACTGATGGGTGGAGCCAGAAGCAAAAGTGGGTGGAGCAATAGCTGTGTACAGGAAGCTGCATTCCAGACATGCAAAAGTCAGAGGTCTCTGCACTCAGACCTCACAGCTGTCCAACTGTCGTCCAGAAAAGCGGGAGGTGTTAACACAGTTCAAGGACACATTTCAGCCACACCCAAACGTTCAAGGAGGGTGTGGAGCAGGACTAATGTAGCCTGGAGAGGGGGGTATCCTGGAATAGGAGAATGGCCTAGCAAAAATCTTGAGGGCCAGAGAGAGAAAGATCTGAATGGCCACAGTCAGGGCCAGCCCACTCATGAGGCAAGGTGAGGTGACTGCCTCAGGCGGCAAGATCCACCAGGGCGGCAGATACTGATTGTGATCTCCACCCGCCCCACGTGCTCCTGATGTAGATCTCCCCTCACCCCTTTTTCTTTGGGTGGGAGCGGGGTGCCATTTTGGCATTTTGGCCTGAGATTCCTTCGCACGAACCTACGCCAAACCCTGCTGCCACGGAATTGTGATAAACCCTGTTTAATAAGCCTGCTTCGTTAACAACGCCTACAGATGGAGCCTGAATGATGAATCTGGGGTCAGAACAGCACAAGAGATACTTATAAGAGGGTGAAGCTGGTTCACCAAGAGGGAAGAGAGCCATGAGGATCCGCCTTGGATTTTGTTCAAAATTAAAGCACCCTCAATTAAAATATGCAATAAAACAAGCAAACAAAAATAAGGCGGAATATAAAGTAGTGCTGAGAAGAATGTCGGCGTAATAATTTCGGCTGGCCTGATGGAAAAATCTCTCCTCTACAGGTGCTGCTCTGTGTTTGTTTGTTTGTTTGTGTGTGTGTGTGTGTGTGTGTGTGTGTTTCTCCCACCCCACAGAGACAATTGCAGGGAGGGAGAATTGCTCTAGTCTAGCAGAACTTGTTGCATTGGTTTGTGGAACTATTCAGTTAAATATGGCTCTTCCCATTAAAACAGGGGGCGAAGGAATGCAGTTTAAACAATAAACAGGTCTAAACGTGTATGTCTTCAGGAGCAAGGAGTAAGTGTTGTTATAAGTCTCCAGTAAAGAGTTGGATGAACGTGTAAAGTAGGCATTGTGGGGGGGGGGGGGGAAACCCCTGCTATGTTTTAAGAATTTGAAGGGAACATTTAGAAAGTAAAAGGCTAGGGCTTGTGACAGTTTACTGCTGTGGGTTTTATGAGGTCCGAAGATGGAAAATTAAAACAAAATCAAGTGCTCTTGTGCAATGCAGTGTTCTTCAACCTTGGGGCCCCAGATGAAAAAAGCCTCCATTTGACAGCGGCAAAGGCAAGAAAACTGAGCTCCTTTGGATCAAGGTCCTGCATGGGCCATAGTGAATCTCAAAGGGCTCCCAAGGTGTTGCCATTTTGAGGTGGGATTCCATTGCATAAGAGCAAATCCAAGTTGTGCCACTAAAAAGGATTTCACACACTTGTGCCACAAACCCTACTTCCCCCAAAAGGTGGGTCACTTCCAGCTGACCTGTTTATTGAGCATTCAACCTGATTTGTTTGCTAGGAGATCAGATGATGTCAGCTGTTTTAACAAATATTCAGTCTGTTTGTGTTGTTTTTTTTTGCGGGGAGCTTAGATGATGTTGCATCAAGCAAGTGCTATCCCACACTTGCCGGTGCATTTTCTCGTCCCTTTCCTTACTGCAAGAAGTCCAGTCTTTTAAGAAAGCGGGTTTGTTGCAGCCAGCTTTAATTGCACAACCTGGATTTGTCGCTATGTGATTGACTCCCACCCACCCGCAGATTGCGACACTCAGGAAGCACAATCAGACTTTTTACAGATAAGGAAAGCAAGGGGGAAACGGACAGGAAAGTGCCGCGTAGCCAGTCCTTGATGCTTCATCTTTGAACCTCCCTGCAAACATATTTGAAGCAGACATATTCAGTGCATAGCTGCTGGTGTCCAGCCTCTCTGCAAACTTTGCGCAGGCAAATCTGGATGAGTGCTGAATAGAACAGGCCACCTGAAAGCAGCCCAGGAGGACTGTGCCTCCCCTGGCCATTGAATTCCACCCCCTGCCCCTTGGGGATGAAAGTGTTAATCTTGCCGGGGAGTTTTTAATCTCGAGTTGAGCTGGCTGGGCTGTGGGGAGGCAGGCAGACTGACTTCCTGCAGCTGCGTGAGAGAAGTCGGAGCATGGTGAGTAACGGGAGAGATTTCAGGCTGCCTGCTCCGGTGATGGAGCTGCCGGTGGTTGTTGGAGCAGGTAAGAAGCGCCCGCTTCCTCGGCGTTTGCGTACTTTGTGAGGTGGCAGCTGCCTGTTGTGTGTCCAAGGCAGAGAAGGCTGCGCAGGGGAGAGATGGAAGACGGAATGGGTTTTTGCATCTTGCCTTTTTAAAAAACGTGATGATCGGTGGAGAGGCAAGAGGGGGTGGTCAACTAGGCTTGGGAACAGCAACCCATCGTTCTTGGGTATTTCTTCACCTGCACAGAATGAGAAAGGTGAATATTTGTGGCATGGGGTGAGTCCTGGATTTTGTGAAATAGCACTTTCTTAGAGGGAACTGTTCAGAAATATATGCACTCACCAACGAGAGTGTGTGGGAAGTGTTTTCATTTATACTCTACAGCAGAGGTTGACGGATGCTTAATTTGTTGTGGCACTTTGACAGTTTATATCAAAGCTGATTGATTTCCCAAGTGGGCAAAATATCTATCTATCTATCATCTATCT
The DNA here is from genome assembly GCF_964188315.1 of Podarcis muralis. NCBI lineage: Eukaryota > Metazoa > Chordata > Lepidosauria > Squamata > Lacertidae > Podarcis > Podarcis muralis. Next base: position 12,289,311 of record NC_135667.1, on the reverse strand, counting down.
ATCGATCATCTATCTATCTATCTATCTATCTATCTATCTATCTATCTATCTATCTATATCATCTATCTATCTATCTATCTATCTATCAATCATCTATCATCTATCTATCATCATCTATCTCTATCTAAAATATTTATTTCTGTGTGTAATGGAGGGAGAGGGGAGAGAGAGATGGATTTCACTTTTTGTTATCATCCTTGAACTTCATCATCCACCTGAATCGGTTATCATTTTGTATCCCTAAGAGTCAGATTTGCCTCATCTATCTCATATGGGCTACGTGAACAGATAGACAAGTTTGCTTTTGGGAGAGGTAGTTCTGAATTCAAATTCCAGCCCAGCCAATAAAGCTCTCTGCACTCCTAGCTCCACTTTCACGGGAGTAAGCCCCACTGAATTTAGCAGGACTTACTTCTGAGTAGGCATGGTTAGGATTTCACCATAATCTACCTCAGAGAGTTGTTGTGAGGCGAAAAATGATAGAGCTCATTAGAGGAAGGTGAGATAAAAATATGGTAGTTCATGTTTTTGAGGGGAAGAATACATAAAATTTCTAGTAGCCAGCCTCATGTCTTTTAGTCAGCCATCTATCTTCTTCTCTTCTCTTCTCTTCTCTTCTCTTCTCTTCTCTTCTCTTCTCTTCTCCTACCCTCCACACTTTGTTTTATCTCCAAACAACTTTTCTGACTTTTCTATCCACGCTTTCTATCTGACCATCTCTGCACTCATTCACTGAGGATGTGAATTCACACGAATTCCAGCATGGCTGTTTTGCATATTATTAATATATCACTTGCCAGAGCTCATAGTTTAGATGATGAGAGGTTCTTTCTTTGTTTGTTTCTCCTTTCCTTTCCTTTCATTTTGAGGCAACAATTATCACATCCTTGTGTTCAAAACAGTCCTTACAATAATTAATAATAATGGTTGTGGTAGTGATGATGATGGCAATTACATTTATATCCCACCTCTCAAAGCTCAAAGCTAGCCATGGTGCTTCTCAGTCATATCCACACCGTATGTTTAAAGAACATTTGAATCACACAGATTTCCCCAATGATTCCTGGGAACTGTCGTCTATTCCTCACAGAGCTACAAACCTGAGAATCGTGGCGTGGAGATGACTCCCATTTTTATCCTCACAGCAACCCAGTGTGACAATTCAGGCTGAGAAGAAACCCAATGTCATCTAATGAGCTACATGGCTGAGTGGAGATTGGAACCTTGGTCTTCCACGTCCAATCGTCCTAGACTCACCACAGCACCATACGGACTCGGCAGATGATGATGATAATAAAAACAAAAGCCAAAGGCACCAACTTTGAGTCCCCAGATGTTGCCAGATTACAGTTCTCATAGTCCCCAGCCAATTTAGCTGATGGTCAGGTGTAATGAGAGCTGTAGCCCAATGACATATGTGGTCCTAAGGTTGAAAATACTGATAACTCCATTGGTAGAGCATGAGACTCTTCATCTCAGGGTGGTGGGTTTGAGTTAAACATTGGGGCAAAAAAATAAATCCTGCATTGCAGTGGGTTGGACTAGATGACCCTCGTGGTCCCTTCCAACTTGACCATTCTATGACAACATTTGTCTTTTCGTGAATACTTATGCATTGGATGTAGCTAAAGAAACAGATTGTGGAATTATAGAGTTGGAGGGGACCTTTTAGGTCATTTACTCCAACCACTCTGGGGTTCAATATATGAAGTTCAGAGCTAGAGCGCCTCCTACAGATGTCCCTTCAGTTTCTGCCTGAAGACCTCCAACAAGGTGGAACCTTTGTACCCATTATTACTAAGGAGGAATAACCAAGATAACAATTCTCTGGCATTTTCAGTACTAAATTTATATTTCACATTTTAGAATATTCACAGCCTTAACATATCAATGACTTCCTTTCCTCTCTTTCCATGGTTCATTTTGCGCAACATAAATCCCTGCATATTTTATATAAACTAAACCCTTCAGTATTCCATTATAACATCCACCAAAACTGATTTACACTGTTGAATTTATCTTAATGCTGCCCACTTTTTCAAATATACACCATTTCCCTATATTCATTAAACATTTCCCAATCTTCTTTAAACGCATGTTCTTCTTGTTCTCTTATTCTATATGTTAAGTCCGCAAGCTGTGTATATCCCATCCCTTTAAGTTGCCATTCTTCTTCAGTTTGTTCATTTTCCATTTTGGGGCTGACAGAACACGAGCAATACTATTGAAGTATTCCATATTAGGCTAGGACCATTTATTACCTACTTTTAATTTCTTTCCCCAGGGTCTCGTGTTTCAGACTCTCTGCACTGACGATGCCCGCTTCACCTGACTTAGCTGAGAACATCGTTCCACATTGAGATCATCCACCCCAGGTTTCATGCTCACTGCTCAGTTGGATTTCCCCATGTCCCCTGTCTGGATTATTACACCTATTTTTTCAACAATGGGGCTTTGCATCCTTGAAGTACAAATGGGTACCCTCGACAGCTGCAACAAGAGGTGCTGATTGACTTCCCCTTACTTTCCTTGGGAGGAGTGAGCTCTCCTCCCCTCCAAGGCGGGAGTTTGTGGGAGCAGGAAAGCCATGCCCTGCCAGCGTCGCCCGCAGTCAACCAGCAGCGACACCCCACGGGAGGACCTCTACTATCAAACCTATTACAGCTTGAGCCAACAGTACCCCCTCATCCTCTTGCTCCTCTTCATTGTGTTGGGCATCTGCGTGGCTCTCATTGTGACATCCTTTGCCAGTGGCCGGGTAAGCATGTTTGCAAGGAGAGAGAGATAGAGAGATGGGGTGTCTATGGGAGTCAGCACAGAAGAAATTTGCTCCCATAAAAGACCACCAATGGGATGGATTAGACAAATTCACAGAAGATTTAGATATCAACAGCTCTTGGCTCTGATCATTTTGTTGCATGTCCTTTTTCGGACGTATTGTGCTTCTGAATACCAGTTGCTGGAAACCACAGAAAGGGGAAAGTGTTGTTGAATTCAGGTCCTTCTTGTGGGTTTCCCACTGTTGTCCATGGTGAGACTATTCTGGACTAGCCTGATCCAGGAGTCCTTTTCTTAGGTTCTAAGAATGTGATGGCCTGGGAATCCGATTCAGAGGCTGAATCGGAGGAATCCCAGCCTGCACAGGAGTCCCCGCCTCCAGGGCCGCCTGAACTGGGGCAGGGCCTTGATTCTGAAGCGCCTGCACCTGTGCCGGATCCTCAGGAGCAGGCACCAGGTGAATCCACTCTGGCTCCGGAGGTGGTTGAGGACTCAGTGCCTACAGGTGAGTCTCCCCCTGGGTCCAGTAACCCTTCAGCCTCTCCTGAACTGCAGAGGCTCAGGGCAGAGAGGCGAAGGGAACTGGTTTCTCCCAGGAGGAGTGCTCGCCTTAAGGCCAGGAGAGGCGGGGCTCCTGGGGGCCGGGACCGTCCCTGGCCTCAGAGAAGATAAAGGCCAGTGAGCCCAGTCACAGGTTGCGGGAGCAATGTCGTTGAAGAGCTGTTTCGGCCAGCATCCAGTCCTGTTCCCTCAGAGTTCCTGTCCTTGCCCGGCTTCTCGCTGTGGACCCCGCTTCGCCTGAGGAGGACTGTCTGCCGACACTCAACTCAGGTCCTGGACCTCGCTCCACGGTACCCTCCCCCCTGGACCAGCACAAAGAACTTGGTTATGGTTGGGAGAGCTTGTGGCCTTCCAGATGTTGTTTCAACTCCCATCATCCATGCTGATGGGTTTTTGGAGCCCAAAAACATCTAGAGGACTACACAGGTCCCTCATCCTTAGATGAGGTGGTTGGGAGAAAAGTTGAGTTTCGTAGAGGGACCATAGCTCAACGGCAGAAAGTCCTCAGTTCAGTCCCTGGCACCTCCAGTTCAAAGGATCTGGCAGCAGGCAACAGAAAAAGCGGAGTAGATCTTGGTGGGCAGACTTCAGGCTTGCAAGATCTTTTTTGGGTCCCTCCAGACATCCTCTTTATTTTCCATGATTCGTAGTCATGATGGTTCCAGGAAGGATATATGTCATGCTGCTTTCATTTTATTATTATTATTAAGTTTATTTTACAACACATATACACACATGCTGATAAAAATGCACAATCAAAAACAAAAAATGAAATACAAATAAAACATAATAACATGTGCATAATAACATAATAACATCCCACACTAGTCAAGTAATTTATCTTGCCACACTTTTTTTTTGCTGGAATGGTTTCTTTTTTCCAATTTTTTCCCCAGTTAGTGTTCTCTCAGCTCCTGTAGCATAAAGGAATATTCTCTTGTTTTCTCTGGCTATATCTGTGTCTAATATCCCCAATAAAAAAGCTTCTGTTTTCTTAACAAAGTTTTGTTTAGCTCTTCATACACCATTCTGTCATGCTGCTTTCAGTTCCATTAGTGCCTGCAAAAGTTTTGAGGCAGACAAACTGCTTTGTTTCCAATTGGTGCATGCCCCCATGACTCCCTGCTGTAATCCTCTAACTTTGGGGTCAGCAAACTTTTTCAGCAAGGGGCCTGTCTACTGTCCCTTGTGGGGGGCCCGGTCTATATTTTGAAAAAAATTAAAATGAACGAATTCCTATGCCCCACAAATAACCCAGAGATGCATTTTAAATAAAAAGACACATTCTACTCATGTAAAAACATGCTGATTGTCTGTCTGCGGGCTGGATTTAGAAGGCGATTGGGCCGGATATGGCCTTAGTTTGCCTACCCATCCTCTAACTTCTCATATCAGGAACGATCGGGATTGTTGTTGATTCCAGTTCCACTTTTGTTGCACTACGGCTCTCAGCACTCTTAACATACAGCTCCCAGGATTCTTTGAGGAGAAGCCACGATGCTGCTTTAAATGTGCAATGCATTTGGGGGCCTCGTTTCCCATCAGCGCATGTCCTGTAACTTTCTTCTGAAAGCTTCCTGGGTTTTGGGGAGGATTGCGCCAGTCCTCTGACAGGATGCTGGAGCCCTGCTGCCTCCTCCCTAAAGTCGGGCCGGATTTGGGAAGGTGGAAGAAGGGCTCCTGGACCCTTTAGGGGACTATCCTAGTCCCCTTAGTCCACAAACCACACACCCAGGGCCGGATTTAGGTTTGATGAGGCCCTAAACTACTGAGAGCCAGTGTGGTGTAGTGGTTAAGAGCGATAGTCTCGTAATCTGGGGAACCAGGTTCGATTCCCTGCTCCTCCACATGCAGCTGCTGGGAGACCTTGGGCTAGTCACACTTCTTTGAAGTCTCTCAGTCCCACTCACCTCACAGAGTGTTTGTTGTGGGGGAGGAAGAGAAAGGAGAATGTTAGCCGCTTTGAGACTCCTTAAAGGGAGTGAAAGGCGGGATATCAAATTTTAGGGACGTGGGTGGCGCTGTGGGTAAAACCTCAGTGCCTAGGGCTTGCCGATCGCATGGTCGGTGGTTCGAATCCCTGCGGCGGGGTGCGCTCCCGTCGTTCAGTCCCAGCGCCTGCCAACCTAGCAGTTCGAAAGCACCCCCGGATGCAAGTAGATAAATAGGGACCGCTTACCAGCGGGAAGGTAAACGGCGTTCCGTGTGCTGCGCTGGCTCGCCAGATGCAGCTTTGTCACGCTGGCCACGTGACCCGGAAGTGTCTGTGGACAGCGCTGGCCCCCGGCCTATAGAGTGAGATGAGCGCACAACCCTAGAGTCTGGCAAGACTGGCCCGTACGGGCAGGGGTACCTTTACCTTTAAGCTACTGAAGGTAATGGGGCCCTTTCTATGTCCAGCTGTCCTTTGTCAACAACAAATTGCCACTGTTTTTTGTGTTGAATATATGCTATATGGTAATTTATGGACCTAACAGGTATCTAAAGCCATTTGCACGTAACAAAATATGGATTTTATCAAAGTAATTGTTGAACTGAAATACAATTAAGAACATAGCTGTCAATGTTTCCCTTTTGTTAAGGGAAATTCCCTTATTCCGAATAGGATTCCTCGCAAGAAAAGGGAAAAGTTGACAGCTATGATTAAGATGTAGTATATTTTTTGGGTGGGGGCAAGAGAGTGGGGCCCTAAGCTATAGCTTGTTTAGCTTATACGTAAATCTGGCACCGTGCACACCGCTGACCCTGAGATTAAGAGGAGGAAGCTGACCGGTGGTGCCAAACTCTGGACTGTTTGAAAGTAAGAAGGTGATGGGCACCGTTTCCTTAGCCTCCATTGAGCCGTAGCACAAAGTCCAAACCGCCAGCTGCACCGCTCTGTTTGCTGCTGCATTATACTGTACCCGAGCACTCCTGCATCTGCCCGGGAATTCTGTGCTCCATTCAGAGTCTCTAGCACTGATGTTTCCCATCCTGGTGTCCTGACCCTCTGACAGGGGATGCTGGCCTAAACATGAGATTCTTCCTTTTTTGCGTTCAAAGCATTTGCTCTCCTTTTTTTTTTTTTTTTAAAGGAAACATTTTTTTTCCATTTAATACTATTGAGCGCAGTGCCCCCCTAGTGGTATAACTCAAGCCAATGCTGCAAACCAGCACAAACGGAATTGCTCGTTTAATTCCCCTTTTCTCTCCAGGATTTCTCCTCCAACCTGGGCTTCCTGATTACATTATTCGTTGCCCTGGCAATCTTCAGCCTCATCCTGATCCTCGTGTGCATAGAGAGCTTCTTCCAGCAATGCACCCGGCTCTTCTCCGCCATCATCTGGACCTGCCTGATGACCATGGGCTATGTCTTTGTCTTCACCGGAGGGGTGGTCAGTGCCTGGGATCAGGTGAGGGGCTCGGGCTGCATCCTGAAAATTAAAATGATGAATAGGAGGAGCCTTCAGATACCTGAGTGTAGGCTTGAGGGGGCCTCAGCGTAGTGATCTTTGAACCTACCCCCCCCTTCTGCATTGGTAGCCCTCTTCTGATTGACATCTGTGTAGAGCTGGGAGCATGCCATTATACTGTACTGGCCTGAATATAAGCCTCGCTTTCCCCCCAGATTCTGACCGCGAAAAGTTAAAGTGTGGCTTAAATTCGCGACCTTACAAAAATTGGCTTTTACCATATCACTGCTGAAACAGGCATACGGTAAAACAGAACAGGTGTGAGTGCCTGTGAAATTTTAAGGGCGCGGCTTATATTCAGGTATTACAAGAAAACCAAAACACCAAACTGGCTTGCAAATATAAAGGACAATTTTACTTAGTTCAGCAAATTAAAGTGCAACGTGCATATCAAAGCCTGGAGATACTTATAGACATACAGTCAAACTAATAGCACAACTCTGCCAATAATGTATATAATAATAGTGTCATAGCACAGTTGAAACAAGCAAATCAGTTAGTTATCTACTGGAAGCACAAAGTCATGTAAGGTTGCAAGAAAGGGTTCCTCACACGGCCATATGTAGAGGCAGGGGCCATGTTCAAAGAACATCTAGACAGGAATTGTGCACCTGGGACTGGGCAACCGGGGGGGGGGGGGGGGGAGGGGCGCCGGGCGGATCTTTGCACCCCGGCGCCGCATATGCTTAAGACAGCCCTGCCTCCATTTGCAGCCCTACTTGTAGATTGGTGACTGATATGGAAGAAACAGATGGATATTATGTGTGGAAAAACTGGGAGTAGGCAAGTTCTTGACAATGGGTCTGAGGGATGCTTGTTCCAAAGTCAGCATGAACGTGGCAGAAACCATTTTAGCAGATTCTGGCCCACGTAGGACCAGTCTGGATAGTTAGCCTTGGTGAAGACTTGATGTTTTCATCCCCCAAAAAGTTTTTGAGTTTCTGCTGAAATGAGGTTGTATTTTAACCTTGTTTTTAAGTTGTATTTCAATCAACTTGTTTTATATTTGGTGTTAGCCACCCTGATCCCGGTCTTGGCTGGGGAGGGCGGGGTATAAATAAAATTATTATTATTATTATTATTATTATTATTATTATTATTATTATTATTATTCCCTGACCCCCAATTTTCTTTCGCCGACTAGTGGAATTTACACATTCCTAATTTTCCTCCTGTCACATGGAGAACTGACGCCGCATTCTTTTCTCCCAAAGGTCTCCTTCTTCCTCTTCATCATCTTCACCGTCTACACCATGTTGCCCGTTGGCATGAAAGATGCCGTGGCTGCCGGCTTGGTCTCCTCCCTCTCCCACATCGTCGTCCTGAGCGTCTACCTCTCTCTGGGGCGCGGCTCACGGTCGGAGCTAGCGCTGCAGGTAAGTGGGGCCTTGTCACCCCATCCGTGCTTCGCATCACAAGGTGGGCCGATGGGATATTCCTGGGAAATCCTGTTGTGTGTGGGGAAATTCCCTTTGAGGGACGCTCACAGCAAATTCAGCATGAGTCTGACCTCATTCAGTAACGCATTACCGGAGTCCAACGGAGTCTGTGAGAGCATTTCCATTAGCACACATCATCCTAGCTGCTTCATCCTCTTAGCTGTACATCATCTTATCTGTACATCATCTTAGCTGCTTCATCCTCTAGCCAACCAGCTTCTGCCACCCTGGCATCTCGCCATCTCTTCATCCAATCACAGTCTTTGAAATCGCTTATTCAACCCAAGCTTTTTGCTGTACATTCAGTGCCTTCCTTGCACTTTGTCTGGAGTTGCTTTTCACTCTAACAATCAGCGTTGGGCTCCTCTTAAACCAGATCTGTGGTCAGGCTGCACTCTTGCATGGTGACGGTGGCCTTACTGATAATGGGCCTTGCAGAATTTCTACCCTGAGGTATTATTACATTTGTATCCCACATTCTGTCCAAGGAGCTCTAGGTTGTAGACATGGTTCTCCCCTTAAACCCCACAACCATGGAAGGTAGGCTAGGCTGAGAGTCAGTACTGGCCCGAGGTCACCCAGGGAGCTTTGTGGCTGAATGGGGATTTTAACCATGGTCTCCCACACTCCTATGTCTCATCCAGACTTCCTTTTGTGCCATGATTTCCATGTCTAAACAGGGTTTTGTTTTGTTTTTTGGTCCCTGTGCTTTCACTGGGAAGACCCGCATTTTACTGCTGAAAACCTGACTGTGATTAAGCAATGAAATGTGGATTTTCCCAGGGACAGCTTTGGGACCAAATAAAATAAACACAGAGCTTTAAAGCCCAGATCTGGGCCTAGAAACATGGAACAAGAGGAAGTTGGATGAGCCCCTCGTCCGATACGCAACAAAAAAAAGTACACCACACTGGCTTCTCTTTCTAGCACTGCACTGTGTCACGGTCGCCTCCCAGTCTTTCTTCGCCTTACATCCTCTCTATTTGCACCTGCCTCCAGCTCCTGGCCAATCTCGTCATCTTTGTCTGCGGGAACCTGGTGGGTGCCTACCATAAGCACTTGATGGAGGTTGCCTTGGGGGAGACCTTCCATGAGACCTTCAACCTCATCCAATCCCGAGTCAAGCTGGAGTCTGAGAAGAGGCACCAGGTGAGTACGGAGAATGGCTTTGCGCACAGAAGGTTCCATTCCAGGTAGGGCAGGGAAAGGATTCCAGCCCAAAGCCTTGGGCAACAGCTGCCAGTCCGTGAAGATGAGTCTCTCCCAACCTGTGGCCCTCCAGATACTGCTTGACTACAACTCCCATCAACCCTGACCATAGGCTGTGCTTGCTGGGGCTGATGGGATCGTAGTCCAAAACACCTGGAAGGCACCAAGTTGGGGAACATTGTAGATAATATTGAGCAGGATGGAGCGACCATCTGACATGGTAGAGTAGCTTCCTATCATCCTATGTCCTGGATCAGGCCCTTCTGGCTTGCATCCATTCCGTCAGGCCTTTGATTTACACACAAGAGAGATGTCAGAGCTTAAACCTTCCTGGAGGTTACCAGTAAAGGTTGGACGTTCTTCTGCCCATGCACAGAGGAGCTATTTTCCTCTCCAATCATAGACAAAGAAAGGCCGCTTTGAACTCATTGCATGGGGAACTCCCAAGTTCTGACACTTGTAAAAAGTGTTCAGCAACAAACCAATTAATGCTGAAGGTAGCATAGCATTCATTCAGTTCAGTATTGGAAGTCCCTAAACTGACTTAGGGATGCGGGTGGCGCTGTGGGTTAAACCACAGAGCCCAGGACTTGCCTATCAGAAGGTCGGCGGTTCGAATCCCCAAGACAGGGTGAGCTCCCGTTGCTCGGTCCCTGCTCCTGCCAACCGAGCAGTTTGAAAGCACATCAAAAGTGCAAGTAGATAAATAGGTACCGCTCCAGCAGGAAGGTAAACGGCGTTTCCGTGCGCTGCTCTGGTTCGCCAGAAGCGGCTTAGTCATGCTGGCCGCATGACCCGGAAGCTGTACGCCGGCTCCCTTGGCCAATAAAGCGAGATGAGCGCCACAACCCCAGAGTCGGCCACTTTAAAGGTAAAGGGACCCTTTAAAGGTAAAGGGACCCCAAAGGGTCAGGGGTCCCTTTGCCTTTACCTTTTTATAAACTGACTTGGTTGTTCCTAATTCCTCCTACCACCACCTTGCTGTGCCGATCCTCCTAGGAGCATCTGCTTCTCTCCATCCTTCCTGCCTACATTGCCTTGGAAATGAAGGCCGAGATCATCGAGAGGCTCCGGGATGGAGGCCAGGCCCAGCACCGTCACGAGAGCACCAATAATTTCCACAACCTCTACGTCAAGCGCCACGAAAACATCAGGTACTTGCTTTTGACGCCATCTGTCATCTACAAGATTGCCTGACCTGATGTATGTGGATTAGGGCTGAACAATTGGGAGGTGGTTGGGTGAATCCCACTCCATTGCATGGGTCCACCGAACATCTTTTGTTTCTCTCTGCCTCGCCCTCTCGCAGCATCCTATACGCCGACATTGTTGGGTTCACGCTCTTGGCCAGCGAATGCTCCCCAAAGGAGCTAGTCCTCATGCTCAACGAACTCTTTGGCAAGTTTGACCAGATCGCCAAGGTGAGTAAGAGAATATCTTCCCTCCATAAATACCCTTCCCGTGCCTTAAAACAGTTTGTTCTCCTTAGATTGGAGTCGGGGAACCTGATGTTGTAGGAATACAACTCCCATCACCCCTGGTCATTGGTCGGGGGCTGATGGGAGGTGGAGTCCAGTGACATGCAGGGAAATCTTGTACACAAGAAGCTGGTGTAAAATTAAGTTAAACTGGCAGAAGAGTGTGCTATATCCAAACGCCAATCTGGAGCCGATCTGCTAGCTGAGCTGGACTAAGCTTTGCAGAGAGAAAACAAGCCTTTAAACTGAGTTAGAACACCCTTTTTGCAGGCTTAACTTATACCAGGTTCCCAGGTTACATGACCCAGGTGAACAGGCTTAGGATGCAGCCTAAACCCCCTTTTCCAGGATTTATGCCAGCCCTCTCCCCCAAATCCTGGATGGTGCAGTTGTTAAGGGTGCTGGGATTTCCTATTCCCCTCCCAGAGCTACAATTCCCAGAGCGGATTAACAATCAGTGCCTTTCTTCAGGGAAATTTGGGGAAATTGTGCTGTGGTGGCCATAGAAACATTCTACCCCTCTGTGCAGAAATGGTACCCTAGCTGAGCAGCCCTAAGCCAGTGAGTCATGATGTGTACGTTGCCAAGGAAACCGAGATGTTGTCTCAGGTGGCAAACTTCATCCTCAACCCTGTTCCCTCCCAGGATAACGAGTGCATGAGAATCAAGATCTTGGGCGACTGCTACTACTGCGTCTCTGGGCTGCCTGTGTCGCTGCCCAACCATGCCCGGAACTGCGTCAAGATGGGCCTTGACATGTGCCAGGCCATCAAGTGAGTGGAGTGGGGGAGGCAGTTGGCAGGTGAAATCAGAGGGAGGGGGAGGAAAAATTGGGGGAAGGATCCCAAGTCATGAATGAGGTCTGAGCAGCAGCAACATTGGGGTGCTCTGGTTTGGTACATGTGCCATTCAAGATCTACAAATCCATCCTTTAATGTTATATAACATATTGGTGGGACGCGGGTGGCGCTGTGGGTTAAACCACAGAGCCTAGGACTTGCCGATCAGAAGGTTGGCGGTTCGAACCCCCGTGACGGGGTGAGCTCCCATTGATCAGTCCCTGCTCCTGCCCACCTAGCAGTTCGAAAGCACGTCAAAGTGCAAGTAGATAAATAGGTATTGCTGTGGTGGGAATGTAAATGGTGTTTCCGTGCGCTGCTCTGGTTCGCCAGAAGTGGCTTTGTCATGCTGGCCACATGATCTGGAAGATGTACGCCAGCTCCCTCGGCCAATAAAGCGAGATGAGCGCCGCAACCCCAGAGTCAGTCACGACTAACATATTGGTAAGCTATATTGTAAGCTATATATATTTAAGGAAGTTTTTAATATTTAATGCTGTATTGTTTTAAACATTTGATTGGGAGCCACCCAGAGTGGGTGCAGAAACTCAGCCAGATGGGTGGGGTATGTATGTATGTATGTATGTATGTATGTATGTATAAATAAATAAATAAATAAATAATTTCCACAGATAATTCACATTTAAAGTCCTAAATGTCCTGGGCCCAGGTTACTTCAGGGACTGTCTCTCCCAGTATGAGCCTGCAATCTCTAGATCAGTGGTCCCCAAGTTTTTCAGGCCATAAACTCATCCCTGGTGCTCCCCTCCCCTACAAAAATATATTATTTAGAATAGTGCTTTGCATGGCCCACTAAGGAAGACAGTAACACAATAGAATTTAAAACAGTAACAATGAATTGCACGTTTATTCAAAACCCAGTTAAAATTAGTTTAATTAATCCAACAGAATCAATGAACTCGATACAGCGATACCAGCCATGACTAATGCCTATCTTTAAACAATTTAGAATTGTACATACAAATGTGACCAAAGGAAAAAGCTCTGGAAGCAACAAGAGCCATAAAACGTTGCATATGAAGGTGTTTTGCTCTAGCTCTAGCCTGGCCAATCATGAATAAGAGATCAAAGCACTGGGAGGGACCCACCTCCAGTGCCCCACTGCCATCCCTTGCCTCTTAGTGCTCCACCTCCAGGGTGGAGACAATACCACCCACTTTGAGAACCGTAGCTCTGGATAAGACTTCTTCAACCTGATGCCCACTTACTCATCTCAGATCTTGTTGGACTCCAACTCCCATCAGCCCCAGCCAGCATAGTCAACAGGCAGGGTTTATGAAAGATGTAGTCCAGCAACATAGAATCATAGAATTGTAGAGTTGAAAGGGAGCCCAAGGGTCTTCTAGTCCAACCCCCCCCCCTGCCCAAGGTGGAGCTCAAACTCACAACCCCAAGATTAAGAGTCTCATGTTCTACCAACTGATATTTAATCACTCCCTGACCTCTTTTTAAAAAGGCTGGTAAAATGTTACTGACTTGCTAGGGATGCTGGTGAGCCTCTTGGGCTTGGCGATAGGAAGGTCAGCAGTTTGAATCCCTGCAACAGAGTGAGCTCCCATTGCTCTGCTCCAGCTCCTGCCAACTGAGTTTGAAAGCACGCCAGTGCAAGTAGATAAATAGGTACTGCTATGACAGGAAGGTAAATGGCATTTCCGTGCGCTCTGGCTTACATCGTGGTGTTCTGTTGCGCCAGAAGTGGTTTAGTCATGCTGACCCATGACCCGGAAAGCTGTCTGTGGACAAACACCAGCTCCCTCAGCCTGAAAGCGAGATGAGCGCAGCAACCCCATAGTCACCTTTGACTGTACTTCACTGTCCAGGGGTCCTTCACCTTTTACCTTTTGTGTTGTTGTTTAGTCATTTAGTCGTGTCCGACTCTTCGAGACCCCATGAACCAGAGCACACCAGGCACTCCTGTCTTCCACTGCCTCCCGCAGTTTGGTCAAACTCATGTTGGTAGCTTCGAGAACACTGTCCAACCACATCGTCCTCTGTCATCCCCTTCTCCTTGTGTCCTCAAATCTTTCCCAACACCAGGGACTTTTCCAGGGAGTCTTCTCTTCTCATGAGGTGGCCAAAGTATTGGAGCCTCAGCTTCACGATCTGTCCTTCCAGTGAGCACTCAGGACTGATTTCCTTACGAATGGATAGGTTTGATCTTCTTGCAGTCCATGGGACTCTCCAGAGTCTCCTCCAGCACCATAATTCAAAAGCATCAATTCTTCGGCGATCAGCCTTCTTTATGGTCCAGCTCTCACTTCTATACATCACTACTGGGAATACCATAGCTTTAACTATACGGACCTTTGTCAGCAAGGTGATGTCTGACTTGCTATTTTAATTTCTGAAATACTGTACGGAGGTGTGTCCCCCCCCCCCCACTTTTTATTTCGCTACTAATTTGGATCAGGCATTTTTAATAAAATGCAAACTTATTTTGTCCTGTTTTTCCTCTCACAAATAGGAAGCTGCGTGATGCCACTGGAGTGGACATCAACATGAGAGTTGGAGTCCATTCGGGGAACGTCCTGTGTGGGGTGATTGGGCTCCAGAAGTGGCAGTATGACGTCTGGTCCGATGATGTGACGCTAGCCAATCACATGGAAGCAGGAGGTGTGCCAGGGTGAGGGAAGCGACATGGTGAGAGGGAATGCTCCCATTTTGGTCCAGGAAAGGCTTTGGTTCTTGCTTATGCAAGATTGAGTGCTGGCCCCTAGTGGCCTAGCAAGGAATCTTCACAACAACCAAACAAATACAGTGGTACCTCCGTTTATGAACTTAATCTGTTCCGGAGGTCCGTTCTTAACCCGAAACCATTCTTAACGTGAGGCGCGCTTTCATTAATGGGGCCTCCTGCTGCTGCCACGCCGCCGGCACCCGACATCCGCTCATATCCTGGGGCAAAGTTTGCTACCTGGAACACCTACTTCCGGGTTAGCGGAGCTCGTAACCCGAAGCATTCGTAAGGAGGACGGTACGTAACCCGAGGTTCCACTGTAACTGATGATACACATTTTTTACTGTGTTGCTATTTGTGGGACAGAGTGCCCCTGAGTTATTGTATAATGAACAAGTGGCCTCTGTCTGTCCACTCTGTTGTACAGTGGTACCTCGGGTTACATATGCTTCAGGTTACAGACTCCGCTAACCCAGAAATAGTACCTCGGGTTAAGAACTTTGCTTAAGGATGAGAACAGAAATTGTGTGGTGGCGGCACGGCAGCAGCGGGAGGCCTCATTAGCTAAAGTGGTGCTTCAGGTTAAGAACAGTTTCAGGTTAAGAACAGACTTCCAGAACGAATTGAGTACTTAACCCAAGGTACCACTGTATACATAGATAGAACTCCATCTGCCATCTGGGGTGACCTCTAGTGGTGCATGCTGGGAAATGTCCTAAATGGGGGGGGGGGGGACTGTACCTCTGTGTCCTTGGCTGCCCTCTTGTGTATCCATCTACATTCCCATCTCTTTTCGCTTTCAGGAGGGTTCATATCACGGAGGCCACATTGCTGCACCTGGGTGGTGCCTACGCTGTGGAGGAAGTTTGTTTCTGGCCACGAGACTCTTACCTGAGGGAGAACAAAATCAAAACCTTCCTGGTCGTTGACCCCAGGGTGAGGAGATCTGCTTTGAAACTGGAGGTGGTGCATCCACTTTTTAGGGGAGAGGGGAAAAAGGAAAAAAGCTTCACCTGGACTTCCTAGTCTGTGATAGATAGTTATCAGCCAGTTTCCATCACTTCTTGGAAAGGGGATTGAGACGGTCGTGGTGGAGCAGCTGCAGGTATACTTTGGTGAAACTTACTATCTAGTCAAACCTTCCCCAACCTCAGGTCCCCAGATATTGTTGGAATACAACTCCCATCATCCCTATCTATCAGAACCAGTGGGCAGGGATGATGGGAGTTGTAGTCCAACAAGGTGGGACCCATGGTTGAGAAAGGCTGGTGTAAACCCATATTAATCTGGTTTCAAACCTGGTTTTGGAACCCACTCAGCCTTGGTTGCCCTTATCAATGATCTCTATTAGGATAAGGATATTCAGAGTCTAATCTTGCTTCTTTTCCTTGATAACATTGGCCTCGGTATCCTCCTGGATCGGCTTTGTGAGACATAAGTTCTAGGGCTGCCATACATTCAGGATTTCCTGGACATATCTTGGATTTGTCCGTCGGAAATAGCGTTCGGGTGGAATATGGGAAAATCAGTAAAAATGTCTGGCCACCATATTGGAAGTTTTGATTTTATGGTAAATTTCCTTTACTATAAAAGCTCAAAAACTTCAATTATTTTGGAGATTTTGCAGAAAAAGCTCAGCAACTTTGCTCCCCAAAAAGCTCAACACTTTTGAAATATGGCAACCCTATTGGCAGGGGCATATTGGCGATGGGGGTGTGGCGAGCCACCTACGGGGGTTCTGTGGTAAACTGCGCATGGGGCACCGGGGCGATCCATGCACAGGGCAGCGTGGTGATACGCCCAAGGGGGCAGCGTGGCGAGCTGCCCACAGAGTCCGCCTGGCAGACGCAAGCCCCACACTGCCATTTCGGGCAGCATGGGGCCCCGAGCCGCTGTGTCACTCCCAGGAGAGATATATGGCTTGGGGGCACTGCAGGCCAGGCCCCACGGTAAGTGCTGACCCCTGCAGTGTGCCATTTTTTCATACCCTCCTCAAGGATGACGCCCAGGGTGGACGCACCCCCCCTCCTACACCCCTGCCTATTGGTGACACTCTTCCACAGTGGGTTCCACAGAATGGCTCTGGGGGAAGGCTTATCAGCCCCTTGGCATTTAAGTAATAGTAGTAGTAGTAATAATAATAATAATAATAATAATAATAATAATAATAATAATACATTTTATTTATACCCCGCCCTCACCGGCCAGAGCCAGGCTCAGGGCAGCTAACACCAATAAAATCACAGTAAAAACATAATGGGGGGGGGGGAGGGAGAAAAACACCCCCCCCCAAAAAAGCCCAATTTAAAATACAGGTTAAAATGCAGCCTCATTTTAAAAATAGCTGATAGATCAAGACCATAAGGGGAGGGCAACATAAGGGTCAGACTGAGTCCAAACCAAAGGCCAGGCGGAACAGCTCTGTCTTGCAGACCCTGCAGAAAGATGTCAAGTCCCACAGGGCCCTAGTCTCTTGCGACAGAGCATTCCACCAAGTCCGGGGCCAGTACTGAAAAGGCCCTGGCCCTAGTTGAGACCAATTCTCAGGGCACACTTTTGTCCCCAATGCTATGGAGCATCGATGTGAAGCCGTTGGGAGCTGTCATTAAGGGATATGGAGCAAAGTGTTGCCGGTGTGCTGCTGACACACAGCTCGGTTTCTCCATAACATCTGAATTGGGAGTGGCCGCGCAGGCTCTAGACCAGTGTCTAGCCACAGTCGTGGGTCCCTCCACCTCAGGCAGTGCAATGTGTTGGCCCTCAGTGCGATGGTGTCATTGTATGTAGTCCTCGATATATGGATGCTGCTGGCTGGGGTTTGCCACTCAGGACTTCCACTTCCTCTTCTGGTTCCTGTTGTCTTTAGGCTGAAGAAGAGACCTCCAGTGGCACCCTCTCACCTGCGCCAGGTGAGGGCTACAAGATGAGGGCTCCAGCGCGGATGACTCGCTACCTGGAGTCGTGGGGGGCAGCCAAACCCTTTGCCAACCTCAAACACCTCGACAACCTCCCCGCAGAACCGGCAGGGTTTGTCAGGAGCAACTACTCGGTACGTCCAGCAGGTTGTGCTCATGTCAATGCAAGGACATGTGCTGAGAACCCTCAAGCCGTTTAAACTGCCCCTTTTCTTTTCTTTTTATATATTTTTATTAATTTTTTAACATAATTTCATATCATATACAATTTTTAGACTTCCATCAACCGCATCTGAAGATTTTTCAATCTTTTTCACTTGATTTACATTTCTTAATTTCTCTATTACTTTTAATAATCTTTAACTAATAATTCTCTTCATAATCTTCCTTGCAATATTTCATATAGACCTCCTTACACAACTGCTTGCATAATCTGCTGATTACAGTTGCTTTTCAAATAGTTCACATATTTATTCCAGTCTTCTGAGAATCTCTGGTCCCGCAGGTTTAGAATCCTTCCTGTCATCTTATCTAATTCTGCATAGTCCATTAATTTCATCTGCCATTCTTCTTTCATCGGTAATTCTTCTTGTTTCCTGAGCTGCCCCTGTTCAGCTGCCATGTTTATTTTGGCAAAATGGATTACGGAGAAGCTTCTACTGCTCTCTCTGGTCCATCTGAGCTTACGTGTAAAGGTTCAAAAGCATGTTTTTAGAAAGGAGAGCAGAAATGAGATTATCTTATCAACCGCACTCACACGTCTTTGAAGCAAGATACAAAATGCAGTGCATATTAAAAGCTCACAGGTTTCTTATTATCATTGTTTCATTGCATGCCTATTCCTTATTTCCCTGTTTCATTGCATGCCAGTGTGGTGTAGTGGTTAAGAGCGGTAGACTCGTAATCTGGTGAACCGGGTTCGCTTCCCTGCTCTTCCACATGCAGCTGCTGGGTGACCTTGCGCTAATCACACTTCTCTGAAGTCTCTCAGCCCCACTCACCTCACAGAGTGTTTGTTGTGGGGGAGGAAGGGGAAAGGAGAATGTTAGCCGCTTTGAGACTCCTTTGGGTAGTGATAAAGCGGGATATCAAATCCAAACTCCTCCTCCTCTTCTTCTTCTCCTTTCCTCCAAGGAGCTCAATGTGGCATGCAGCGTTCATCTCCTCCCCATTTTATCCTCACAACAGCCTTGTGAGGTAGGTTAGGCTGAGAGTGAGTGAGTGGCCCAAGGTCACCCAGGGAGCTTCATGGCTGATTGAGGATTTGAACCTGTATCTTCCACATCCTGGTGCAGCACTCTAACCACTTGTGGGCCAGGACTGACAGACACAAAGTGCTTGTCTGCTATTTACAGTTCTGCATTCAAGCACCAAATGTAGGGTTATCAAGGAAGGGGGCGGGGGAAGGTGTTAGAGTTCACAAGTACATTTTACATGGGGTGGGTATTGATGGTGGAGGATAAGAAAACCATCTCACTGCCGCACATGGTTTTTGGAAGCATGCCTTAAAACCACAGTTGCTTTGCTGGAAATGTCGCTCTTTGGGGGGAACCCAGGTGCCACCATTTTCTCTTCTGCACTTTGAGAAAAATAGGGAGGAGAAGGTGAACGGCAGAAGTTTCAAAGCACCTTTCCTACGGCCATTGAGATCTGGGATAAAATAACCTCCTCACCTGCTCACGTGCTTCTGGGAACCTCTGTTTTTTGGGGGGAAGGGCTGTAGCTCATCTAAAGGGGAGCACATTCAACCCCTGGCTTCTCCAGGTAGGGCTGGGAGACACTCCTGTCTGAAGCCCTGGGGAGCCTCTGCCACCCACTGCAGACAATACAGTGGTACCTCTGGTTAAGTACTTAATTCGTTCCGGAGGTCCGTTCTTAACCTGAAACTGTTCTTGAGCTGAAGCACCACTTTAGCTAATGGGGCCTCCTGCTGCTGCCACACCGCTGGAGCACGATTTCTATTGTCATCCTGAAGCAAAGTTCTTAACCCAAGGTACTATAACCTGAAGCGTATGTAACCCGAGGTACCACTGTACTGAGCAAGATGGACCAATGCTTTCACTCAGTATACGGTGGCTTCCTAGGTTCCTAAGTTCCATCTAAGCACATAATGTAAAGATAGAGCAGGGGAAAGCAGTTGTGTTGCAGATTCAAGGTGGAAATGGCAGAGATTTCAACTATAAACACAAATTGGACCCGATGTACCATATTGGCCCGAATATAAGCCACACTTTTTTCCCCTCCCAAATTCCGATCGTTAAAAGTTAAAGTGCAGCTTATATTCACGACCTTACGCCGCCGACAAAGCGGCGCAGCTCCCCCCCCCCAAAAGCAGTCTGGGAGCATGGGGCAACGACGCCTAGCCTGCCCGCCGCTCCCAAGCCTCCCCATATCTGTCAGAACGAAGGGGGGAAGGAGGGGAGGCTGCCGGCAAAGCGGTGCAGCTCCCCTCCCCCCCGAGCAGCTCAGAAGCTCAGGGCAATGGCGACCATCCCGTCCGCGGCTCCCAAACCTCCCCCCAAGTCGCCGAATTTTTAAGGTGCAGCTTATTTGCCGGGGCGGCTTATATTCGGGCCAATATGGTATTTGCAGGAAGTGTGGAAAATGAGGGAGCAGGTGCATTAGAAGTGTGTTTTTCTAGATTCTCACAGCCTGCCCCCCCCCCAAAGTCAAAGGCATCCACAGAAAGCTGTCCAGATTTTCCAAGGACAGGGATTTCGCAGGAGAAAGTCTGGGACAGCAGCTGTTTCCGGTGAACATTGTATGGACAAGGGGGGGGTTAAAAGGCACATGAGGGATATGCATTTCACATTAAGTGGAGATGTGGATGGGCCCTTAGTCTTCTTCTTTCTGCTGCTAGATGCTGCCAGTTGCATGAGAATCAGGGCCTAGCTAGATGCCATGCCCTAGCCGCATGAGAGAGCATCTACTTTGCTTCTAAAAGGTCCCTCCCCAGCTTTTCCTGGTGGGTCTGGTAATTCCCCCAGCCTGAAACCCCAGAGATGCATTTCCAGTCAGTGTCAAGAACACCGGTCTAGGTGAGCCCCATAGTCTGACTCAGTATAAGATATCTTCCTGTGTGGGCCAAAGGCATCATTAGCAATGATGTCAGAGGAATTTGCAGATGAATGGCAAGTGTGGGCGCCCATCTCCTGTAGCAGGAGGAAGGACCATGGCTGAACAGTAGAACATCTGCTTTGCACACACAAGATCCCAGGTTAAATCCTCGGTGTCCCCAGATAGAAATGGGAAAGATTCCTTGTCTGAAACCCTGGAGAGCTTTTTCCAGTCAGTGTAGACAGTATTGAGTTAGATGGTCTGACTTAGTATAAGGTAGCTTCCTACTTTTCTAAATCCACTCTCAACTAAAGGCAGAACCTTTAGCAGTCCCTCTGTAACAGGAACCCCCAAACTCGGCCCTCCAGATGTTTTGAGACTACAACTCCCACCATCCCTAGCTAACAGGACCAGCGGTCAGGGATGATGGGAAGTGTAGTCCCAAAACATCTGGAGGGCCAGGTTTGGGGGGTGCCTGCTCTATAATGCGAATGTGCTCTAGCTGTGAGATGAATATTGCAGGCTGTCCATTTGGCAGCACTGTCTAAGGGAGCTTCATTTCAATCACAAACCATCAAATTCAGGTTTCCAAATTAAAGCTGATCTGGAGGATTTGCCCCACAAACCTACTCTTCCCCCTCCGCAAAAAAAAAAAAAAGAAAAGAAAAGAAAAGAAAAAAGGATTAAAGGATTGTATTATTTTGCAATAAGGAAAGTGATAGGAAAATGCACCAGAAAATGTGGGATAAGGTTTGCTTGATTTAGCAGCCTCTTGTTTCCCTGCAAACAATTTGCTCAATAAATACCGTATTTATTGCTCTATAAGACTCACTTTTTCCCTCCTAAAAAGTAAGGGGAAATGTGTGTGCGTCTTATGGAGCGAATGCAGGCTGCGCAGCTATCCCAGAAGCCAGAACAGCAAGAGGAATCTCTGCACAGTGATCCCTCTTGCTGTTCTGGCTTCTGAGATTCAGAATATTTTTTTTTTCTTGTTTTCCTCCTACAAAAACTAGGTGGTCTGGCGCATCTTATAGAGCGAAATATACAGTATTTGACATTGTCTAGCTTCCGTGCAAACAAATTTGGATGGAAGTTTGGCGAAGAGGCTCCCTGGGAGCATCCAGGCTCTCAGCTGTGTCCCTACAGTTGAAGAGAACAAGTGTTTCTGTTTTCTTGCAGGAGATATCTCTGGGGTCCTTGAACCAGCAGAAGACCTTGGAACGGTAACAGGGGGGTATCTTGTTTAGAGGGGGAGAGGAGGAAGAGGCCGACAAGCAAATAGATTACTGAGAAAAGAATGGGGTGGTGGGGAGAGGAAGAGATAGAGCAAAATGTACATTGTGTCTGGTGTTATCACACTGTGGATTGGAGCCAGGATGTTGCGGTCTAGCTTCCTTCTGTGGGTACTGTGATGTTCTGCAGATCTGTGGGGCTAGAGTTCTTCCATGGCTAGAATTGCATGTTAGGCCTGTGGTTCTGACAGCTGCAGAGCCACCGTGGGATGGAATGGGAGTCTAATGGAATCTGTCACAATTCCTTAGGCTTCTGTTGTCAGCTAGGTAGGTCTCTCAATGTAGGTGAGCCCTAGAACAAGGCAAGGGTGCTCTGGGGTCACCTAAACCACCCCTCATCTGCAGTAAGTTTAGTGGCACAGTGGAGGTCTGCAGAATTAATATTGGGAGGGGAAGCAGTGGAAAGCTGGCAGACAGCTGGGTGAACAACCTGAATTGACCATGGTGTGGGTTTTTTTGGAGTGGAACCTAATGCTGGTGTTGGACCATTCTACACCTCACCTGATTCTGAGATGCTAAGCCACCCTTTCCCAGCAGTGATGAGCTCCAGAGGTTTCTGGACTCCAGCTTCCTTCATCCCTGGCCACTGGCTATGCTGGCTGGGGCTGATGGGAGATGGGAATCCAGCAAAACCCAAAGGGTACCAGATTGTGGAAGGTTGCGCTAAACGCTTCCTAAAGCCCCTCCTATTTCCCGTTGAGTTGAGGGGAGGAATGTTGTTGTGACTTAAGAGCCCTGCCAGAAGTGGGGTTTGCAAGATGTGCAGACCAGTGTGCCACGGTAATGCCAGGTGACGGACAAGTGAGTGGCCCTGCCCATCTCTCAAGATATGGGGGTTGGGAGAAGTGAGGACCTGGCCTGCCAGCTGGTAAAATACCCCCCCCCCCCACACACTTTCCCATCTTAGATGAAGAAAATTGGGAGTCCAGTTGCTTACTCAGTCGTGCCCTCTGCTGTCCATTTGTTTTATTCTCTCTGTTGTGCTGTTTGGGCATTTCATGCTGCGTTTCTTTGATTTCTGTGTGATTCCTCAATTCTCTGCTCACTCTTTCTCCTCTCCTGGCTGTATTACAGGGGGCGTGCCCCCAGGAGCCCAGATGAAGACCTGGAAGGAGTGGACGAGAAGTTCTTTCAGCTCATCGAACAGCTTAACTCGCAGAAGTGCGTCAATGAGACTGTGAGAGGGGTGGGGTGGGGAGAGGAAATTGGAGGCACAGGAAAGAAGGAGGGATAATTACAAAATCAGATGCAACAGAGGAAAGGGCTAGCATGAAATAATGGCACACAAGAGGGCATTTGGGTGAGTGCAGCTTGTCACGTCATTGCATTGCAGGAATAAGAGGAGCTGCACCTTCGAAGTTTCTGCTTCCTGCACCACTGCTACAGGAGTCCTGTTTCCTGTTGCAGTGGATCATACGTAGCAAGAAAAGCAAAAAAGCAAAGAAAAGGAGCAAAGGAAAAGGAGAGGAGAACCTACCTCTTCTCCTCCAGTCACAAACAGTTCGCCTGCTGTTTGTTTTTACTGAGTTTTTGATATTTTGTTGGCAGCCTCCCAGAGTGGTTGGGGCAACCCAGTCAGATGAGCGGCATATAAATAATAAAATTATTTTATTATTAAATCATTACTATTAACTGTTTCCCAAGCCCTTTACCTATCCACTATTACATGAGATACCCAATGCCTCCCGTACGCCACATTCATTACTGTAAAACAACTATGCCCGTCTCCCTCTTTGACTATGAGTTTGTGGGTTGCAGGGGAATCTGGGGCCAAATACAATCTCCATTTTAAGGAGAGGTAGATGGGCGGAAGCAGGGGGGATTGTTGCCCAAGGAAAAATCTCCCATTTTTTCCTACACTTCTCCCCTGCAGGCAATGGAAGGAATCAGAAGATTTGAATCGTATCACACTGTACTTCAAGGAAAAATCCCTTGAGAAGGAGGTAAAGGACTTGGGTGTTCGTTTGTTTGTCGAGCGCTCCAATATGAAGTCAGGCTCACTCCTACCATTAAGCAGAGTGAGGCCTCAGGTGGCAAATGTCAGAGGGCAGCAGGGGCACCCCTCCTGTTTCTTGGTACTGAAATAAGATTTGGGATTCACTCCCACTAGATGTAGTGATGAACGCCAACCTGAACGGCTTTAAAAGAGGATTAGGCTAATTCATCAAGGATGAGGCTAAGAGTGGCTGCTAGCCATGACGACTATGCTCTGCCTGCAGGAGGCTGAAAAAGTGGGATGTAACATAAGTAGTCAAGTACAACACTTCCTGTTTGCCCTGAGTGGACACACAGGGGATGTTACTGCAGCCAGGAGGACTTCCTGTCACACCTGTCTGGAGCATCCTCCCCTTGCGTGTGACCAGGTAGATGGGTGTGACCCTGGGTGACCCCATAAAAGGGCTGGTCACACAGCCATCTTCCCTTCTTCTTCTCTTGATGCTGTTCTCTTGATGATTTTGCTGTCTGCTGGCTCTCAGCCAGCACCACATGGGCTCATTTCCCTACATGGGATGAACCCATTCTCTTTTCTGTAACTACAAGCTAAAGTCTGCCTTCAGGGAAAAACTGTGAACTGAATGTAAGTAAACTTATCATTACTTTTAAGAAAAGACTATTGTGTCTTTGTTCTTTTTGAGAGGGGACAAAGGGAATAAACCCAATCTGGACAAACCAGATTGAATTGCTTAAGTAAAGAGATTCAAACGAATCTACCAACTAGCTTCCTGCAATATACTGGGGAATGTACTCTGCTACTGACTCACTAGCGTGAGTGAGGAAAGGTAGTATTTCATCAATATATCCTCTCCTACTATCCACAACATTGCCACAGAAAATGATGCAGAACAAAGTGGGGATGTTGTGCTGAGCAGCCCTTGCCCCTGTTTTCACAGTTGCTCACCCTGGGTTCTCTCTCTTTGCCTTCTCCAGTATCGTCTCTCTGCGCTCCCATCTTTTAATTACTACACGGCCTGCACCTTCCTGGTTTTCCTCTCCAACTTTCTCATCCAGATCCTTGTGGTTTACAAGTAAGCAGGAAGAGGGTGAGGAGAGGATGGGTGGGTGAGTTATTTATGCAGGCAGAACTTTACCCCAAAGCATGTGAAGACTTTGCCTTTTGGGGTTAGGGATTTAGAACTATCCCTTGTTTGCATAGCTGGTTACTTTTTTTTAAGGGTTCCCCTAGATGACCTGTTTATTGAGCATGCATCCTGATTTGGTTGCACAAAGCTTATGCAGCAGTTAGACTACTTAGCCTGCCAGATGCCTCTTTTAATTGTGCATTCATGATGCTCAGGGTGGTATTGGGGTGGTTATATACTGTATTATCCAGCATTCAATACTGTCTACACCTGCAGAGGTTTGGGGGAAGGGATACTGTATTTTTTCAAACTGATGCATGCCCCACAACTTTCTGAAATCCTGTGTGATTTTGATATAACATAACTGCTCTGGTTTATTTTTCGTACTGCTTTTTGTTGCACAAGAATTCCCCTCCAGGCAGCAAAGGCTGAGAAAGCATTGCAGAGCATCTCACAAAGTGAAATGATGTCTGGATTGTCCAGTATAAATTCACCACTTATGCATCAATGACTTGGGGCAACACCTCACTACCCCAGCAATCCAGAAGGACGCTGCATCCAATTATTATTGAACATTTGTTTTGATTACCGGTAGTTTGTGGGGGCAGTTATAAGACAATAAGATTTGCTTGCAGGGTGTTTAATCATTTGTCCATCCCACAGTTTTCAATGCGTTTCCCAATCGCTTTCCTAACCACAAAAAGTCTGTTTTTATTTTCAAAGTGGATTTCTTGGGCTAGGGTGACAGAGCGCTTTAAACCACTTCCACTGCCCAAACCTCTATTTCCTGGTATGTGCTTGAATTCCTCCCCCAAGCCATAGAGGGGCCTGACTTGGATTGAGACAGGAATGTGATAAGAGGGGGGGGGGGATATCGCCCTTTGCTCCTGTTGTGCATGCCTGCCTGCCTGGAATCCCCCCCCCCATGCTTTTTGCAGTGGGATGAAAATGGCGTGCAGGCTTTCAGGTTCAGCAGAGCTCTTCTTCTGCTTGAGTAAACCAAAGCAAACCCCCCATGAAAGTTGTAGAATGTAGAAAAGAGGGTTGGAGGGGAGATGTTCCCTCTGGGCACAATGGAATTCCCCATCTCTTTCTTATAACGGCCTTAATTTGGAAAGAAGGAGGTGTTTTTCTTTTTAAGTTGGGCAGCATACCCATAAGTGTTACTTAGCTATTATGTGTGACAGAGATCTGTGGGGTTTACCTTCTAGTAAGTATGTTTAGGTGTTCACCCCAGATTAGATTAGACCAGGGCTGGGGACCTATGTCCTATGACATTGGACTACAACTCCCATCATCCTTGGACCATTGGCTGTGCTTTGGGGAGCTGATTGATGGGAGTTGGAATCCAACAGCATTTTCTTGGACTAGACTATTTGAGGCAAAAAGTTGTCATGCGGCTGCAACGATCAAAGCCTTGCTTGCCTTTTAAAACATCAAAGCAGGCAGTTCATTTGAATCTAGCACTGACTGGAACCAAGAATGAGTTTCTAGTCCTCATAGAGGCACAGATAAGTCTGGAAACGGTGAGCAGTGCCTTGTGGGAAATGACACGCTTGTAGGATGCTGAGTATGCCAAGGGGTGCAAAGTACTTTTGTGAATGGGGTTCAAACTGCAGGAAAGGGGCTTTCTGCTAAACATTAGAAAGAACTTCCTGACAGCAGGAGCTGTTTAATAGCAGTGGCAGACAGCTTTGGGAAATGATGGACTCTCCCTTGTTAGAAATTTTTAAAGTAGAGCATGAATGGCTACCTATCAGAGATGGGGAACCTGTGGCTCAGTCGGTAGAGCATGAGATTCTTAATCTCAGGGTTGTGGGTTCAAGGTCCACACTGGGTCTTGCATTGCAGGGGGTTGGACTAGATCAGTGTTTCCCAACCTTGGGCCTCCAGCTGTTTTTGGACTACAACTCCCATCATCCCTAGCTAGCAAGACCAGTGGTCAGGAATAATGGGAATTGTAGTTCAAAAACAGCTGGAGGCCCAAGGTTGGGAAACACTGGACTAGATGACCCTTGAGGGCTGGGGCTTGGAGGGCAACACTTGGAGGGCAACAGGCTCTCTATCCCTCCTAACAGCGCATTTCTTGTGTCTGAAAGATGCTGGATGACATCTTCTGCATGGTCCATTCCAGCTCTATGGGTCTAATGCCTGGCTCCTTCCCAGAAGGGGAACAAAAAATTTAAATGCAAAATGCATGCCATGTTTAGTTGCCTTGTCTGCTCTTTCCATCCAGGACAGAAGCGTTGGGGATATCCTATGGAATTTCCTTCTTCCTCTTTTTCCTCCTCCTCCTCACCTGTTTTGCAGGCCACCTGGCAGTAAGTCGTGCTGATTTTACTTCTCAATCCCCGCCCCCCCCCCCATTGTTATGTACTGAAGTTCTCACCCTGGGCCAGCAGGGGGATACTGTAGATAGTTCAGTTCCACATATGCAAAATAAGGGATCGAAAGTGGCGTTCAGTGATTGGATAGTTACAGAAAGTTGTTACAGTTGCGTTGTAGTGGAGCTCTATATAAGCAGGCTGGCTGAACCCTTCAGTTCAGTTCTGTTCTGACCTGTGAATAAACAAGAGCTGTTTGGAGAATCGCTGTGTCGTCTGATATGTTCACCCACAACCTAACACTCATCATGCAACTTTCCCAGCATCCCTAAGGAATGTGGGATGCAGCCTTGCACCCAGTCAACCCATTGGCCCATCTAGCTCAGTATCGCTGACACTAGCTGTCAGCAGTTTCAGCTGGGGCGTTTTTCTCTGGATGGAGGGAGGAATAGATGGATGCCAGGGAACAAATCACAGGACCTGAGCTATGGCCCTTTGCCACTTCTCTTTTTTTTCTGGGCTGTCAGAGCACGGATATGATGAAACATTGTGGTTGGAGGATTCCTGGGGCCCTGCTGCTGCTACAAGGAGCTTGGTAGCCCTGCTTGCAGGAGTTATTTATAGGGTTGAAGTTTGGAACTGTATTGCCCATGCTAAGAGAGGACACCATTGAGAGGAAGCAAAATGGCTTGACCTCAGCTGTTTTCTGCCAGCAGGATTCTTCGATCAAAATTAGCCGCCTGTGAAACCAGCAGAGCGGAAGAGGTTTTAAGGTGCAAAAGCAGGGGGTGAGGGACTCCTCTGTTTGCTGCCCACACTGTGCTTTGCGTCACCTTACTGCAGAGTTGGGGAACCTCTTTTTTTTTAAGCCCACCTCCCTATCCTCCATCCAGCAGGAGGCGCTACCAGAATGCAAGGACACAGCCAGGCGAAGCAATGCATCTAGTTGGCCACTGCGAGAACAGGATGCTGCGCTAGGTGGGCCATTGACCCGATCCAGTAGGCTTTTATTATGCCCTTAATAGAGCTTATGAAATCGGCACAACCCAATTTTGCTCCATTATGTTTAGGTGGCTCCTAAGATGCAATAGAAACTCATAGCTATCTGATTAAGAATCTAACGTTAGGAGCAATGAGAGGGTGGAGAAATAAGAAAACGGGACAACAGATGTTCTTGACTCTTTCTTCGCCCCACTCCTTCTTTTGCATCAGAAGTGCTTCCTGAAAGGTCCAAAAGTCTTATCCTGGGTCCCGGCCATCTCAGACAGCATCTGCACCCAGCCGTGGCTGCGAGTCTCTTTGGGCATCACCACCATCCTGGTGGTCCTCACCATGGCTGTGCTGAATTTGGTAGGAGGCATTTTTTGGCTCAGTGCTACTCACGTGTCGCCAACCTGTGCCTCGCCTTATCCCTTCTAAAACTCTCCTCCTCTCTCTCCTTTCATGGGTGGATTATTAGTTCTTCATGCCAGAGACGTCCTGCTTTTCGAAAGCTCAGAATTTGACTACGGGGGGCTTGAACGCCACACAAGAGTCTGCTCGCTTTAACTCGCTCTTCAGTGTGCCAGTAAGTATGTAACCCAGGTATAGGCAAACTGGACCCTCCAAATATTTTTGAGACTACAATTCCCATCATCCCTGACCACTGGTCCTGTTAGCTAGGGATGATGGGAGTTGTAGTCACAAAACATCTGGAGTTTGCCTTCGGATGCAATTGTTTATCCCTAGCTTATCCCTATACGGCCTCGGCCCAGTATACCTGAAGGAGCGTCTCCACCCCCATCGTTCTGCCCGGACGCCGAGGGCCTTCTGGCGGCTCCCTCATTGCGAGAAGCAAAGCTACAGGGAACCAGGCAGAGGGCCTTCTTGGTAGTGGTGCCCGCCCTGTGGAACGCCCTCCCATCAGATGTCAAAGCGATAAATAACTACCTGACATTCAGAAGACATCTTAAGGCAGCCCTGTTCAGGGAAGTTTTTAATCTGTGATATTTTACTGTATCTTTGGTTTTTATGGAAGCCGCCCAGAGTGGCTGGGGAAACCCAGCCAGATGGGCGGGGTACAAATAATAAATTATTATTATTATTATTATTATTATTATTATTATTATTATTATTATTATTATTATTATTATTACTAGCTGTTGCTGATGAGGTTTAGCCCTCTATTTGAACCACTTTGTTTTCTACTGCCCTGCTCTCTTCCCCCTCCAGTATTACATCTACTGCTGCATCTTGGGGTTCCTCTCGTGCTCCCTCTTCCTGCACATGAACTTTGAGCTCAAGCTCACCATGCTGACCCTCTGCCTCGTCGTCTACAATGTGCTGTTCCTCCACACCCACTCGTGGCTCTCCGACTGCTACGTCTCCCGCCTCTACCCCAACCAGACAGCTCTCAGGTAACTAGTCCTCATGGAACCGGCCTGGCATAAAGGCAGAAACCAAGTGGAGGCTACCCAAGCCATTTGCAACGTTAGGAAGGATCTTTTTTGAGTGAGCGTCATGGGTGCTGCTCCCTCTGGACTCCATCTCCTCACCCTCCCCCAGAGTAAGAAATAGAGAAGAGGGGTGCACAGTGCTTTTTTGGGGGGGGGACACACAGGGGTACACATACCCCTAAACATTTTGTGAATCTAAGTTTGGCCTCATTGAGGGGCAGTATTTCAATATGAGTAGGAAAATGAGAGTACCCCTAAATTTTTTTTTTTGAAAAAGGACTAAGTGTGCATATACACTCCATCTCTCCAATTGATCTGGGTTGGTTACGGCACGATCAGTCCGCTTCTTGATGAACACATGAGAGCTGAAAGAGGAAGTGGGAAATAGAGCCACTCTACCAACTTCCTCCTTCAACTCTATGTACTTTTCAAGGAAGGAAAAAGTCGCCACCTCAAGGGGCTGTATGTGCTTGTGTTTAAAAACTTTGCAGGCACCGGGGGGAAAGCCTTAAAGGCACTATTGCATCTGTGGGCACCGTCTTGACAACTCCTGGTGTAATTTCTCCAGAAGCAGCCCCTCCTGACCGACCCTAAATAAGATGACTCGCCCTTGTTCCTGTGAATCATGCCTGAGGAGAGTGCTTCTTATTGTAGCTTCCCACTGACATATTTGGTTCAGATGTGAGACCTCGAGGATTATGGGAGAGGGTTGACTCAAGAGTGATGTTCTCTTCTTCCCCTTCTTCTTCTTTTTAAACCCCCCCCCCCCCCGCCTCTAGACCTGGGGTGCTGAAGGAGCCTAAAGTGATGGGAGCATTCTCGTTCTTCGTCTTCTTCTTCACCCTCTTGGCTCTGGCCAGGCAGGTAATTGGTTTCCTATCAGCCCTGAAGAAAGCGAGTGTCCATTTCAAGAAGAGCTCATTTCTCTGCCCTTCATATGTTCTCCACAGTTATCAATGTATACAGCTTACTATTAACTTTTTTAAAAAAAAGGAGATGTGGAGATCACGCTCTATACTGCCAGGCTTCCAATCAAACAAGACAACAGCAGGAAAGGGAAATGGATTGGGAGGGATGAGGAAGTAAGCAAGCTCAGGTTCAAGTTCTTAGCCCAAGCTTTCAAAGACTGGGTGGAAAAGTTCAAGGAGGTTTCCCAGTTGTACTGTTGGGGTGGTCCTTCATCCCATCTACCTCCCTCCCTTACTGCAACCATAATGTAATAACTTATGCTAGGTAAGAGTTGGTGGAGGGTGGGTTCTGGCTTTCTGGCCAGAATTGCCTGCATGTCTTCCATGGAACAACTTGTGCATTGCAGAGGATTGTCTGTGCATTGTCCTATATGGGCTGCGAGGGATAAGCAATTTTGCAGACGAAGGGTGGCATTATTTAGGTATTGCATCCTTCACAACCATCTGCTGTGGGTTGGGTGCCTGTTTGCTTTGCTGTGCCATGCAAGAAACCACTGTTTCCTGTGTCGCCTTCTAGGTCATCTCTCTCTTTCTCTTTTCTGCCCCCCCCCCATCTCAGCCCCAGCAACTTCCCCTTCTGATTGTGGTTTGATTGTTTGCGGTCCATGCCTATGCTAGTCAAGCAGGGTTTGACAGCATTTTTCATGTGGTAGAAGTGGGAAAGAACAGTGAAGGAGGCCACATCAGCACTATGCACTTAAATCACAAAAATGCTACTTTAAACACTCATGGCTCCCCCCAAAGAATCCTGGGAATTGTAGTTTTCTATGGGTGCTGAAAGTTGTTAGGAGACCCCTAATCTCACAGAGCTAAATTTCCCAGAGTTCTCAGAGTTCCTAGAGTTAGAGATAGTTAAACCACTCTGGGATTTGTAGCTCTGTGATTAATTGTAGCTCTCAGCACCCTTAACAAGCTACAGTTCCCATGATTCATGGAGGGAGGGTTATTTAAAGTGGTGTAACAGCATTTCTGTGTGCTGCTCTGGTTTGCCAGAAGCGGCTTAGTCATGCTGGCCACATGACCTGGAAGCTGTACGCCGGCTCCCTCGGCCAATAAAGTGAGATGAGCACTGCAACCCCAGAGTCGGTCCTGACTGGACCTAATGGTCAGGGGTCCCTTTACCTTTACCTTTAACAGCATTTTAAGTGGAAGGTCCAGGTAGAGACTCTTATCTTTCTACCCAAGGTGTGGTTTTCTCACTTTGCATATTTGATTTGGGAAAGAAGTGCAGCTCAATGGAATTACTTTTCTTCATGTGATTTTGTTTGTTTGTTAGGGAAGGGTTTTTGCAGCAAGCCAAGATTCAATCTCTGATATCTTCAGATGGGACTGGGAAAGGTTTCCAGCCTAGAATTATGGTGAGCAGTTGCCAGTCAGAATTTACAGGATTGAAGTAGATGGACTGACTTGGAATAGGCAGAGGTTTAGTGGTCTAGTGTCTCAATAGAGTATCTTCTAGGAGAACCTTTTAGCCACTGAGAATAAATCTTTTCACCATTTGTGCTGAGCCAATCAGAGTGAAAGGAGGAGAGACAGCCACTCAGGATTGGCTCCTAGGGTCACTCTGGAGGAGGCAATAGGAAGCGACTTGTTCCGTATGCTCCAAAATTGAGCTTTCGGGAGCAATGAAAAGACACAGTTCTTCTGTTTCAAGAGAATGGTGTGCAAGTTCTGGAGCTTCAGGGAAACTACAACAACTTAAATCACTCCAAAAGAAGATATTGAATATGATAGCCATCTTCAAATATCGAAAGGGCTGTCACATGGAAGTTGCAGCAAACCTGTTTTCTCATGCTCCAGAGGAAAGCATCCGCACCAATGAATCCAGATTACAAAAAGGAGATCCCGACTAAACATTCAGAAGAACTTCCTGACAGCCAGAGCTGTTCAAAAGTAGAATGGACTACCTCGAAAGGTGGTGGAATGTGGATGGCCATCTGTCAAGGTTTCTTTAGTTGTGCTTCCCTTCCAATTCTATGATTCTCTTCTCTTCTGTTGCATGTGGAGTGTTCCACATAATTTCCCTGTGTATGTGCACAGATCTAGCTGAAAGGCAACACGTGAGGATCTGTGTTGATTATTGCAATGCATCACAAATTATTATTATTATCATCTTATTATGAGAATATTGCATACTCCTAGAAGGGTGTGTGCCAGGGGGCATGTCTGTGACTAACATGAAGGGGCACTTCACTTATGAGTTTGCTGCTACACTAAGGGCCAGCCCACCCAGCGGGCAAGGTGAGGCAACCGCCTCAGGTGGCAGGATCTACAGGGGCAGCAGATCTGGCCTCCAAGGAATGGATTGCTTGCTGCTGCTGCTGTGGTGGCAGAGATGCCAGCTCTGCTACCTCCTTGGCAGCCTCCCAGTGCCATCTCTACAGTGGCCTCTTGGTGAATAGAAGACACTGCTGGTCCCCTCCTGCCCTTGTTCACAATGTAGATCTTCACTCGCCCCTTCTTCCCTGGTGGCAGTGGAGGGGGGGTGCGTGCCATTTTGTGGTGTCAAAATGTATAGGCCCATCCCTGACTACACCACTGGGTATAAGGCAATTTCCTATGTTTCTCTGTAGCACTGGGTGAGGTTTCAGGTTTACTCCATATTTAAAAACGAATCAAGCTGGCATGACTTTTTGCTGAGTGCTGGGAAGCGCATTGCATACCTGAAAGAGCATCTCCACCCCCATCGTTCAGCCCAGACACTGAGGTCCAGCTCTGAGGGCCTTCTGGCAGTTCTCTCCCTGCGAGAAGCGAAGTTACAGGGAACCAGGCATAGGGCCTTCTTGGTAGTGGCGCCCACCCTGTGGAATGCCCTCCCATCAGATGTCAAAGAAATAAACACCTGACTTTTAGAAGACATCTGAAGGCAGCCATGTTTAGGGAAGTTTTTAATGTTTGATGTTTTAAAGGTAAAGGTAAAGGGACACCTGACAATTAAGTCCAGTCACGAACGACTCTGGAGTTGCATGCTCATCTCATTTAAAGGCCAAGGGAGCCAGCGTTTGTCCGCTTCCGCAGACAGTTTTTCCGGGTCATGTGGCCAGCATGACTAAGCTGCTTCTGGCAGAACCAGAGCAGTGCACAGAAATGCCATTTACCTTCCCGCTGGAGCAGTACCTATTTATCTACTTGCACTGTGTGCTTTCGAACTGCTAGGTTGGCAGAAGCTAGGACTGAACAAGGGGAGCTCACCCTGTCGTGGGGATTTGAACCGCCAACCTTTCGATCAGCAAGCCTCAGAGGCTCAGTGGTTTAACCCACAGCGCCACTCGCATCCCTATGTTTTACTGTGTTTTTAATACTCTGTTGGGAGCAGCCCAGAGTAGCTGGGGAAACCCAGCCGGACAGGTGGAGTATTAATAATAAATTATTATTAATAATATTATAGGGGTATCCTTCAGCTTTCCCCTCCCTTCCTAACCCCCCTTTGTCTTTCTCTCCCCATCCATGTCTCTCAGAACGAATATTACTGCCGTCTAGATTTCCTCTGGAAGAAGAAGTTCAAGGAAGAACGTGAGGAGATTGAAACCATGGAGAACCTCAACCGTGTCTTGCTGGAGAATGTGCTTCCTGCTGACGTAGCTCAGCAGTTCATTCGCCAGAACCGGCGCAATGAGGTGAGTCTTGAAGCTTGATGGCCAAAGTCCCAAGGGGAGACGACTTGTGAAAAGAGGTCTTACTAAAGGGCCCACTCTGGGAGAAGAAATAAAGGGGTGTCTAAGCCAAGGACCAGAAATGCTTTGGTACTGAGTCAGTCCAATCCGAAGAGAAAATCAGTGGAGGTATTAACCCTCTTTGCTGTACGAGTGACTAGGTTGCAGTGCTTATCACTGCATTTCAAGAGGAGGTCCATGAAAATTTAATATTTAGGTCAATTGCAAACTTACAGATATCGAAATTCTGCATAACCTCAAAAAAATCACTCTGTGATTATTTCCAAAACTTCAGACTGGGTCCTGAACAAATAAAAAATGAAATGTAAATATTATTTTCCTGAAGATAATAAATGAGGTGAGGACCCAACTGCAGTTTGTTTGTTTGTTTGTTTAGTTGGCAAGATTGAAGTGTCACTGTATCAAAAAAATCGATGTGGTATGCATGAAATAGTTTAGAACAGCCATTTAAAAATAGCTTTTGGTTGCCACTAGAATGACAGTAACACAGATGGTCTTTTCCATTGAGAATTGAACTGGCAAAATTGTATCTGGCATTGATGGAGAAGCTGACTCATAATGTAAGCAGACATGTATGGAAATGTGTGGTTTCCATTTCTGACTTAAAAAAAGATTCTACCTCTGAAGCTTTAAAACCCTCTGCTTCATATGCTGGTTTTTTTGAATAGACTCTGTGAATTGACATGACTTGTTCCTCTTTTTCTTTTCATGAATTCTGTATACAGATATGATACATAATCTCTGTACTTGTATGATTTTCTTTCTTTCTTTCTTTCTTTCTTTCTTTCTTTCTTTCTTTCTTTCTTTCTTTCTTTCTTTCCAATTTCATTGAAAAACTATAGAGACAGATCTATAGATACAGATATAATAAATCATATAGCCAAATACAGAATTTCACAATAAATCTGATTTCGGAATTCCATTAAGCCATAGCATTTTGTCAGATGGCCTTCATTGTATTCAGTGCAATATTTATTTTATGTGATAAGAATTCACATATTCTGTATGCTGCCCCCTGTTACCTCCCACTACTCACCCTAGAGGAAAGAGTTGGTTATTATAAGGTTGCTTGAGACCACTACATGCCCAAATGCTGGAGCAGTGGCTGCAGTATAGGACTCAGGAGACGAAGGCCGAAGCCTCCACTCTAGGGCCCGTCACTCAGTCTGACCTACCTCACAGGGCTGTTGAGAGGATAAAACAGAGAGAGGGGAGAATTATGTTTTGTGCACCACCATGAGCTCTTTGAAGGAAAAGTGGCATAGAAAAGTAATGTATAAATGAACAGATTGGGAGGGTGGGGAATTTGCCTCCATGTCGTGAATTTTTAAGGGTTGCCCTGCCTGCTGAGGTCTGATAATGCCCCCCACCCCATCTTTCTCCCCTAGCAGGATCTTTACCACCAGTCTTATGACTGCGTCTGTGTCCTCTTCGCCTCCATCCCAGACTTCAAAGAATTTTACTCTGAATCGAACGTAAACCATGAAGGACTCGAATGCCTTCGGCTACTCAACGAGATCATAGCCGACTTTGATGAGGTATCAGGAGTTATAGTCTTCATTTAAATGTTGTTGCTATTGTTGCTTAAACAGCTTTCCTTTTCTAAATTTTTTAAATTTGATTTTACAAGTGTAGAGTTACAACAATACGAAATAGATTTCCTATATAGAGATTACTCCAAATCTCTGGGCTTCCCACCTTCCCTTCCATGGGTCCTATTGTCAACCTTTTCAACTGCATATTCTCCAGTAATCCATATTTTATGCCTCTCCATTTTGTCCATAATATTTGCTACATTACAAGTGTTATTGCAATCCTGCTAATGTCTTCATCTGCTAACAGTGGTCTCCCAGGTAAATTATATTCTGCTTGCCCCTTCCTAGCTATCATAATTCGTGTAGCTGTCAATAAATTTGTGAGCAAGTCCTTCATAGCCTGCGAACCTTCCACCCCATCGTAAATTGATAATAATGCTACCTCTGGACTTTTGGTCAGCTTTAACCCAGTGATTTCTGTTATCTCCTTAAACACCCTTTGCCAAAAAAATTGTACATATTTACAGCCCCACCACATGTGAACATAATTTCCTGTTTCCTGGCATCTCCTCCAACATAACACCGAATATCCCTTGTTTATTTGATTTAATCTGACTGGTATTAAATACCATCTCCAAACTAATCTTTAATGATTTTCTTTTGTTCTTATAGACAAACATTTTCAATGTACTTTTCTCCCATATGGGATGTGGGAATGTGCTCTAAGTGACCTCAGCATCATAACATTGCCATTCTCTTCTCCCTCCTTTACGTCCTATGGTGTGGAAGTGATCACAGACAAAATTCTGGACTAAATGGAACAGTCTTCCCCAACCTGATGCCCTCCAGATACTGTCAAACTGCAGCTCCCATCAGCTCCAACCATCAGGGCTTATATGCTGCCTATACGCCAAAACTTCTGATTGTAGAAGTTGATGGGAGCTGACATCCAAAATGCGTAGGGGAAAAGTTTGCTGGGGGAGATTGAGAAAGACTTTTGATGTGATCCAACAAGATGTTGAGATGCCTCCCACCTGCCTGGAAGTGGGTGCCTATGTTTCCACAGTAAAAACAGAGTTTCATGTCCAACCACAAAAGTTACAGACTTTCTGTTGACAAAAAGAATGTGCCACTCGATAAGCAACTTTTGGGAATAGGATAAAAATATGTGTTCTTATATGGGTTCTTATATTGGTTGCCTTTGTCATACAACCTGCATATATTTTAAAATAACACTTTTTCTTCTTCTTTTATTTTAAAGAGGAAATCTAAAAGTTCCCTCTTCCTCCCATATGTTATATTTTTATCAGCATTGCTGGAAAGAAGATGAGAATGGTTAGGAGACCCCTCCCAGAGTTACAATCCCAAGTGCCCATCACAAACTACAGTTCCCTGAATTCTTTGGAAGAAATGCATGACTACTAAAGTGGTATAAAAGTGTTTTAAATAATGCAACCTGTTTTACTGCTCTTTGCCACCTCTGCTACATTAAAAAAAACGCCGTCAGCCCCAGAGGATGAACATTTGTAGGAACTGCAAACAACCTATCAATTCCCTTTTCCCTATGGCCACTGCTCTGATCAAAATCCCACACACACACACCCTGCCCCTCCGCCAAGTGAAGTGTTTTGCAATAAACAAGTTGTCTGGGTCACCAGGAGTGGAACAGATGAGGTGAGGAGAGAGCTGAACCACCTCTCATTCACACTTTCCCACCTGAAGCCCTTAAAGTTGTCCCTCTCCTCAGGGTCACTCCCAACACTACAATTCTATGATTCTTTCACAGGACTGAAGGTGTGGATGTGATCATAGCATTCTGGACTAGATAGATTTTTCCAACTTGGTGTCCTCCAGATATTGTTGTCCGCATTAGCACCTGTTAGCCCCAGTCATCATAGCTAAGGGTCAGGGCTTATACAGTGGTACCTCAGGTTACATACGCTTCAGGTTGCATACGCTTCAGGTTACAGACTCCGCTAACCCAGAAATAGTGCTTCAGGTTAAGAACTCTGCTTCAGGATGAGAACAGAATTCGTGCAGCGGCAGCAGGAGGCCCC
Source organism: Podarcis muralis (assembly GCF_964188315.1). Lineage (NCBI taxonomy): Eukaryota > Metazoa > Chordata > Lepidosauria > Squamata > Lacertidae > Podarcis > Podarcis muralis. Next base: position 12,251,520 of record NC_135667.1, on the reverse strand, counting down.
ATTAGCTAAACTGGTGCTTCAGGTTAAGAACAGTTTCAGGTTAAGTACGGACCTCCGGAACGAATTAAGTACTTAACCCCGAGGTACCACTGCATACTGCTTTTACGCCCAAATGCAGCTGATAGGAGTTGCCATCCAAAATGTCTGAGGGGAAACCGTGTTGGCAAAGGCTGTTGTGATCCAACAGGAATGTTCTCAAGTTGATAACCATTGAAACAAGCCTTCTTCTTGTCTCTGTTTCAACAGCTCCTCCTGAAGCCCAAATTCAGTGGGGTGGAGAAGATTAAGACCATCGGCAGCACTTACATGGCAGCCACTGGCTTAAATGTGGTGGCTGGACAGGATAACCAACAGGTGAGGCCCTCCTTTCTTTGGCATGACTCTTTTGTTCACAAATCTGCCTGTGGCACCCTGATCCCATACTCCTCAACCCAGTCAAATTGGGGTGGGGTGGGGTACAAATATAACAACAACAACAACCTGTCCTGGTAACTGGAAACATCCCATTTTTTCGTACAAGAGCATGGGGGCCATTTTGGGGCGCTGTGCTCTCAGGCAATAGCATGGTCCCAAAGAAAGCACATCTTGGTGGCTGCAATCTTGCAAGGGTCATGTGACTCACATGGGAGCGCACCCCCAGAAGATGTGCATCCCGGTTTTTGACACTTCCAGGTTGGAGTGTATGTGTTCCCATGGCGTGGCTCCGCAAGACCAATTACACTCGTGTTAACTATGTACACCGCGGGTGTGGCTCTCATGAACCCAGTAGTGCCACTGAGGTTGCCCTTCAATGTGCATGAACCCTCCCCTGCTCTTTCGTTATGAAGTTGTGAGGGTAGTTACCTCTTTGTCCCTTGATAGGTACATCTTGGTGCTGAAGGAGGAACTTGGAAGGCTGACATTCTTTCCCATTGCCTCTCTGAGCTCCATGTACTTTTCAAGACATATTACAGTGGTACCTTGCGTTACATACTGTCAGGGAACTGACATCGGAGCAGAGGGGAGAGGCGGTACTTCCCGATTCTGCAGGAGAAGGAACGAGTAAGGGTAGAGAGAGAACGTCATCTGGGGAAGAATGTCCAGGTGACACCAGGAAGAAGGAAGAGGGGGAAAGCATCTTGGAGGAGAGGCTCCGAGACTCTGGCACTGAAGGCAGTGAAGAGAGTGGAGGGCCACCCTTGGGCACGCCCACTCTGCGCAGAAGGGTTTCGCGCAGAGAGGGGAGGCGGAGATTAGCTGTCAAGGAGCTTCTATGCTGGAGGAAATTTAGAAAACGCCCACTCACGGATTCGTCGAGCGACTGAGCAGCAGCAGCACCCAAGCTGCTCAGTCAGGGAAGACACACCACAATCTTAAGCAGTTTGGAACCGCTAGAAGGTTACACACAAGCAACCCCAATTCCCGTCACACATACGCTTCAGGTTACAGACGCTTCAGGTTACAGACTCCTCTAACCCAGAAATAGTACCTTAGGTTAAGAACTTTGCTTCAGGATGAGAACAGAAATCGTGCTCCGGCGGCGCAGCGGTGGTGGGAGGCCCCATTAGCTAAAGTCTGCTTCAGGTTAAGAACAATTTCAGTTTAAGAACGGACCTTCAGAACGAATTAAGTACTTAACCCGAGGTACCACTGTAATTCTGTTGGATCTGGAATCTGTTGGATAGAATCAAAGAATCATAGAATTTGTGGGAAGGTTTACTTTAGCAGAGTTAAACAATCCCCTTTATAAGTTTATGCAGCGATCAGCTTGTTGCTGACTCCTCTGAGTTCTACTAATAAAAATGTGTTCCTGGTTAAAAGTCCCTTTGAATCCCTCTTAAAGAGTACACACACGAATCTGATTCATGTTAATATAAAACTATTTTACTCTCAGATTCATTCAGGTTTACAGAACTGTACCTGAAGACAGGCTTAGGTTACATAACAAGCAAATAAAACTACGTATACCAGAGGGAAGTTGGTCCTGAGGTGACTGCAACTGAGCAGTTATCTTTCAAAAGTACCAGCAACTGACAAACTGGTTGTCACAGAACTGGTTAGAACATGGAGGCCGCTAGTCCTCTGTCCGAATGTTGCACTTGACTGCACCTTTACATCCCACATACCCCTTCTCAGGCAGTACAACATTAACAAAAGTAAACAACCTTAATAAATCACCCAGAGTCCCAGCTTTACACATAGATTCTGGAAACTTTCTTTTGGCAGGGGCTTTGTCAGGCTGTCAGCAGTCATCTCTTTGGTGCTGCAATAAAATAGTTCCACAAGTCCACTCTGAATCATTTCACTAATGTAGTGGTACTTCACCCCAATATGCTTAGTTCTTGCATGGAACTTCTCACTCAGAGATAGCTTCATGCAACTTTGATTATCCTCTAGCAGCTTAACAGGTACCTTGCTCACCAACCCAAAGTCCTTAATGAGTTGATCCAGCCAGGCAACCTCTCTGCATGCTTCTGTAGCTGCAATATACCTTCCCACAGAATTGTAGTGTTGGAAGGGATCTTGAGTTTCAGCAAGTCCAACCCCTGCAATGAAGGAATCTCAGCTTGATCATACATGACAGATGGCCACCTAATATCTGAAGAAGAAGAAGAGGAGGAGTTTGGATTTGATATCCCGCCTTTCACTCCCTTTAAGGAGTCTCAAAGCGGCTAACATTCTCCATTCCCTTCCTCCCCCACAACAAACACTCTGTGAGGTGAGTGGGGCTGAGAGACTTCCAAGAAGTGTGACTAGCCCAAGGTCACCCAGCAGCTGCATGTGGAGGAGCGGGGAATCAAACCCGGTTCACCAGATTACGAGACTATCGCTCTTAACCACTACACCACACTGGCTCTCATCTGCTTAGATTCCGTAGATAAGCAAAGTGACCAGAGTTTGTAACACCAGTGGCACTTGTTTAAAAATCTAAAAGTGCTCATAGGCCTCAGAAGACAGGCCTCCTGAGAAGATGAACATCTTCATTTCATTGTTTGGGGGCTAGAGAACCCCCAGTTTTCTAACGATTCCACAGCTTTCCTTGGTCCTTGGTCCCTTGATTGATTTTATATACTTGAGTTCACCGCAACCAAATTCCAAGGTTGTGTTGTCTCCCTCCTGCTGGGAAGTTAGTGTCTTTGTTCCCACAGCTTAATGAAAATAATGAAAATGCAGTTTCATGTCAAACCACAAAACCGGCTTTCCGCTTGACACAAATGATGTGTAGCTTGGTAAATAACTTCCGCAGATATGATCAAAATATGCTTTGCTGTGCCAAAACCAATAGGCGTTTTTGTGAGATGATGATGATTTGTTGCCTTTGTATGTATTTGAAATAGTGTGTGTGTGTGTGTGTGTGTGTGTGTGTGTGTGTGTGTGTGATTTTTTTACCCCCTCCCATGCATCACAACCCATATCAATCCATCAATCAAAGAGAGTTTTAACCAAATGCTATAACAATTTCCTTACCATTTGACAAACTGCAAATCTCAACATGCAGCATACAACAATTACACAACACAAGATGTCAAGGGTTTAACACAAGGGAGTCAGAGTTCAAAAGTATCATCTGCTAACTCATCCCCAGCTAAACTTCCGTTAGACCTCTGAATCTCCAGCACAACTTCTTGCAATATTGTCTATCTCTCCCTTTGTTATCTTTCTTGCGACCAGAGCATAAAGCCCTACTTTATACGTCACGAAACAGTTAGTGTAACCCAGAAGAAAGTGAGCTGTTTCTGCTGTAGTAAACCTGCTTCCAGGAATTAGTGAAGGTTTCAGGAATCAGTCCCCTATGCAAAGGGCAGATTAACAAGGAATGTGTAATGTCTTCCACCTGCTGTTGGCCACATATACAGATTCTGTCATCATATGAAACCCTATTTTAGCGGCCATCCAAGACTTTTGTGGGTATCATCTGAAATGCTCTATTTTCAGAAATGGGCACCATGGTGAGAATATGGCTACATTGCTGGATCACAGTGCCATATCAGCATTGACACTACATACGCAACCCCCCCCCCCCATTTTTTTTTTTCTGTTTTGTAACAATGCATGTTTGCTGAATTGGTTCCTGTTCTGGAGATAATCACAAAGAATATGAGGGTAGTTTTTTGTTTTTCTCCTGTCGTTTACACTTCGTTTTTTCTTTGGGCCATGCTATACAAACCTGTCGATTCAACTCTGCACAAACTGCCATTGACAGGGTTCACACAAGTCCCTGAGCCAGTCCGTACCCATGTATGAAATATCTCATGCTCTTCAACCCAGTGCTGGCGATGTCTGAGGAGTGCCTCACTCGGCACCAGTCTGTCCTGTGAACGGCACGAATTGGAGTGGGCCTTGCTGCCTCACTCCTGATACAGCCAATTGGGATGGCTGCCAATGGAGACAATTCCGGAAGGGGAGGAAGCCAACAGCTGTTAGTTCCAGCCAGTCCAACAGCTTTGTTGTCTCAAGGCCAAAGACTTGCTTCTTTCTCCGAGTCGGAGGAAGCCAGGTGGAATGTCAGTCAACTTTTCTTGTCTGAATTTGTATGGTCTGGTTTTTTTTAAAGACTGTATCAGTTAGGCTCCTCTCCTCTTAGTCTTTAATTTTGCCTTCACCTATCGACACATGTTTTTCTTTTCTGGGTGGTCCCTGCAGGATACTGAGCGGAGCTACACCCACCTGGGGACGATGGTGGAATTTGCCATGGCTCTGGCGGCCAAGCTAGACATGATCAACAAACACTCTTTCAACAGTTTCAAGCTTCGTGTGGGTGAGTGAGGCGAGTGGGATCTGAGAAGACTCCTCTTCAAATATCACCTCAGTCAGAGGCGCCAACTTGTGAGGGAGGTTGGGGCAGGGGCAACATCGCGTGTGTAGCATTGCATGTGATGTCAAATGCATGACATCATGACGTCGTGTCAGGACATCGGAGGAGCCAGGGGGCAGAGCCGAGCATGGTAGCAGTATGCCTTCAATGGCCGGAGGTGGCTCCTCTTTCGCCTCCTTCTGCCACCCCCACTGGCCGTGTGCTGCTTTCCCCTCCTTCCCCTCTGCGGCTGGAAGAGAAGGAGTTGGCCACTGATGCCCTGCCACACACAGCTCTGCACTTGGCCCTGATTTTTTTTAACGTGGGGGCCTGACCCCCCAAAAAATTATTGCCCCCCGAAAGGGTTGGACCCCAGGAATTTGCACCCCTGACCCCAGCCACGAATTCAGCATGTGACAGAGACAAATTATTACATTTGATAAAGACAAACACAGTATATATAGTGTGTGTGTGTGTGTGTGTGTGTGTGTGTGTGTGTGTGTGTGTATATATATATATATTTGCTTTCGTAGATTTTCACGGGTATAGGTATGCAGGTTTTGGTGTCCTCGGGTGTCTTCGCTCTGTTCCAGTAACAAGAAGCCGAAAGCACCAGCCTGAAGATGACGAGTGAGACCTCGTCGAAACGTCGCCTAGACACCCCAACTTTTACACGGGAAGACACCCGAGGACACCAAAACCTGCATATATATATATATATATATATATATATATATATATATATATATAGCATTTAAATGCACCTATTCTTCTCTTTGATGAGTTGTTGTTGTTGATTCATTTATCATTCACTCTCTGGTCCCAGAGAGGGTTACAGCACTAAAAACAATCTTAAAAACAATCTGCAACAATTTACAACCATACAATTAGGTGGCTTCTAAAAACATATACCTGCAAGCATGGAAAGTCAGGGTAAAGAGCCATGTCTCTAGCATTCTCTGAAAGCTGTATAATGAAGGCTCCAGATACACCGCTGTGGGGAGGGAGTTCCACATCTATGGGGCTGCCACAGAGAATGTCCTGGGGACATTGAGGATGCCTTGAGGATGGAGGAACTACCAACGGGGTTTCCTTTATCAAACTCAACACCTGAGAGGGTCTTCAGGGAAGGAGGTGGTCTTCTAGATATTTGGCGCCCACATTGTTTAAGGGATTTAAACATCAACTCTAGTACTGGGGTAAGGAACATCTGGCTCCAAGGCCCATTTGTCCTGCCAGGCCATTTGACCAAGTCACACCCACTTTCCTCACACCTCTGAGGTCTGGGGTAAGTAAAGTTGTGCCTGGACCAAGAAAGGTGAATGCAGCAAAATGATTCTAAGTCCAGATTATCAGTTGACTTTTGAGGCTTCAAAGCACCAACAGTCATCAGTGGTTAGAGAGAAACATGCATAGGCAAAGTCCCAACCATCTGATGGGATCAGCTGTGCTAGAGGATTCCCCATCGGAAACCCCCTTGCGCAACTGAGGGGGCTGCAGGAAACATTCGAAGAGCTTCCTCCAATGCTTTGAGTGCAAGCTGCTTTCTGAGAAAAGGGGAGGAGTACTGAAATCTCCCCCCCCCCTTTCCACAGAAAGCAGTGTCAATTCAAAGCACTTCCCCCAGGGCTTAGAATGCAAGCTGTTCTTTTCTGCAGAAGGAACAACGTTCTGCATTTCGGAGCATTTCCCTCTCTGCTGAAACTTCAAACCGATTCCTGGAACTGCTGGTCAGCTGATCAGCAACGACAAGGAGCCTCTGTGAAGACATGCTCTCAGCAACAATCAGCTCATTGGCGCAGAAAGTTCATTTCTGGCAGCAGTTGCTGTGACCACCGATTAGCTGATTGGCAGCTACAGCAACCTCCTTTGAACCGTATCAGTCACCTGACATCATTATGGTATCAGGTGACTGAAAGGTGGGCGGTTTGCTGGCCAGGTCCAGTTCCCTGATCCCCATTCTAGCAGAAACTGGCTGTGTGCACAGCACTTACTGGCTGGTGCCTATGCTGTCACCAAGAAACCTCCCTTCCCCAGCCCAGTGCTGCAAAGTAATGGATAAACTGCTAAACCAGGGGTGGGTTTTGGGAAACCTTCAGAAAATGGAAGGGAGGCATTCCATACACAACACGGAGACTATAAACTGTTTTGAACATTACTCCACAGGCCTGGTATAACCTTCCTCCAACCGGGAGCCCTCCAAATGTGTTGGACTATGACTCCCATCATCCCTGTCTTTCTAGCTTGGGCTGATGGGAGTTGCTATTCAACATGTGGAGGACCGCTACTTCCCCACTTTTGTCGTAAACACTCACAAAGTGATCTTAAGGATTCAAGGAAGGGAGTGTGTGGGCCTCTCCGTGAGAAGATGGGGAAAGGGCAGGATTAAGAGATCAAACAGTGTTTGATTGGCTGGCACACCTGCCTGTCATTTCAGTTGTGAAGGCAATGGAGGAGGCAGCAGCAGATGTTTAAAGGTAAAGGTAAAGAGACCCCTGACTGTTAAGTGCAGTTGCAAACGATTCTAGGGTTGTGGCGTCATCTCAATTTGCTGGCCAAGGGAGCCGGCGTTTGTCCGCAGACAGCTTGCAGGTCATGTGGCCAGCAGGACTAAGCCGCTTCTGGCGAACCAGAGCAGCGAACGGAAACGCCATTTACCTTCCTGCCAGAAGACCTATTTATCTACTTGCATTTTGACGTGCTTTCGAACTGCTAGGTTGGCAGGAGCTGGGACCGAGCAACAGGAGCTCACCGCGTCATGGGGATTCGAACCACCGACCTTCTGATCCGCAAGCCCTAAGCTCTGTGGTTTAGACCACAGCGACACCTGCGTCCTAACAGATGTGTAGGGCCACACAAAAAGCCAACTGATTACATTTGGCCCAGATTGACCCCCCAGCCTAAAGCCCTTGCTGAATTCCCACCAGCCCCTCCTAAAAATAATTAATAATACTTGCTGACCATAGGTATGCAGTCTTTAATCCACTGTATATCAGTGTCCCCAACCTCTATGGTATCTTTTTTTCAGGTATAAACCATGGACCGGTTGTGGCAGGCGTGATTGGAGCCCAGAAACCCCAATATGATATTTGGGGGAACACAGTCAATGTGGCCAGCAGGATGGAGAGCACGGGAGTGCTGGGGAAGATACAGGTAGGGCTTTTAAAACACAGCCTGTGGTTTCTTATGTGGCCCCCAGCACCACCTGAAACTTCCCTGTACTTCCCTTCTATCAGTGTGCCTCACCTATTAAAAAAAAAGTTTCCTCTTTCTAAGTAGTTTCTGAATGATAGTGTTTTATTTGGATGGATTGTTGGGTGGTGGGCAGCAGGGGGTGTGAGTTACTTCCTGGTTATATGGCTTGGCATAAAATATGTTTTCCCCCTAGCTTCCTGAGAACAAACTTGTGTAGGACACTGAAGTCAGAAAGGAAATACATCCAGTTGTTTTTCAGAATAGTAGCTGGCTGTTGTCAGCCACGCAGGTGTAACAACAACAACAACAACAACAACAACAACAACTTATTTATTTATTTATACCCTGCCCATCTGGCTGGGTTTCCCCATCTGCTCTGGGCGGCTCCCAACAGAATATTAAAAACATGATAAAACATTAAACATTAAAAACTTCCCTAAACAGGGCAGTCTTCAGATGTCTTCTAAAAGTCAGATAGTTGTTCATTTCCTTAACATCTGGTGGGAGGGTGTTCCACAGGGCAGGCGCCACTACTGAGAAGGCCCTCTGCCTGGATCCCTGTAACCTTACTTCTTGCAGTGAGGGAACTGCCAGAAGGCCCTTGGCGCTGTACCTCAGTGTCTGGGCAGAATGATGGGGGTGGAGACACTCATTCAGATATACTGGGCCAAGGCCATTTAGGGCTTTAAAGGTCGGCACCAATACTTTGAATTGTGCTCTGAAATGTAGTCGCCGGGTTCTGGGAGAAGTGGGTTCTGGAATGTTCTCCAGTGATAATGTGTCTGCCAGCTGCTCTGTCTCTCCCTCTTCTTCTTCTCCCATTATCTCTCAACTACTCTCTTCATCTATGTCTGAGCTGACCTCAAACCACTGTTGTAAATCTACACTGTCTCCCTCTTCTCTGGAAGGTTCAGGAGGAGGAGGGGGAGGCGGTCTCCACTATTCCTCCTCTGATGTCCAGTCCCTGACACACACCTGTTGGGAGAAAGATTTGGCTCACCAGCAAATATCCAGTCCCCACCTACCCCAGCGAAATGAAACCTCCATATTCAAAACCAGTGTGACTTTGCATACCAGTCACTGGGAACCAAGCAGCAGGAAAAAGGTTCATCTTTTAGTATAGTAACTGGAGAGGTGTGAGGGAGCAACGTACACTGGAATCATAACCTGTCATGGGTTCGGAATTATGACATCTACTAGTAAAGGCCTACCAATGAACAAAATAAAAATTAGGGGAGTATTTTCGTTGTGGCCATTTTCACCTAACCCAACCAAAAGCAACCAAGTTTTGACCAGATTTCTGTATGTTTTGCAATTGACCATTCTCTTTAACAGTCTCCTCCTCTCTTCTTTCCACACAGGTCACAGAAGAAACAGCCAAGGCCTTGGAGACACTCGGTTACACTTGCTCCCTTCGTGGGGTTATAAAGGTGAAAGGCAAAGGTGAACTTCGAACATACTTCGTCTGTACAGACACGACCCGGCCTGGCCCCCAAGCACCTATGCTGAGCTGAGTTTCTGGGAACGAAACTGTGACAAGCACCGGATTGGGGGGGGGGGTGGGATTCCCTAGAGACAGCTGCAGGTGCTTCTTCCAGCCACTTGGGGGCAGCAGGAGGCTTAACTCTAACTGACCTCTCTAGCACTGGATTTCCCGCAAGTCTTTGTGCTCCATGCTTGGGGTTCATGGGCTCTCACAAACTATGTGTGTCATAAATGGACTGGCTGTCGGAGGAAGATTGAACCCTGGGGGCTGGGGAAAGACCCCCAAGGACACACCACACATGTAAAACTACTGTGAGCTGGAGAAAGTTGCTCAAGTACATTTGCCCCTTTTGAAAAACAAACGAAACCAAAACCCTACCTCTACAATCAATGACCAATACACCTCTGTGTTTTCCTGCTGTGACAAAAACAGACCTTGCTGTTGACTCACCTAGAACTCTTTAAGGGCACCTCAAATGGCCAAGTAGGGCTTTATCCCACTTCACAGAAGGAAGACAGCAACTCTGCAATCAAGTTGGATGCTTCCCAAACCTTATTTGAAGAACCTTCAGTCCAGCTGTTTGATCTAAACCGGTAGTTTAAGGAGCACCTTCAACCGTCCTTTAGCAAGGCTGCTAAACTAAACTAAGCTCAGCTCAGCTCCCAAGCCCAAAACATTGTTTCCAGTCATTTTATGAAGGTGCTTAATCCCCACCCAGTCTGTTAAGCAGGGGCCAATCACAGTGTGGCTTCTTGAAACCACGGGGTTTGGTAGGGACTGGGTGTGGGTTGGGGGATGTCTGAACAGGCATTTCCTGTATCAGCAGTGGGGAGCTTTCATCCTAGGGGCCTAATCAGACCCACCAGACCTCCCCATTTGGCCTGAGAGGCTGTTTCAGCCAAGCTGGACACAGACTGGCAGATGTCCGAACAGGCATACCTTACACGAACAGAGACGGAAGTAATTTGGGGAAACGGGGGGGATACAGCTAGGACTATGGTCCCACTACTGGGTTGTAGTCGTCTATTGTAGACAAGGGATGAGGCTGGTTCAGTATTGCCGCCATCACTCATCTGGTTCCTTTAGGTTGTCACACAAGAAACCAATATTTCCCCAGTTTCTTTCTAGGCCAGTTTCTCTTCTGCCCTGCCCTGCCCTCTTCCTCTCCTGATTGTGGCATGTGTCTTTACCCTCCTTTTCACGTGCAGGTGCTGCAGGGTTTGAAAGTGATGTAATGTCGGGGAACAGCCTCCCCCTTTTCATTCAAGGAATGGATTCTCACCCGTGGTCAGTTTTGATTTTGTGGGAAGGGAGAGGGAAGCATACAGTACACAGTTTAAGGCCTTAGACCCGAGACCTGGGACACAGCTGTTGCCAAGTAGCTCAGAGGGGGCCTAATTCAGCTCTCCTCCCCAGTCACCTTACTAGTTAATGAGTCGACACTTCGACCATGCTTTCAGCCAAATGGGAACCCTTTATAGTATGCACCGCATCTCACACATTGCTCTAGTGTCGCACTGGAAGCAGCATGTGTGAATCAGGTGGGGATACGTCTTGTCCACAGGCCAGATGTTGCCCTTCATGTCTCTCCATCCAGCCCTTGGGACTTTCCTTGGGCCACGCCCCTCTGTCCAGGCCACACCCCTCACTGGTCCTGCTCCACACCTTTGAATGCTTTTGCCTGGCTGGAATATGCCATTGAACTGTGACCAGGTCTCTTGCTTCCTGGATAGAGGAAGGAGAGATTTAGGGGATAAAGGGAATTTAGAGTGCTGTATAAGGGCAAGAGTCTCACCCATTGCTCCACCCACTGTTGCTCCTGGCCCTGCCCACCACTGGTAGGTGCCCCTCCAATGAAGGTTACCCACAAAGGAACGTGCTTCTCAAGCTGAGAAACATCCCATGCCCCCTGTGTGAATCCTATTCCCCAGGATCTGACCAAAACCAGAATATCTTGCAAGTCCAAAGGCATGGCTGAAAATCCTCTGTGAGGTTGCAAGCGATTGTGGACTGGACTGGAGCGATGACTCGTCAGGCCATCAGGTGCCTTTTCAAGAGATGAGCTGCTCCCTTTCTCCTTGCAAGGAGGAAGAGGTGCAAGTGGAATCAGAGCCGACCTATTTAAGTTCTTGCAGAAATAAACAGCGTGGTATATATTTTATTTGTAAATAACGGTGTCTCTTAAGCGTTTCTTTCGTTGGCTTTGTTCTGCTCTTTTAAAAGAAAAAAGAAAACACTGACACTTTCAAAGTTCTAAACTTTTGTCCTGGTGTTAATTTTTGATCCTGCCTGCCACTACAGTGGTGCCTCGCAAGACGAAATTAATCAGTTCCGCAAGTCTCTATGTCTTGCGGTTTTTTCGTCTTGCGAAGCACGGCTATTAGCGGCTTAGCGGCTATTAGCGGCGTAGCGGCTTAGCAGCTATTAACGGCTTAGCAGCTTATTGGCTTTAAGAAAAAGGAAACAAACTCGCAAGAACTCGCAAGACGTTTCGTCTTGCGAAGCAAGCCCATAGGGAAATTCGTCTTGCGGAACGACTCAAAAAACGGAAAACTCTTTCGTCTTGCGTGTTTTTCGTCTTGCGAGGCATTCGTCTTGCAAGGTACCACTGTATTGAATTCCCAAACAGTAGGGCTGGAGAATCTTAGAGTACGGTGAGATAAGCTGAACATGCTAAGAGGAATAATAGAACAAAATTTGCTGGAGTAGAGCAGAGCCATAGCTAGGTGATCTTGTGCCCCCTAGCCACAGACAAATTAGCTCTTCTTTCTGCCTCTCCTCTAACTCCCCCCTCCATCCATTGAATTCCTTACGCACTTCACCATGTAATGAATTCTTTCACAGAAAATCCAATACTTAATTATATTTCTTAGCCGATTTTGCACCCCCCTGCCTGTGCCCCTGGTGGGGTCCTTCCTCACTGCCCCCTAGCTACAGCCCTGGGGTGGAGTCTTCCTTGCCTCTGAGAGGGCTGGAAAGGGCTTGACTTTTCCAAGACTCTATTGCCACCTTTTCAATGGTAGGGATCACATTTTTGTGAAATTTGTGAAACGGGTTTTTGTTGCATGTACCTTTCTTTCAATAAGGGATAGATGAGAAATTTGTTCATTCCATGCTTTTAAGCGAACTGACCACCACCTTTCCTCACAGATTAATAATATGGATATACAAATACTTATTTGTCAGAATTTGCACCTCTCCAAATTTTGCGACACAGATAGCAAAAAGCCCACTGAAGCATGTCTTAAAATACATATTTTATTATAAAATGTGTTCAACAGTGTGTACATTGAGATAAAATATGTATTTAAATTTTTTGATATAATCATATTTAAGTGTGTATTCAAATACAGATTTCCATACAGACTGGTTGCTTTTTTTTAATGCCGATTGATGCAGATGCAGAATAGAAAGGATTTATGAATTAGCACATGTAAAACTGAAAACAGACTCGAAATTAATGGTTCCATCCATTCTTACTTCAAAGGGATTGAGGGCTGCTTGTGAGTGTCCCTGCTTTCATTCTAGAAATCCCTCTCTAGTGATCTGCAATCTATAACCTCCCCAGATGCCAGCAGTTCCTGAAAGCCTTGTGATGTCCTCAGCTAGGCTTTCCTCTAAATACGCAAAGCAGAAGTGGCTCACCAGGTGGAACTATGCATAATTCTGGGCAGGTGCATCACTGTTGCTTATGAGGAAGGAAAACGGGGAGGAAGTGAGACAGTCAGGGCAGTGCAAACTCCCTCCCAGTCCCCTGATTTTTCCTTATATACAATAAATACAGTCACATAGGACTCCCTCTCCGTGGTACAATGGGAAAACTGGTTTTCCTAATGGTCTTGAGTATTTTCTGGGGCTGCTATACACCCGGTATTTCCCAGACATAGCTGGGATTTGTCTTTCAAAAATGGGTGAAATTTTCGCAAAGCAGCTGAAATGTACGGGGAAACAACTTTTCTGTCCAAATTTTCACTTTTGGAAATATGGCAAGTTTGAAATAATGTTAAGTCTCCATCAGATGTACTGCACTGATTTTTTGGTACTTCTATTATGCCTATTGAATTGATGATGATGATTTTTAAAAACCATTTATTGAAGTGAATCAAACAAACCTAATTTTTATTCAGTGTAGACTCACTGAAATTAATGAATATGACTAATTTAGGTCCATTAATTTTAATGAGTCTGCTCTTAGTAAAGCTTAGTTAATACTACCCACAAATACATCTTTTCACCTTTCACTGCTAAGGTAAGCTTGACCCTCCATATACCCACTGAAATCGTAAATTCTAAAGCACCCTGAGGATGAGATAGAAAAACTGAAGCATATTTTGTGAGGTAAGAAAAACTTTTAAAAGATTGGAGGCCAGGTTTCAGCATGCGCAAAGAGAGAGCAAGTGCCAATACAGCGATTCGGGTTTGTGACCAATTTGAGTCATATTCAGAGTAGACTCGTTGAAATAAATGAGCATGGCTAATTAAGGCACCTTCGTTTCAGTCCGTCTACTCTAACTTAGAGTACAGCTACAACCCCTAGATGCTTAGGTGGGCTAATGTGGTATGTGAGACACTCCATATGTTCAATGCCCTCTCTTTGGCTACCTGTAGACCTTGCTTTTTAACCAAACAGTGTCCATTTATGGTGCCTAAATGTTTGTACTGAATAATCAAAAAGCCCTATGTAGTTTCTGTAATGCATTTTCAGTTAGGGCGTCACAGTTTTGAGGTGCTGGGTGCGCAATATTTTGAGGAAGCTGGTTGCTAGGCCTGAGAGCGAGCGCTTTGAGGGAAATCTCAATACGACAGCTGTGTGCCTCGAATTGAAATCTTCACGCCACACAGCAGATTACAGATGTGTGGGACCTGCGTATCTCAGATAAAGGGTAACTGGGGGATGGATGGAAAGAGAGGCCATTTCTAGCACGCAATATGAAACCATGATGGGTCAGACAATCCATTTGTGCATGCACAGAATCCACGCCACTCCACAAAACAGTAGGCTTTCAAGGTGACTTGAGAGGTTTAAAAGTATCTTCATGTTCTCGAGATGATCCATTCTCCACTGGGTTAGTAGACATGGTCATAGACTCGGGACTCACATTATTTAAGGTGGCCAACTTGGCGTCTGCCTGGTACTGATGGTCCCGGCTGGTACCACGCCTGTAGCTGGACACTTCTGAGGCAGTTCCTTCAAAGAGTTTGGCCATGAATCCAAAGCCGGCTGATCGAATGAAAGAGCTGCCGCTGAAGGCATAAAGGATGGGGTTGACGCTACTGCTGAAGAAGGCGAGAGCCACCAAGGTCGGCCTAGCCATCTTAGCGGCTTTTTTGACATTTTCAGAGCCGCTCCACACAGCAGCCACATCCAGAAGGTTCACCGTGTGATACGGGAGCCAGAAAATAGCAAAGGCCAGCACGATAAGTCCGATGAGGTGGTTTGTACGGCGTTTCCGACGGAAACGGGTCTCCTTCAGCCGTAGGCCGATGGTTCCATAGCTGTAGAGCACGGCAACAAAAGGCACCACAAACCCAGTGATGGTTTCGAAGAGATTGTGGAAGATCAAATGATTGGTTGTGGGATGAAGGATTAAACAAATATACCTATTTCCCCAAAAAATCACCTTTCTGAAGAAAAGTACAGGGATGGCCAAGAAAACAGCAGCCAACCAAATTGCCAAAACCAGAAGCCATGTGGTGCGTTTGGTGCGTATCTTCTGTGAGATGAAGGGCTTGGAGATAGCTAAGCAGCGGTCCAAGCTCATGAGGGCAATGAGAAACACGCTGCCGTACATGCTGACCCCACAGATGTAATGGCAGGCTTTGCAGACCGCCTCGCCGAGTTCCCAGTTCCCAGCGCTTAGAAACCGCAGGAATACGGGCGCCGTGAGCAGCACTGCCAAGTCAGCGATGGCCAGGTGAAGGATGAGGAGGCATGTGACCGTACGCTTGCGGACAACGCAGCCTGCGCTCCAAACCACAAAAGCATTGCCAGGGAAGCCCAGAATGAAGGCGAGAGAGAGCACAGTTAGGCCAACTGTTGCGCCTGGCAAGGGCGATAGCGCTGATGTTGCATTCTGGGTGATGTTGGAAGCGCTCATGGTCCTCTTGGGTGGCAGACAGCAGTGGAGGAACTGTGTAGGGAAGAAGAAGGGAGAGAAACATCAACAGAATTTTATGACTGTGGGCACACATTTTATTCTCGAGGCAAACTTGGACCAGAGCTTGATTAGCATTTTTCTAATGCATTCTATCTCATCAAGCAGCTTTGAGACTATTTTTCCTTTTCTGCAAAGCGACTGCTAAATGTAACCATGCACATGCTAGTGTTACCAGACAAAAGTCTGTTTTCCTCGGTTCCCAAAGCCGGTTAAGGATGCACAATGAGTGGAAAGGTTCGAGTCTTTCTTGCTGTAGCGATAGTGGCTCAGTTTGGTTTGCTCTCCAAAAAGACTGAGCAAAACAACACTCGAGGCAGAAAACATTTCTACAGGGTTGCAGAGCATGACCGCACCCATGCCTGATTCCCCCCACTGCTCCCGAACTTGCTCTTGACACCAGGTGCTAATTGCTGATAAGCTAAAAGGCTTGCCTGAAGCCCTATCTGATTTGGTTGTTGCTCTCTACTTGCAGAGCATTGCTTTTAATATGAACTTTCAGCTTGCTGATGAGCCGAACTGGTGGCGTTTGGGCTGGAACCTGAGAAGTTATCCCCCTCGATAGAGCCAGACCACTGGGTTCACCCAACCTGGTGGTGTGCACACTGACCAGGAGCTCTCCATACTTCAGAGCTAGGATATTTAAACAGGAGCTTCCTTGAGGTTTTGTAGCCCTGTTTAGGGAAGCTTTTAATGTTTAATAGACTATTGTATTTTAATATTCTGTTGGAAGCCGCCCAGAGTGGCTGGGGAAACCCAGCCAGATGGGAGGGGTATAAATAAATAAATAATAATAATAATAATAATAATAATAATAATTATTATTATTATTATTATTATTATTATTATTATTATTATTATTATTATTATTTTCTTCTAGCATGGGACCGGTCAGGGGGGCATTCTGCTAGCTCTCTTGCAGATGCTGCTGTTGCTTGCTGCCTCTCCTTAAGCTGTTTCGCTCTTTGATACTGACTTCTCCATCACAAGTTCATACAGAGTTCCCAGGGAAGGGAGAGTCGTCTCCTTATTCTCTGGGTGTTAGCAAGCTAATCAGAGTAGCTAAGGGGGCACTTCTGCTTCACCTGCTGCCAGCCAGCCAAGCCCAGGAGGCCAGGGACTTGTGGGATGGAGGCTTGATGCTGTCCAGTGGGGTGTCGCTAGAGCGTCGGATTAGGACCTGGGAGACGAGGTGTTCAAATCCCTGCTCAGCAGGGACAGCCGAAGATATTTTGGCACCTAAGGCGGACCACAAAATGCAAATTCCCTCCCTGCCAGGGAGGAAGGTGTGAGTGAAGTTGTACAATAGGATCAAGCGGGGAACAAAGATCTACACTGGGATCTGCTGCCACCTGAGGCGGTTGCTTCACCTTGCCTAATGGGTGGGCTGGAGCTGTTCCTCAGGCATGAAGCTCACTGGGTGTGACCTCAGGTTGGTCACCACCCCTCAGCCTAACCTAATTCGCAAGGTCATTTTGAGTATTAAATGGTGGGGAGGGAAGAACCATGGATATTACCTTGAGCTTGAAGAAAAGGTGGGACAGAAATGCAATGCATAGAAATAAATAAGTAATAGAATTGCCCATCGATCTGCTCTTTCTGCTATACTTGGAGCACAAAACTCTTAAGCCATTGAGCTTCGCTTCAAGGGGGCAGGCTTCAAATCTAGCAGAGCAAAATATTTTGTGATTGCTGCCCCCATCCTGCAGCAATGGACTTTCATAGAGGATGTGCCACCTGAATCGACAGTGATGTCCGATGCTGCCTTCAACTAAAAGAACAAAGACTTCTAGTTTCTTTAAAGCCCATGAAGCAACTTCCTTGCAGTTCTTACATAAATGGTGAGGCAACTGTTTTGCGATGGGAGAAAGGGGGAAGTGTGTGTGTGTGTATGCACAGGAATGCATAGGGGTGTGTTTGTGCATGCCCCTCTACCAAGACTCTTCTTGGAGAGGAGCTCCATTGTTTCCCATTTCCCTTTCTGTGTTTGCAAAAACTGTGGAGCAAAAACGTTGCATCAGTGGTGCCTTTTCCTCTTGGAAGATAAAAGCAGCTGGGGGGGTGGATATTGTTGGGTATAAATAACCTTTAGATAAAAGATTAAGTGCAAACACCCATTCTGGTCAGTGCTAGAACCTCAGTAGGTGTGTCTATCTCTGTGCGTACAGACAGATAAATACAATAGATGTAGATATAGATTGTGTATCTATGTATTGCATTTGTATCACATTTGATGGTTTGTTTGCTTATAGTACCAAAGTTCCAACAAATATGTTGGGTTTACCTTGATAAGGTAAAGGTAAAGGACTCCTGGACAGTTAAGTTCAGTCAAAGGCGACTATGGGGTTGCGGTGCTCATCTCGCTTTCAGGCCAAGGGAGCCGGAGTTTGTCCACAGACAGCTTTCCGGGTAATGTGACCAGCATGACTAAACCGCTTCTGGCACAACGGGACACCATGACAGAAACCAGAGCACACATAAACACTGTTTACCTCCCTGCCTCAGCAGTACCTATTTATCTACTAGCACTGGCGTACTTTTGAAGGGCTAGGTTGGCAGAAGCTGGAACAGAACAACGGGAACTCACCCCGTTTACGGGGATTCGATCTGCCGAGCTTCTGATCGACAAGCCCAAGAGGGTCAGTGGTTTAGACCACAGTGCCACCTGCATCCCTGGATAAGGGCTCCATGAGACATAGCATGAGACAAGCACATTCAGACAAACACAAGGTATTATCAGAGCCCAAGGCCACATTCCAGCCAGATCAAAGTGCTCAATGAGGGTTTGAAGCAAGATTGGTGTGGTGTGTGTCTGGGAAGGATGTGTGGCCTAGAGGGGTGTATTTGGGCCCAATGCCTGAGGTTGCCCACCCAGGAGAAGGGTAGTGTACACCAAACACCTGCAGCAGAACTCAAACGCGGGTTGAATGCTGTTCCTAGGGTCTGTCTGTCCCAATGCTCTATGAGTCAAGACTGCTCTCTAGCTGTTTTCTGGCAGGAAAATTGTAGTATTCATGGCAAGTAAATTCCCTGGGGTTACGGTATGCCACGTCATGTGGTTCTTATCACATCCGTTCTTCTTTCTCCAGAATGTGTGGGCTTTGTGGTTTCTCCATGCAAGAACCAAAAATTCAGGGCATCCTCCCTCACCCCCAAACGATACCTGTCAAAGCTGAAACTGAATCAGGTTATTGTCACTTAGAACCTGTTTTTAGAAAGGCTAAGCCTTGCCCCCCCTGTGACAAGAGTGCACTAAGCATACACAGATGGCCTTTGCCATCTCCTATTTAACACACGGGAGTACTTCTGATGTGTATTCCTTCATGTGAAAATGCACATGAATATGTTGGACTTTAAGTGAGGTGAGGTCAGACTAGCAATAATATTGATGGTCAGTTCCATGTAATTATTATTATTATTACTACTACTACTACTACTACAGGCAAAGGGCCTTCTTGGTAGTGGTGCCTGCCCTGTGGAACATCCTCCCATCAGATGTCCAGAGAATGAACAATGATCTGACGTTTAGAAGACATTTGAAGGCAGCCCTGTTTAGGGAAGCTTTTCATGTTTGCTGTTTTATCGTGTTCTGTTGGGAGCTGCCTAGAGTGGCTGGGGAAACCCAGCCAGATGGGCAGGGTATAAATAATAAATTAGTATTAAATTATGATATTATTAAAAAGAAAAGAAAAGTAGCTTCTGAATTAAAAGCAGCCACTTCAATTAAAAGTGGAGGGTTGAGAGTTAGTAGACTTCCTTTTTACCCTGGCTTTTGACAACTGAGATGTGTATATTTCAGGACCCACCCAATTTTTGTGACTATAAGTTGTATTAATTGTTGTTAGCCCTCTCTGGGACCTTAGGGTGGAGGGGAAATATAATAAAAACACAAACACAAACAAGCAAATACAGTCTAGGGATGGGAGCATGAGATTTCACCCATTTAGGAGTACAGGGATGTGACTTTAGTAGCATGCCAAATACTCTCCAAGGACTGGCCTGAGAAAAATGGGTGAAGACAGAGAGCTGCTGTGTCTAGTTCTGGCGAATTAAGGAAGAGGTAGACAAATTGGAATAGCTTCAAAGGAGGGCAATGAAGATGGTCAGTGGTATGGAAACAAAGTTCTCTGAGTTAAGGGTGACAGAACTGAGCTTATTTAGCCTGGAGGAGGGAAGACTATGAGGGGAGAGGACGGTACTCCAGATCCCTGAGGGTCTAGGGACGAAAGGGAAATTCAATTCAGTTCACATTTAAATCTGAATTTATCAAATTGGAACTTTCCGAAATAATACGCAAAACACAGCCAACCTTCAGAATTCTCACTTATACAAAATGCACCATGTAGTTCTCCAACCAAAGAACATTCACAACAATGCATACAGTATGTTGGGGAGAAGTATGGGGAAGAATGAATATATTAATGAAAACAAGATACAAAAGTGCATCAGTAGAATTTGCTTGCAGACATGAGCGCATTAGTCAAAACTGCATACAAACATGTTTATTAGAGAAAAATTCACACAAAAATGCTAGAGAATTTTCACGAGGACTTAGTAAAAGGAAATAGGTAGCAAATTTGAGGGGGTTGGGGTTGGGGGGGACCCTGAGAATCTGACAGATCTTTCCACCTGTGCAAAGGAGAGGTTGTTCTCTGCTAGTGCAAGAGGCTGGAGCTGGATTCTCATGTGCTTAAAGTTTCAGGAGGATAGAGATCAGTTGAACATTAGGAGAAACCTCTTAATGACTTAAAGGGGTGATGAGTGAATATGTAAATTTTTGTTTCTCCCAGTTTCTCATATATTTTTTTTTCAGTTCTCCACATTTCCTTATCAGTTTACAATATATATTTTTATCCCGCCCAAAGGAAGGCCTCCTGAAAAATTTTCAGCATTCTTGTCTGAATTTTTCAATCTTGCTTAATATTCACATTTTTGCAAAGCAATTTCCCCCAATATGTGTTGGGTTCATGAATAAAGGCATATTTTATCCTAGCACATACACCGACGCACACATTATGTGGCTGGATAATGACCTTGCTAAATCTGAAGAGGTGTGAATTTTGGAGGATGACTGTGTTTCAGTCTGCATATTGTTTCGGAAAATGAAAATTATGTAAGTTTGGTTTTAAATGGAAACAAATGAATTTCTCCACCATCCCATCTCAGATGCATGTGCCAGTGGTCAAATCCACACCATCCATGTAAAACACATGGACTCCAGGGAACTGTAGTTTTGGCTTTACACAGAGCTACAATTCCCAGCACCCTTAACAAACTACAGTTCCCAGGATTCAGGCTGTGTGAAATCATGTGTTTTAAATGTATGGATGCAACCCAGTGTTTGCTGGGGTTAGGGTATATAGGACTGAAGCCACAGTACAGATTCAAAACAGGGCTGCAGATACTTAGTCAATTCATTAAACCACAGATTAAGCCACTGAAAATAGTGAAAAAACCCACAGCAATTAAATTTAAAATATTTTGGTCAGATATATTTTGATCCAACTAAGCAGCAGATGAATTTGTTAAAATTATGGTTCATTAATTTTCCAGGTGATGAAAACAACCGCCCCCCCCCAAAAATCTAGCATGCTCGTCCCCACAACCCCTCACCCAAATCACTACTTTATTTAAGGCAATGTAAGGTGGGGGGGGGGGGCTGAAAAAAGGCTAAGGAGAACTATTTTAGTGAGTTGTGATGGTAAAGTGTTTCAGATCCCTACATAGCCATGAGTGACTATAGCTCTTTGTCTCAGCAGGCTGCCCTACCTCACAGGGTTCTTGTGCAGATAAGGATGGGAGAATATCTTGCACACACCCTTTGTGCACTTGGAGAAAAGGTGGAATAAACAGTCCAATCAATCAATCAATCAATCAATCAATCAATCATAACATGCATGCCACACATGGTCAAAGGAACCCTTCATTTTTGTTATGGCTCCACATCTTCCAGAACCTCACCTGCCGTTGAGAAAGGTCCCTGTAAATTCCCACTGCAGCAATTCTGCCTGGCTTAAATTATGCCCTGTTAAGGACGCCTCCTGCTTTTCACTCTGATTGTTGTCCCATTACAGGTATACCAAAGGAAACACTGCCTTATACGAAATCAGACAATCTAGCTCAGCCGGCTCTCCACTGACTTGCAGCCTCTTTCCAGGGTTCCAGAGACAGGGGGGTCTCCCCTATCCCTACCTAGAAATTCCAATGGATTGAACATGGGTCTTTGTGCATGCAAAGCAGCTCTTCTGCCATTGACCTACAGTCCTTCTCCAAAGAACCCGCCAGCCCCTCTTACCCTTTTGGACTTTGAAATCTCTCTGTCTGCCACCGACTTCTCCAGCCGTCTGTGCCCCGAGGCTCGGCTCGTTTCTATATTTGCATATCACCACTTGCGGAGGTGGTGAATGTGGGTCTGTTTGTTTGTTGCCTCGCTTTCTTTCTTAATGACTTCCACGGACCCCCAAGAGGAAGTGAGCTGACAAGTTTCACAAGAGTTGAGTAAGTGATGGGAGGAAACGGTTCTGGCGATGGGGTTAGCCACCGGGCCGGAAAGGTGAAGTAGTGAGAGGGATGGAGGTAGAGCCACTGGTTTCATTCCTCCTGCAAAAGAACGGGCTCGCAGTCTTAGATCCAGCTTTGTGACTAGAGAATCAGGCAGCCTCAGTCGTTTTAGAGTGTGTTTCACAAACTTCATCTGGGGCTATTTCTGGGCAGTAGTAGCCTGGCCACAATGTTCCACATTCCGGTAGCCTCCAGGTTAGATGACTGCAGTGTGATCTACATGAGGCTGCCCTTGAAGATGATGATGATATTATTATTATTATTAAATATTTATTATTCATACCCCACCCATTTGGCTGGGTTCCCCCAGCCACTCTGGGTGGCTCCCAACAGAATATTAAAAGCACGTTAAAACATCAAACATTAAAAACTTCCCTAAACAGGGCTGCCTTCAGATGTCTTCTAAAAGTCAGATAGTTGTTTATTTCCTTGACATCTGATCGGAGGGCATTCCACAAGGAGGGTGCGACTACTGAGAAGGCCCTTTGCCTGGTTCCCTGTAACCTCACTTCTTGCAGGGAGGGAACCTCCAGAAGGCCCTCAGCGCTGGATCTCATATTATTTGTCTCACTATCTGCTGTGGAAAAAATACATCACCTACATAATTATTTGTGTCAGTTACTTTGTCATTACATTATTCTGCCCAATTCATTACAATGCGAACACAATGCAAATTTTGGGAGTAATCAATTATGTATCATTTGCAGACTGAAAACAACAGCAGCAAGTGCTGATTGTGTTCAATAGGTTGGTTTCTGTTCTGGACTTGGGATGAATAAGAAAACCTTGGCAGTTTCTGCTCATGTTTCTGTTTTCATCAGATTTCTCTGGCATTGCTATGCCTAGGGCAGCAAAGAATAGTTTGGGGTCAGCCCTGCAAATCTGGATAGCACCAATGAATTGTAGAACGGAATACAGTGCTCCAAATAAAATAGTGCTTTCCAACGTCACTTACGCTAGAATGTGCTAAAAATTTGCGACAAAACAAACACAGCATTAGGCATTGAGGAAAAGTTATTGGTTGACAATGTTGCTTATCAGTTGCTAACATAACTGAGTCAGATAAGATAAAATGTTTCCAGAGCGGACTGATTAAAAAGGGCACAGTTAGCGAGCCGTTGTGCAAAACATGCTAGGCAAGTGCAGGAAATAAACAGCAGTCAATATAAGGCATGCTAAATTGCAGAAGTGTCAAAACAATAGGTTTCTTAAGCACAATAGCTGGTGCAAAGAGTCTGGGAGTTTCCAAATCTAACACATTCTTGAGGATAGGGCCTTTTAAAGCAACCAGGCTTCTTAGCAGGGGCTCCAATTACCTAGACTGATCCTCCCTCTCTTACCAGGTGGGGTTGATGGGAGTTGTTGTTCAAAGCATCTCGAGGGCACTAGGTTGGCAAAGGAGGTACCAGTAATATCCCCCTTTCTAATGAAGATAGCAGAACACATTTGCTTCAACTTCTCACCGTGGTATTAATAATTGAAGAATGGGGGCTATTAAGTGCAAAGTCTCTCTGCCTGTGTTTTGTGAATGCTGTATGGAAAAGCACACGAAACTGACCTTTGAAGAATTTGTAAGTAAACCATTTTTTTTTTAACTTCCCAAATGTGTGGTCTTTTTCTCTGCTAGGGGAAGAGGGGAGTTTTGGCAGGAACTTAGATGGGCATATTTTAAAGATCTAACGGCCTATATTCCCATACTTTGCTGTGCTGCATGTTTTGTGATTTTAAATCTCTGCTGGGGTTCTCCCACCTGGATTTTGGCATAGTTTTTTTCTTGCCACCAACACCTTTAAGTATATACTATATTCCAGATTACTATGAAGTGCAAACTACATGTGATGTCTTGTTTTTTTACTTATTTAGTTTTGAAAAATAGCTACTTGGGGTCTAAAATTGATCAAAATGGGGGGTGGGGTGGCTTTTCCCTTACCATTCCAATCAGGTGCACCCCAAGCCAGTTGTTTTTCTCCCTCCAGAGGAAAAAGCACTCCTTATCCAATACTTTTGCCTCCATTGTGCAGGACAAATTAGAAAGAAAGAAAGAAAGAAAGAAAGAAAGAAAGAAAGAAAGAAAGAAAGAAAGAAAGAAAGAAAGAAAAGCTCTCCTCTCCAAGCAGAAACATCTAATATGAAGTCCCTTGGTAGAGCCAGATGTTGGGAGCAGTGGGGGCACACTGACAACCTTTGTATGGGGGGGGGGATTTTAAATCTTCCAGTTAAAGGCACAGCTACAAAGCTAAGCAGCGGAGCCTGGAACCTCTTGGGTCTGGTAGGGTGGAAGGCACAGAGACCCCCAGTAGGTGGGGCCAGAGTCCACGACAGGCAGGGCCAAGTAATTCCAGTTCTGCCCACATCCTCCTCCCTATGGGCTTCTATCATGACAACAGTGGGATTAAGGAAGAGGAAGTGGACAACCAGTCCCTGGACTGGGTGTAAGTAAGAAAGCAGGCAGGTGAGGGCAGTTTGATGTTGGTGGTGCAGCCAACATACAGCTAAAATAATATGAAGTCTGTGCCTCACACCAACTGTTCTTTCTCATTCCACTGCAGTCTCTACAGGTTCCAGCAGTGTTACAGGACACGGGTACACCTGTGTGTGTGATTTTGTCAGTCTCTTTCCATGCCCCGGATGTGGAAACGGTTCCCTTTGCAAATTCCTGCCTGTGAGGCAATACATGTATATATTTAGGCCACCCAGATTGTTTCAACGGTGTGAATCTAATTCCTCTTTTTGTCACACAAGCCTTTAGGCAATAAAGATTAGGAAACATTGTCCCTAGAATGACCCAACCTTGAAATCCCTTTGCTGCTTGCAGCAACGCAACCCGTTGTCCCTCCAGACACTTCTACTACAGCACCCCCTGGTGTTGTGTCGGGTCTCTGCCAACAAATACCTGACTCATGGCTGACTCATTTCCTGTTCCCTTGGCAAGAACTCTTGGCAAGAAATCGAATTTTGTTGTGATCCAAGCAGGTTTATTGCCTGTGGAGAATTCTCCTGCTTTCAAGTGACACCAGAATCTGAGAGCCATACTACAGAAGGCCTTTGAAATCAATGATGGGATCTGCTGACATTTTCATCTTTAGCTTAAAGATGCTGGTGTAATTAGGCAATTTTAGACTCTGGATCAGGGCTAGAGTCAGCACCTGGTACCTTAGGGCAGCTGCTGGGGGTCCATTTTTTGGGAAGCTTCACCCCTAACTCTTAAAATGGACCTCGACTGAAACTTTTTGTGGTGCTCTGGTCAGTGCTGGATGGAGGACTCATATTGGGCCGGCTGTACTTGAGGGATGATTCCAACAGATTCCACACGAAAAACGCTTATGTCCCTGTGGAGATGGCAGTACCAAATTGGTGGCACATGCCCTTCTGGCTTGCACTCTTTATAAAGACTTGAGGAATGAGATTATCGCCCCTCTTTTATTGTCCATTCTGGGTCGCCCAACCACTGCCACAGTGTCCTTTCTCTTGGCAGATCAAGATGAGCAGGTGACAGCAAAGGCTGCAAGGTTTTTAGCTGGGGCAATCAGAATAAGATCCACCATTTGACTATTGATTCAAAACCCTAAAATGTATTTTATATAATTGACTTTTTGTTTCTATTCTTTGTATATCGTATTGTTGTTTTATCGCTATGGCAAATGGCTGACGCAAATAAAGATTCATTCATTCATTCATTCATTCATTCCCATGTTGGGCAAAAGATTCCTGCATTGTACAGGATTGGACAAGATGACTCCCATGATCCCTTCCAACTCTATAGTTCTATGATTCATCCACTCTGGTATAACGCGCAGCAAAGGCACAGTGACCCTGTTCTCACACTGGCGCTCCTCACACAGCAGTCATCCAGATGCTTGCAAGGAGCCTGCAAGCAGGACGTGAGTACCACAGCGCCCTCCCCACTTGGGATTCCCAGCTGCTGGTATTAAGCGCCAAGCTGCCTTCATCAGTGGAGTTAGAATATAGCCATATGCAGCCTTAGTGCACGTAACCACCATGCACACATGGGCTGTGAATGGGACATCACTCCTTCTTGCAAACTCTCACTGATTTCCTCCAAGGCTCTTCTCCAAGCACCAGTTCACCAACTCCCATTTGAGAGACTCTGCAAGTGCTCATCCCAGTGAGGTGAGGCTCCTTACAAGCGCATTGCTAAAAAGAATGCAAATATTTGGCTGTGCCTCATCCCTGCTAGGGATGGGGAAGAAATCCTATTCAGTTCACATGAGAAAACAAACTTACTTAATTCATACGTTCCATCACAAGCCAGTCTTCAAAATTCGCTTTTTTCCTGAATTTTGCAGTGAAGTTCTCCAGCTACTTTTAACGTACAAATGTGTATATATTGGGGTACTGTTGCCCAGAAATGTACAGATTAATGAAAATGACATAAAATCGCATTATCTTTGGGAAAGCTGCTTTGCGGAAATGTGCACACACGTATTGGGCAAAATTGCACATAAAAATGTGTGCATTGTCAGCAATTTGCACTGAAAGGTTGGTGAATTAAAAATCAATGAATTGCAAATTGATGCTGCAATGTGGAGAACTGAGCTTCAGACTGCAAAACTTAGAGAAACTGAAATCAACATCTTTGCCCAGCCCTAGTTGTAGCACGGACGTATTGCTTGTATTTCATCGCTCAAATTTGGAGTAGGGTCGAAATGTAAGGGCCCTAGGTGAAACCAACGAACCTCAAGTAGCTGACTCAATCCAGTTTTGCCAGAACATACATTTCCTTCCCCCAAACACATGCTTCTAAAGTAGTCAAGGGAACAGATCCCCCATCAGTCTCAAGGGGACCTGCAGTGGGGAGAACGGGTAGCATGGAAGCTAAAGGAGTTCTTTAGATAGAGACAGCAGTAGATCAAGCAGACCCTCAGCTCAGTGTAAGTCAGTAGCTTATGAACATGCCAAAGTCCTGTTTCCTACATAAGCCAGCAAGTCACCTAAGGGAAGCCAGAGCATGAAGGGAACCACTGTCCTTTGTCCTCAGTAGCTGATATTCACAGATATACTGCCTCTGTCCTTGGAGGTTTGCTATATGGCCATTTAATTGCATGCTCTAGGGACGCGGGTGGCACTGTGGGTTAAACCACAGAGCCTAGGACTTGTCAATCAGAAAATCGGCGGTTCAAATCCCTGTGGCGGGGTGAGCTCCCGTTGCTCGGTCCCAGCTCCCTCCAACCTAGCAGTTCGAAAGCACGTCAAAGTGCAAGTAGATAAATAGGTACCGCTTCGGTGGGAAGGTAAACAGCGTTTCTGTGCGCTGCTCTGGTTCACCAGAAGTGGCTTAGTCATGCTGGCCACATGACCCGGAAGCTGTATGCCGGCTCCCTTGGCCTGTAAAGCAAGATGAGCGCTGCAACCCCAGAGTCGGTCACGACTGGACCTGATAGTCAGGGGTCACTTTACCTTTACCTTTTAACTATAGCTTTAAGCTCCTCTATATGCATGTGTGTGTGTGTTGATGGGATGTGAATCTTGACAGGAAAAAATGGGGAACGTTGATGGGCATACCTTCCATAAATGAGTCTATTCCTCTCTTATGAATAATCCCTTTGCAACTGAAGTATGTCTGTTCAAGGTCTTGAGCCCAATAAATTGTGGGATTTATTGATTTATCCAGAGGAGGGCAACCAAAATGGTCAAAGGCCTGGAAACGATGCCTTATGAGGAACGGCTAAGGGAGCTGGGCATGTTTAGCCTGGAGAAGAGGAGGTTAAGGGGTGATATGATAGCCATGTTCAAATATATAAAAGGATGTCATATAGAGGAGGGAGAAAGGTTGTTTGCTGCTGCTCCAGAGAAGCGGACACAGAGCAATGGATCCAAACTACAAGAAAGAAGATTCCACCTAAACATTAGGAAGAACTTCCTGACAGTAAGAGCTGTTCGACAGTGGAATTTGCTGCCAAGGAGTGTGGTGGAGTCTCCTTCTTTGGAGGTCTTTAAGCAGAGGCTTGACAACCATATGTCAGGAGTGCTCTGATGGTGTTTCCTGCTTGGCAGGGGGTTGGACTCGATGACCCTTGTGGTCTATTCCAACTCTATGATTCTATGATTCTATGATTCTATGTGATCTGTGCCGGTTGCAACTGGAAGGTCTGAAGAAATTGAGGCAAACAGTAGGTGGCACCAGAGTCAATGGCAAGCAGAGCCAACTCGTACTAGTTTTATATCCATTCTCCTCCCTGCAGAGTTCTACTTGGGGATCAACGCTGAGACTCAGGAGGAAGAGGCTGACAGCCAGTGTCACCCACTGGGCTGAGCTGGATGTAAATAGGAAGGCAGACAGTGAGGACTGGTTAAGGGCAGATTGAGAATGGTGTAGCAGTACCTATTTCAGTCTAACAAAGCAGCCTCCACTTATTTCAGTTAAAGCTGTCCAAGACATTTTGCTGCCTGAGGCACACTGCAAGGTGACAACCCTCCCTTCCACGTACAGAGGTACCTTGGTTCTTGAACTTAATCCATTCTGGGAGTCCGTTCGACTCCTGAAACCGTTCAAAAACCAAGGTGTGGCTTTCAATTGGCTGCAGGAGCTTCCTGCACTCTTGCAGAAGCCAAGTCGAATATTTGGCTTCTGAAAAACGTTCGCAAACCAGAGCAATTACTTCCAGGTTTGCGGCGTTCGGGAGCCAATTTGTTCAGCAGCTAAGCCGTTCAAGTACCAAGGTACCACTGTACAGAAGTTGATCAGACTGACAGCCAAGTCTTACACTGTCAACAGTACCTGTAAGCATCTGCCTCACTCTGCCTAACAGTAGGGCTGACCCCAATTCTAATATCATCCGTATTTTTTTCTCTCTCTCACTCTGCTTACAATACCTGAAATTTTCACTGACGTTTCATTTAAAACAACAACAAATGGGCACATCTTAGCAATTCACAAGAAATCATTAGTTTATTATTGCAAACAATCTGACACAAATAAGGATGGACTATTGATGTACTTTGGATTTTTACTCCTCTTCAGCATATGGAAAGGAGGATTCACATACAGAATAACTGTTTCAAAAATGAGACCTGCGACAAAATGTGTGGCATGGAGTGCTGCTGTTCACATCCAAATTCTAATTTCTTCCCGTCCTCCAGCAATGAGCTGGCATTCCATGGGCACTGAGCATGCTTAGTCCTCATTGGACTGATTTTGGAGTTTCCCCACTTGGAGTTTCCGTCCCTAGTGCTTCTGAAAACCTTGGATTGCCCCCTGCTTGTTGGCAATAGCTGCTTCTTGGCTGTGCCCATTTGGCTGCAAAAGCAATGGTGCTCACAGCATGAACTTTGGAAATAGAGATGTGTTTGTGTATAGAAGCCCCTACTGGATCCTGCTGCCTTCAGAAAACAAGAATGAATTCATCGTTCTTAACTTCTAAAAATGGGCACTTGTGCTGCAGGCAGATAGCGAAGGAATGCTATGCAGGTTTTGTCAGAGTGGATCTACAGATCTTTCCTTGTGGGCACACCCTAGCCCATTTTAGCTTATTAAAAGAACAAACCCTGCCGTAAGATTAGAAATATTCCACAACAAGATGGATAACATGCCCATTTAACATACAAGAGAGGCAGAGGGAGAGAAGCTGTACAGAAAACAACATAACTTACATTGGAATATATAAAAAAAAATCAGTTCATCCAACCACCTTTGGTTTCCTAAAAAAACACACACAAAAAAACCCCTCAACAACAACAACTTGGTAAAATATGGCAACCTTAGTTGAGTCGCTGATTAGAAAACACTGATCTCCTTCACACCATAGCAAACTTCAAAAACGTGGGGTCTCCTTTGTCATCTTTGTGACCCCAGCCCCAAGGAGCAAAGAAAGCTTAGAAAGGGGCTTAGAAAGAGAGATGGCTTTAGAATTAAGGAACATCTGGGCTCATCTGAGCTAAGGAATTTGTTTTCAGTACCAGAACTGAGCTCACATTTATTTATTAAACCTGTTGTTGGTTCCCCACCTGCCCCACAGAATCTAGGGATTGCCGATCAGAAGGTCGGCGGTTCAAATCCCCATGACGGGGTGAGCTCCCGTTGCTTGGTCCCTGCTCCTGCCAACCTAGCAGTTCGAAAACACGCGAAAGTGCAAGTAGATAAATAGGTATCGCTCTGGCGGGAAGGTAAACGGCGTTTCCGTGTGCTGCTCTGGTTCTCCAGAAGCGGCTTAGTCATGCTGGCCACATGACCCGGAAGCTGTATGCCGGCTCCCTTGGCCAATAAAGCGAGATGAGCGCCGCAACCCCAGTCAGCCACAACTGGACCTAATGGTCAGGGGTCCCTTTATCTTTACCTTTAAGCTTAGTGCACTGAGTATCAGATTAAACCTGACTTGGGTTGAAGGAACAATAGCTGTAGAAAGTAATTTAGCAGCTTTGTAGTGTGGACATGGTCTCAATGAGTTTCCTAGAAGCCAAGTAGCTAAGACAGCCAGGCCTAGCAGATGGAGATGGAGCTGGCTCAGCAGTAGAGGACATGCTTTGGGTAAAGAAGGTCCCAGATTGAATGCTGAGCATCTCTCAGCCAGGCTGGGGAAACACACTGCTTTAGACCCCAGGGAGCTGCTGTTAGTCACTGAGCTACTGGTCTTCAACTGGTGGGTCAGGCCCCATTAGTGGGTTGGATGGATCACACCAGGAGCACTCCCACCATGCAAATTTATGGCAAAAGGTGAAGAAACAGGTCCCCCAATGCATGTTTGCATTATAAGTTGGTCCTGAGTCTGAAAAGGTTGAAGATACCTGGTGTAAACAATACTGAGCTGGCAGGACTGACTCATAAAGCATAAATTACATCTTGTGTTGAAACCTGGCATGATTCAGTCTAGGAGTGTCTGTATCCGAGTTGCTCTCTTGTGCCACCAAGACCCGGCCCTCCGTCTTGGTCCTTGTCCAGCCCGTCACAGCTCTCCAGGGGCTGCTGGTCCATGCCCATGGCAGCTCCTGCCACCACCACCAAGTCTTTGGCCAGGTTTTTGTGGGACTGGGATCTTCTGCCGAGCCCATCGGATGCCCCCTCAAAGAACTGGGCGATGAAGTTGGCTCCGGAGGTCTTGATGAGGTTCCCAGCCACGAAGACATAGAGCACAGGGTTGATGCTGCTGCTGAGGAACGCCAAGGCTGTGGCACCCGCTCTGCCACTCTTCCAAGCCTGCCCCAGTCGTTCCGCCGTCCGCCCTGACGACAAGTTAGAAGCTACCTGGAGCACGTTGACGATGTGGTAGGGCACCCAGAGGACAGCAAAGCAGATGACAATGGCGACAATGAGCTTCTCGGTCCGAGCCCCCTGTCTCCGCTTCACTCCCCTGAGGCGGATCAAAACGGCAGAATAGCAGCCGACGATGATGGTGAAGGGTATCACAAAGGCCACCACGGTTTCCAAGGTGAAGTGGAAGATGGTCAGGCTCGGCCTGGGGTGGCAGGGCTCACAGATGTACCTCCCTGAGGGATCCTTGACTACTTGTCGGAAAAGGAGGGCCGGGATGGATAACAAAATGGCCGCCGCCCAAATCCCTGACAGGATCTTGACCACCAAGTGCTTCTTGCGAATGGCTTGGGAGAAGTAGGGCTGGTTGACTGCGAGACACCGGTCCACGCTCATGAGGGTGATGATGAATATGCTGGCAAACATGTTGATGCAGCACAGGTAGTAGACCCCTTTGCAAACTGCTAGGCTGAATAGCCAGTTCTTGAAGATGAGGAAGATGATGAAGAAAGGAGTGAGGAGAAGCACGACCCCATCGGCCACTGCCAAATTAACGACTAGGAGGCAGGTGACTGAGCGGTGACTCGGCTTCATCTTCCAGAGGATGCTCCAAATGACAAAGAGGTTTCCAGGCAGCCCGATAAGGGCAGCCAGGAGTAGGAAGACAATGCCAGTCACACTGGAGGTCGGGGAAGACAGGAGGGTGCTGTTTCCAGAGGTGTGGGTGCAGTTGTTGGTGGCACCACTGGAAAGAGGGGCTGGGGACTCCCTGTCAGGAAGGAAGAAGAAGAAAAGCTTGAGCCAGGAGGAACTGAACTGCCCCTTAACCCCTGTCCACCTTGGCTGCCACAAATTGCAGTCTATTTTGCTCACAGCCATCTCGTGCTTTATCTGCATCTCTCTTTCCTGCTGTGGTCTATTACACTCCCTGAAATTGACATTGTAAGCTCACTGGGGCAGGGGCCTCTCTCTTTTATGTATGGCACTGTAACTTTCAAAATGTTTTGATTATTGAGTGTATTTGTATGGCTTGCAGTGCAGAGTCCCGGGTTCCTTTAGGAAGAAGGGCATGACGACGACAATTGTAATATCAATAATATCATTAATATTAATGTTGGCCTATGAAGTGATGAGGGGACGCGGGTGGCGCTGTGGGTTAAACCACAGAGCCTAGGAGTTGCCGATCAGAAGGTTGGCAGTTTGAATCCCCGTGACGGGGTGAGCGCTTGTTGCTCGGTCCCTGCTCCTGCCAACCTAGCAGTTCGAAAGCACATCAAAGTGCAAGTAGATAAATAGGTACCACTCCGGCGGGAAGGTAAACGGCGTCTCCGTGCACTGCTCTGGTTTGCCAGAAGCGGCTTAGTCATGCTGGCCACATGACCGCCAGCTCCCTCAGCCAATAAAGCGAGATGAGTGCCGCAACCCCAGAGTCGGCCATGACTGGACCTAATGGTCAGGGGTCCCTTTACCTTTACCTATGAAGTGATGATGGTGATGTCTTTACTACTCCATCAGTAGGGAAGAGTGACAACTAGAGGAAAATGTTCCTGTCCTGAGGAGATTGCAAATTGGATTTCGGCAAAGCTGGGGCAACAGAAGGAAGGGAGGAAGATGATCTAAGCAACTGCCAGTGAAGCTTCAGAATCAGGGATAATGATTTGGTGTGTGTGTGTGTGTGTGTGTGTGTGTGTTAGAGAAGGCCAATTGTATTCTCCTCCCTCCCCCCTATCCACGGGTCTCTGTGCCTGAGCTGACTGGGCTGCGGAGGATGGAGCTGAACTGCTTCTCTCCTGGCCGATTTTTTTCATTGACTCTGTGGGTGCCTGGCCTCCACAATTATATTATTGTGGGTACCCAAACACCCACAGCTCCCTTATGCTCCTATCCCTCCCTTGGTTCTGTCTCCTTCCTTTCAGCTGTGTCCTAGCCTTGCATTTTATTCTGTTTATGGTATTATACCACACAACGGCTCCCACCCTCTAGGCAACATGGTCCACCCCTTTCACCTGCACCACTGTCCTTGGTCCCGTTTCTTGGTCACACCCTATGCAAGAACATAAGAACGATCAGGTCAAAGGACCACAGAGTCCAGCATCTTCCCTCTCCCAACATTGCCATGGCAGATGTCTTATGGAAGCCATCAATCAGGGCAGGAAGACAACAGCCCTCCCTCATGGTTGGATCCCAGGAGTTGTTATTCAGCTGCAACCGAACATGGAAGCTCCATTTAACCATCAAGGCTAATAATACCAATGGACAGACCCATCCTCCATGAATTTGCACCATCCCCATTTCAAAGCCCCCTGAGGACGCAGCCCAGTGTCACTCCATTCTGTGGCAGCAACTTCCACTCAAAAGCCATCATTTGAAAATGCTTTCTCCTGCCTTTCCTGAATCTCCTGCCAATCAATGTCAATTGATTCCCAAGCTCCCCAATTTCTACTGCAGAGAGAGAGAGAGAGAGAGAGAGAGAGAGAGAGAGAGAGAAAGCATGAGCATGCCTCTCTCTAACCACATTCCCCAGAGGGTGCAAAATATTTTTTAAAAACCTCCCTCATGTTTTCCCTCCCTTAGTGGCTTTCAGTCTTCCCTCAAGGGCAAGATGTTCTACCACCACATTCCCTAATCATTTGAGTTGCCCTTTTCTGTCCCTTTTCCAGTTTTATGATATCCATTTTATCATCAGTCGACCCCCAACTATAGACAGGTTTCCAAGTGCGGCTTCCCCATGGATTTGTACGAGGGCATTATCATCCTGGGCAGCTTAACTTTCAGCCCCTTTTCCTGATAATGCCTGGAATTTTCCACTGGAATTTTCCAGAGCGGTGCAATGTTTCTGTTCCTTTATTTTGACAACAACCATCATGCCGAATAGGCTAAACAATATTTTGTCTTGTGTAACTCAGAAAGAAAGAGTTGTGGGTGTGTTTTTTCCCTGGCATCCTTCTCACACATTACCCCACATACTTCCAAACCGCCAACCTTGATTTCGGTCTATCCCAGATCTGGGCTACTTCCTACCCACTTCATCTTCCTCAAACTTCCAACCTGAACTATCGCAATGTGGTCTTCTTCTGGATCTGCTTATGGTTCTTCGCCCTGACTGAACCTGCAATGCAATGACTTACATGGGTGAGTTGGTCTCTGACTGGAGCCCAGCGAAGCTTCTCTTGCTCTGTCTGCCTCCGTCTTTCCTTCACATCCTTTTCCCTGGGCTGCGAATTATCTCCTTCTCCCAGAGCTTCTGAGCTGCTGCTTCTATTGCCGCTTTGCACGTCCAGACTGGAAGCTGGAATGAGGTTGAGTAATGGAAGAGGAGGGAGTGGCAGAAGGACTTGCCTTCTGCACACAACCCCCCACCCCTTCTTCGCTAGATCTCCAAGTTGGGACTTGCTGGCACTGAGGAAGACCACACCCAAATACATTTGTGCCAAGAGGACCCTGGTTTTCTCCGTGGGGGGTTTCTTCCCTTACTCTCTCCCCCTCGCCTTCTGGCCCCTCTGCCATCCTTTTCTCCTTGTCTCATCCTTTCATTCAGAGAAATCCGCCTGGACGTTGCTTAAAAAGGAAGCAGCTAGATGGCACGAGGCTGGCTGCGGAGCGCAGATAATGGAACCCACAAAGCCTCTCGAGGAAGAAAACCTCACATTAGGCAACAGCAGCTCCTCTCGCAATTTTTGTTTCTGCAGGGGGAGTGACAGAAACATCCTAGAGTGGCTGATTCTTCTAATTTACCTACACAATCTCTCTCTCCCCCCCGTGCCCCACAAATAGGAAGGCAGGAAGCTGCCTTATAACTCAGTCCACACCTAGCTCAGTAATGTCCACACGGACTGGCAGTGACTCTCCAGGGGTCTTTCCAATCCCTTACCAGAAATGCTGGAGGCTGAGACAGGGACACAAAGCGGATGCTTTTACCACTGAGCTACAGCCCCTTTCCAAGTTTGCAGATATCTAATTTTAAAAGATGGGGGGAGTCAAAGAGTTGCATACGTAAAGTGCCTTTAGCTTACAGAGAAACAATAACCCATTGGGAAAATCCCATAGTGGGACTGAAAGCTGCACCCCTTGATTTTCCTGCTGCCATGACCAGTGAAAGAAACTGAGCCTTTTTGGGGGAGGTGGGAATGAGCCAGCGGAATAGTTTTCTATTTTTGACATTTTGCATTGAATTGGGTAATGTTTCTAGCATGAAAAGTGTGTGTGTTTCTCCACCAGCAAATGGGGTAGCAAAACAAGACGACTTCTGCTCAGTGCTAGGCCTGTGCTGTGCCGTGCGGTTCGTATCAAAGGTCCATTGAATCCAGTATCCTTTTCCCAATAGTGGACACTCAGACACTGCCGCAAAGCTCACCAGCCAGGCATGAAGGAGATACCCACCCACTGTGGCTTGTCCCTTGCCCCCGGCATCTGGTGGTCAGAGGTATACTGCTTATGAACATGGAAGTTCCATTTAGTTGCCTGTATCTGTTTCAAATGTGTTACTTATTGCATTTATATTTTTAATGAGGTTGCGTGTGTGTGTGTGTGTGAAGGTAAAGGTAAAGGACCCCTGGACGGTTAAGTCCAGGTCAAAGGCAACTATGGGGTGTGGCGCTCATCTCACTTTCAGGCCGAGGGAGCTGGTGTTTGTCCAAATACAGTTTTCTGGCTCATGTGGCCAGCATGACTTAACCGCTTCTGACACAACAGGACCCAGTGACAGAAACCAGAGCACACGGAAACGCCGTTTACCTTCCCGCTGCAGCGGTACCTATTTATCTACTTGCACTGGCATGCTTTTGAACTGCTAGCTTGGCAGGAGCTGGGACAGAGCAATGGGAGCTCGCTCCATTGTGCAGATTCGAACTGCCGACCTTGTGATCGGCAAACCCAAATGGCTCAGTGGTTTAGGCCACAGCGCCACCCGCGTCCTATGTTTATATAATGTTTTTAAAGATGATACCATTATGTATATTTGTTTTAATCAGGCTGTGGGTTTTAGTTGTGCTTTATTTCCAGTTTTCTTTGTATATCACTCAGAAACATTTTGATCAAGTGGGTTAGTGATTTCCCCCCTCTAAATAAATACATTTACACCTCAAGCCTCATCAACCATTGGTAGCACTCTCCCCTGTATAAACCCTCCTTTATGTGGGGAACCAGCTGGGAAGATGACTGCCTCCTCTTCTCTGCCCTCCCTCCACCAATCCTGATTGCATCCTGCTCTGTTTGTTATGCAATACAATTTGCATTAGTGAAATCAGAGAGATGACTGTAAGGCGTGACCTTGGATGGGGATTCTTTTTCTGCTTCATCATGGCTCTAGTCACACTCTTGAGACATGGCTGGTTCCAGTGTCACTGTCTATCTCTGTCTCAGAAAAAGGACTGTGAGCTGTCCGTCTGCAGACCGGCCAAAATATCACAGGCTTGAAAGGCAAAAGGGTGCATTGGAGGTCAACTTCTCCTTCAAGGCAGGTAGATCCATCTGCCACCCGCTCAACATATACCACCCAGATGGTCAATTTTGGCTGAGCAGTCTATTATTTCCCTCCCCTCTCTGAGATCTTAGCTCTCAGTGGTGGTGGACCTAGCTCAGTGTGGCTCTGCCACTGGTAATGGGGGGAAGCCAGACCCTTCAGCAAAACAGGAGTGAACTCCTCCCAAGACGTACTTTCTCTACAATATGTTGAAAGCTGTCTGTTTCACTTTTGTGTGGGCATCTGAAAGTGAAGCTGGGTCAAAGTTCCCTCTCCCTTCTTTTGGAGGACACTTCAAAAGTGTACAGTGGTACTTTGGTACTCGAACGTCTTGGCTCCTGAACAAACTGGCTCCCAAACTCCACAAACCCGGAAGTAAGTATCCTGGTTTGTGAACGTGTTTTGGAAGCCGAACTTCCGATGCAGCTTCTGCTTGAGTGCAGGAAGTTCCTCCAGCTCTTGCAGCCAAACTGGAAGCTGCATCTTGGTTTTTGAACAGTTTTGGGAGTCGAACGGACTCCAGGAACAGATTCAGTTTGAGAACCAAGGTACCACTATATATGTGTGTGGCAACTTTTGGCAATGCCAGCAAATTTCAGGTATTTTCGTTTTACCTTAAATACATGGTGGCCAAAGCTGCTTTCTCCTTCTCCTTCTCCTTCTCCTTCTCCTCCTCCTCCTCCTCCTCCTCCTCCTCCTCCTCCTCCTCCTCCTTTTCCTTCTCTAGACAAACAAAACAAAACCTGGCTGCCGCTTGAAGGCCGCATTCTTGGGACAGAATGCCCTCGGGAAGGATGCTGAGTCACACATCCAGTCCCAGGAATGTGGACAGAGCAGCCAAACTGCCACTTGGACTGACACAGTTCTACCGTTGGACACAGATAGGTGGCCAATTCAGATGGCAGGTCTGTGGGGGCAGCCCCAACAGCACCCCCAGAGACCTTGCCCATTCCTCTCTGTTGTCACACATCTGGACCTGGACTTCATATTCTGGCATGCTTTTTGCGTTGAATTCATATGCAACTTCCAGTGTGGCTAGTGTCAGACTAGGACCTGGGAGATCAGGGTTCGAATCCAGATTGGCGATGAAGCGTGACCCTTGGGCCAGGCACATTCTCCCAGCTAAGTCTACTGCACACATTTGTGGTGAGAAACATTTATGTCTCCTTGAGCTCCTTGCAGGAAAGGTGGGATATACCGTATTTTTCGCTCTATAATATGCACCTAGTTTTTGGAGGAGGAAAACAAGGGAAAAAAAATATTCTGAATCTCAGAAGCCAGAACAACAAGAGGGATCGCTGTGCAGCCTGCATTCGCTCCATAGGATGCACACACATTTCCCCTTATTTTTTAGGAGGGGGAAAAGTGAGTCTTATAGAGCAAAAAATACAGTAAATGAAAAAATAAAATATAAAAAACTATCGCCAGTCAGCTACTGGAGACAGAGGCGTCATCTTATCCTTTGCCTCAATCAGCCGAATGTCTTGGGTTGGCCCTGCATTTGAAATAGTTGTTTTTAAGAAAGATGGACTGCATCTTTAAGCTAAGTCAAGAAAAGGTGTGTGTGGGGGGAAGGCATTTGCCTACCTCAAAGGTTAATTCAGTCACAGAGAGGCATTCTCTAGCCCATATCATTCTGCGAAAGCACTGAAACAGCTGGTTTAAACACTGTGACTCAGCATTAGCTGAAGTCCATGACTCAGAATAGACCCATTTCAAAGAAGGAACATGACTAATGTAAGCCCATTGCATTAAATGGGTCTAATCAGAGCACTCCTTTGTTGGAGACAACTTTCAACACATGACTTGGTGTCCAGCATTGCAAGTCATACAGTGGCCCAGAGCAGTTTCTCCCTTAGGCACACACCAGCCTTGGCTTGTGAAGGATTTGCAGGGGCAGAGAGGAACCCAATAGGAATCCTGACAAAAGTGTGGGACATCTGTCTGTTTACTTTACACTCTTTCACCCACCTTGTGATGGGAAGGGGTTAAAAACTGGATCACCAGTGGCAGCCAGGAATGTATCTCTGATTGTGGAATACAAACTGTATTTATTAGTATGCAGATTTAGAAATAATTCATTAAAAAGAAGGGTTTGATTGAAAGAGAGCATGCTAGTTTCCTGTAACAAAGATCAAAATCTATTTTAATTGAAACTACTGTGGTGCTGTTGATTTTTCCTTTCTCTCTCTTTTTTAAAAGAATATTAAAATTGTTTTGCTCAAGTTAATGGAATCGGTAATATGTGTTTACAAATGTAATAATGTCCATAAAATGAAACACAATCAAAACAATCTCTTTTCATGATGGGAGGATCCGGGTTTTCCCTCTGTGAAATGTGATTTGTGGGGGAAGCGAGTTCATTTGATGAATGGAGCAATATATCGCAATCTGATTGAAGAGAAGCTGATAAGGGCAGAACTGCAATCAGCCAGGCAAAGGGGACATTCCAGTCCTCTGCAGAGGAGACCTGAAAACGATTTTTAAAAATAGCAAGTGATGAGAGACTTTCCTGGATGATAACATCAGAGCAAAAATTCAAACCAGGAAGACCCTTTCCTTCCCCGACTCCAAATCCCGTGACATTTGTAATGAGTTCAGAATCGGACCAATTCAGACAGATTTTGACTACATACAGTAGCAAAAATAATAACTTGAAGTGAGATAGAGAGAGAGAGGGGGGGTGCTAGTTTGGAGCCTCTGGTTTTCCAGCTACAGCCAAACCTTGGATCCTGAACACCTCCAATTTGGAGCAGTTTGGCTCCCAAACGCCAAAATCCCGGAAGTAAATGCTCCGTTTTTTGAACGTTTTTTGGAAGCCGAACGTCTGACGCAGCTTCCGCTTGAGTGCAGGAAGCTCCTGCAAGCAACTGGAAGCCGCGCCTCAGTTGTCGAACTTTTCGGAAGCCCTATGGGCTTCCAGAACAGATTACGTTTGACAACCAAGGTTTGACTGTATTACTGGGTTTCATCAGCCCTAACAACTGGCCATGCTGGCTGGGGGTTGGTGACAGATGGAGTTCAACTAGATCTGGAGGGATTCCAGGTTCCTCGCACCTGCTTCAGGGCTCTCCGCATCAAGACCGCGCCACTCTGAAATGGCCCTGGAAATGAAGAGGCGGCCACGGGAGACAAGACAACGCCACGCTGTATCCTTCCTATCAGATAACAATCTGGCTCCTACGTTCTGAAGCAACTGTTCCAGACACCTGGAAGCCAGAGTGCAGTTTCCAGACTCAGTAGCACGTGCTACAGTGATATAATCTGGATGTTACAAAGATCTGAATGACTGTTGCCACGTATGTGTGTGTGTGTGTTTGGACTGGGGTGGCAGTGACGCCATTCTCTCCCCCACCCACCCCAACCATAAAAAATGTTTTGGGCCACACCTGTCCCAAAGTACTCTTCCTAAAGTGTGGGGGGAAAGGAAATCCTTTAATCCATGGAGATTTTCTGCAGAAAGTGCATTACTTACCATACCTGTGGTTTAAAAACAATAGTGGGAGATGAGGAAGATGAAGCTGTTGATGGTGAAGAAGGACCCGCCAATAGCCAACATCCGTTCCCATCTGGTGCCTAAGTAGACAAGGGGGGAAAGAGCTGTTGGCTACAGAGTACAATGAAAAGTTGCCACATTTTGCTGAGTAGGTCGGGTGCCATTTTTTCAGAATCAGATAAGGCTTCGTAATTCCGGTTTGGGCCTCAGAATGCCTATTAGTCATTTTGGCAGACTCCTATCAGTGAGATTGTTATCGAATTGCCCTGTGTGATTCATTGTTCCTATCTAATCCTGATCTCAAAACCTGAGAATTACATGAGCATGAGAGATAGCATTATGCATGCTTTCCCCAAAGACTGCCTGAGAAATTCAAGCAGCAGAAGGGAAGCGTTTATGAGGAATTACGATTTGGTAGGAGCTACTCCGTCCTCCTGGATGGAACATGGTCACCTGCTCTGCTCCTGGGTCTGATCTGGGGAGGGTAGATTGTTTTTTGGGAGGCCGAAACCCCCACTGACATAAGTAATGGAGGAGGGTAAATGCATTATATGAATATGAATATTATTATTTATCTGTGTAGTAAAAGCCATTATGAAAAAATACAGAAAACAAATGCATTACGAAGAATAAAATACACTGCACAGTTAAAATAACTATTAAAGGCAAGCATTCTGTCAGATAAGATTTTGCTCCCCTGAAGAATTTAGCTTACCTGTCCCACAAACTTTTCTCCTTAAAACTGTCACCCTAAATGCAAAATGAGCACTTTTTCAGAGGTGTAGGGGGACCTGTCCCCTAATAAACAGCTAATGAAACACTTCTCACCTGGGATATTTAAATTTTTGAACAAGGCTGCTCTTAAGTCCTTGTAGATTGGGCAAACTACATTATAAGAGCTGCAACATTAGGAGCGTTTGCTTAAGCTTGTTTTTCCCTTCTCCCTCCCACTCCTCTCCCCTTTTAAATAGGTAAGCCTGAGGGCAGAGAGGGTATTAATACTGTCCCCCGCCTTCCAAGCAGCTCTGAGAGTGTTTATTGGCAAAAGGGTGTAAATGCCATAAATAAATAAACAAACCCAAAGATTACCTGGTCCAACGACAGTGACAGGGTTACTCTTCTTCGAAATAACTTTCCGTCCAGAAAGATGCACTACATATCCACACCTGAAGAGTCCCACATTCTTGAGCTTCGTGATGCTCATGTTGTAGATGTAGATGTTGCCGTGTGAAGCCACAGCTGAGACGCTAATCCAGTCGCCATAAAACTGGAACTCCTTGAGATTCTTCGTTTCAGGTGGAGCTGAGCACACAAGGCTGACCGAATCTCCCAGGTTGTTTTTGATGAGGTTGGGGTTCAAAGAGAGGGCTGGGGCTTCCGGGGCTTCTGGGAAAGAAAGATAAACACTCAAGGTTGAGATTCCTTTATGTAACAGAGCCAGCAGCTATACTAACTCCTCTATCCTGAAATATGCTTGCAATGGTTGGGTGGGAAGAGAGAAATTGAGAGAGGATGCAGATTCAGATGTCTGTTTTTAGGTTAATTTTTGACAAGGTGAAAGGACGCAAAGGTTGGGGAAGAAATCTGATCCAGTTGCATTTTCTGAAACCACATGCTAACCGAACCTCTCACACCCTTTGAAATTTGCAATGCAATTCTGCAGCCAGATAATCCATCTACCTTCAGTTAACGGCGTGCACAAAAACAGGCCTCTCAAATAACTTTGCAGACAGGGAACTGTCAAAACAAGCATAGAGACTGCATAAATTGGTATTTTCTGCCACCTGGTGTGGTTAGGATTTGCTGCTGTAGTCCAGGAAGTTCTGGCCCGGTTCTGCTGATCAGAGTTAATGCAATGGCTATAGCAGAGCATCCAGGCTGGCCCAAGACAATTTGGCACCTGAGGCAAACCACAAAATGGTGTCCATTTCCCTAGCCCTAGTGAAGATCTACACAGGGAACATGGATGGGAACAGCACCTCCTATTCACCAAGAGACTGCTGTACAGTTGGCATTGGGAGGCAGCAGCCAAGTAGGGGGCAGATCCAGCCCGCAAGGAGCACACCACAGCTGTCATTGTGGAGGCAGCAGTGGCTGACACATTCTTGGGAGGCCAGATCTGCTGCCCCTGTAGATTCTGCTGCCTGAGGGAGTCACCTCACATTGCCTCATGGATAGGCTGGCCCTACAGAGCACCTCCTCTGAATATAGGTTGAATCTACCATGCAGATCCAAAACTTTCCCTAGTACTGCTTCCCTGATGAAAGTAGAAGTCAGAAACTATTATATGCCCCAAGGGATTTTCTGGCACAGAACCACTGATGTCCTAGGGACTAGAAACCTACCCTTCACTTGTAGAGAGATGGAGTTGCTTCGGGCAGATGTGACCTCTGTGTCAGCTTTCCCCATCCAGGAACCACAGCTGTAATTTCCTGTGTTGTTCGTTTCAGCCCTAAAAACCAGTTTGCCCTTTTGATAAGGGTCGGCAGCCATTTTGAGAATCTGTTGCCCGTCCTGATTGAAGAACCTGTATCCCTCCACCGTCTCATTTGGGGAAGTTGAGCATATGAGTACAACCCTCTCGCCTTCAAAGTATTCGGGATAATTTGGCTGTACCAAGAGTTTGGGGGGTTGGAGAGACCCTGGAAGAAAAGCATAGGGATCTCAGTGGCAGGCACAGAAGGGGAACCTGAAAAGAATTGTCACAGTGTGTGAGGTGCTCTGTTTCAGCCTTGTTCTCTTCCAAGTTACTCCACCCCACCCCCACATGCTTCTAAAAAATTCTGCAGACCATGAGATACAGACCAGATCCCTTACAGAATGCTCCATTCCATTTCTCCCCCTCATGCTATTCCTGAAATATTTTATTATACTTCTGCAAACGTGAGGTTCCCCCAATGCCTGCTGGTAACTTCCCTTTCCTGCCCTGATGGTATCATTTTCGCTGTATTAGGACCCACACGTGGAGAGTGAGATCACTGTCAGCATATAGAATTCTGTTATGATACATAAGCCATCCTGGGAATTAGAAGCTTTCTACAGTCTCTTCATGGAAAGTTGGAGCAACATTGCACAAAAATGAGGAGGAAGACTGAGGTGGTGGGATTCGGGACTGTACCACTTCAGACTACAGGTGCAGACAG
This sequence comes from Podarcis muralis, assembly GCF_964188315.1. Taxonomy (NCBI): domain Eukaryota; kingdom Metazoa; phylum Chordata; class Lepidosauria; order Squamata; family Lacertidae; genus Podarcis; species Podarcis muralis. The sequence continues at coordinate 12,208,044 of NC_135667.1, read as the reverse complement.
TCATATTTTGGAATATCCCCTATAAGCACTCGCTGAATGTACTCATCCAGGATACAAGAGGGGAAACTGTGGTAAACCAACTGAGCATACACCACACTTTTCCTCACCTCACAACAACCTTGTAAAGTAGGTCAGGCTGAGAGTTAGTGCATACCCCACAACATTTCTCCAATGAAAATAGGGACATCCTAAGGAAAAGTGGGACATTCCAGGATCAAATCAGAAACCAGGACGGCTTCTCTGAATCAGGGACATATCTGGAAAATAGGGACATTTGGAGGGTCTGTTAGTGATTGGCCCAACATCACGCACTGAGCTCCATGGCTGGAGAAGGGATTTGAACCTGGATATCACAAGTCCTGCTCCAGGGGTCAGTGGGAAACTTTCTGGCGTCACAGGCCAGATTTTTATCAGTATCGGCCTTGTGGGTCAAATTTGACAAGTGGAATTTGATTTTCCTCACAGTGTGATTTCTGCAATAAAAATGTCAAAATTCACTACTTTTATGCTGTATGATCAGCAGAGGATAATGGAAGTTGTAGTCTAAAACAGCTGGAGGGCACCAGGTTGAGGAAGTTGGCTCTAAGAGTTGAACAAAAGAAAAGTGTTCTTCTCTAGAGACACTCTTGTCTTTTCCACATCAACAACTCATTGTGGAGATGTTGGAATGTTACCTGCCGATGATGCTGGCTGTAGAAAAACATGCAGGAAAACTGAAAGAGAGAAATAAAAAAGAAGGATGAGGCATGTTAAATAGGCCTGGAAGTCTGAACTGATTTGATCTGAAGATTATTTACATGTTATATTTATCTCAAGGGAGCACATGTAAGGTTCATTGGTAGGCTCCCATCCAAGCACTGACCGGACTCTGAGACCTGCATAGCTTCAGGAAGGCTGCAGCATCAAATCCCTATGCATTATTTAGCCCCTACAAAACAAAACTATGTTGTCAACATTACGGGGGGGGGGGGGGATATCATTATGGTGAAGAGCATAAAATGAACAAAAATCACATTCTTGAAATAAGTACAAAACACATCACAAATCAGTAGGTCCGATAAATTGAATGTCAAGTATGCCGGATCATTCTCAGCCCCCCAGGAAAGCTGGACGAGTTTTGACGATGTTGGAGGTGTCTGCCTGATGTTTTCTGGCACTTCGAAAGGACAGGTGCTACCACACTCAGATGCCCTTTTCTCAGCGCATGTAAGATGAACCTCGTGAGCGTAAGGTACTACTAAGAGGGCCTCTCCAAAGGATTGAAGTGACTGGACATAATACAGGAATGGTCCGACTGAGAAGTTCAACTTTGCAGGCTTTGGCTGCACCATATGGGCTATGGTGTTGCGAATTAAAGAGTGTTAAAGCACATACCCGAGTCTTATCCACCAAGGCAATCCTTACACACTTTTGCTCTGATGTTCCAAAAAAGAAGAGACCTCTAGCCAGGCTCTCGGTTTTCTTTAGGAGGGATGAGCAAAGCTCCCACAGCGCCCCCTTATGGACTCTCTGTCTCTTCCTGTATGGGAAGAGGGTGTCTCTCAGTGGGCTCTCATCCTCCCTCTGCCCAAATCACTGCTGCCCATTCCAGTTGCCTCTGAGCCCCATCCAGACTACCACCCAGAGGAGAAGCACAGGCAGGTGGGAGGCGCCGCTGCCAATCCCTCACTATTGTTGTTGCTTGCTTGTACAGAGGTAGTGGGTGAACGCTGGCAGTGATAGCAAGGCAGAGGAGGACCAGGTATGCTGAGCCCTAGAGAATGTCAAGTGTAAGAGGCCCCATAGCCCCCCTCTCTTTCTCTGTGTGTTTATTATTCTGACAGAAAGGATGACGAGGGTCGAAATAACAGACTTGTATATTTGCATACACACCATGACATAGTCCAGGATGAGAGATGACCATTTGTGGTTACTAGCTGCTTTTCATTACTCAGCTGTTAAGTTCTGCTTCACACATTTCCACATCTGTTTCTAGCTCCCCGCCCCAAAAAAAATCCTCATGAAATTTCAGCAGTATTTTAGTTTCTCTTAATATGCAGCAATTTCTGTATCCAATTCACTTAATATGCCTTTTTGTGGAAAACGATTTTCAATAATATGATGCACTTTGCATGATTCCCCCCTCCACGTATATTTTTATATACATGCATTCATAAGAATGCTTACATGCATATTGCACGCATGTACTTTTGCACGCGTAGCTTGGCTGCAGAACTGCCCTTCAAAATTTGGAAAATGTGAATTTTGAAGGACGGTTGCGTTTCTGTTTCATGTCTCATTTTGGAACATGTGAATTAGGTCGGTTCACCCATTAACATGAACTGAATTTAAATTCTCAGCTATCGCTAGTGAGGATGCAACTGAGAAGTCTGTTTGCCCTCTTCGGGCTGGCTGGCACTGTATCTCATTTGTGAACTGGCCTCTAGCAGGCTGGATCATCCTCCTGCTGCCGTAATGGCCAATTTAGGGAACAGGAATTTAGGGGGCATTCCGCTGGGCACAGTGCCAACTGGCCAGTAGTGGCACTTGGCGCCATGATATTGTGCACACACAGCACTTGAATGGCAATGCCCATCAACTTGGGGGGTGGCGCCCTCAAATATTTTGTTGGGGGGGGTCCAAAGACCCCTCACCTCCAAGGAGTTGGCTCGTATGGGTCAGAGCGTGTTCTCAGCAATTGCTAGCCCTGAAGCCAGTTTAAAAATTTATCCAGATGATTCTTTTATGATGGATCAAAGCAGGAATTAAAACCCAGGAGAAAGGAGTGGTAGAAGAAGAGGTTGGGGGAGAAAGAAAGTAGCAACATACCTAGCATGGGAACCAGAAGAATAACCTCCATGTTGAGAAGGATCTCTCTCCACCTGGATTGCACCTCCTTGGAAACTTGGTATCGCCAGTTTTTATATCACCTTCCTCTCCAAGGCAGACCCTTAAAGTGTCTTTACAGGAGGGCGGAGGAACATCAGTGAAGCCCATATTTGCATAATCGCCCAGAGGGGAAATGCAGTCATTATTGGGGAAAGAGCCATTGGACTGAGGGACTTTGCTGCCTAAAATAGAAAATGGAAATAGGTCTGGCCAGACTAGAGGAGTCAGCACTTGACCTGCTAACTGCGTTGATAATTCCTGTTTTGTTCGTGTGCTCAACACATGCTCTGCTCCAGCCAGCAGAAATGCAGGAGAGAATTGGAGCCAGTGGAGGCTGGTGCATTGGGGCAAATGGGTCACTGCCTCACCAAACTTACCTTGCTGTTAGCCGCGCTCCACCTGCCTGCTGCCTTAGTTCCAATCAATCCAGTGGGAGATCCATTTTTGATAGAGGACTAACTCAGTCTGACACTTCCAAACTTGCTTGTTTCAGTCCAGAACACAACCCCCAGTCAGATGACACATTTTCCCAGATTTTTCTTGAGTGAGTGTGTGTGTGTATAGCAGACAATAGTGAGACAGACAACGTAGTGTTTGGTGGAAAGTGAACTTCTGCAGAGTGCTAGCAGCACTGAGTGTGATGAAGGCAGGACAGGCATTACTTTTTAAACTTTTTCATACACAATGAAAAAGGGGAGTGAAGAGTGGAGCACCAAATAGCAGCCAGGAATATGTCTCTGATTGCAGAATACTATCTGTATTTATTAGTATGCGTTGTAAACCACCCTGGGATCTTTGATGAAGGGTAGTATACAAATGTTAATAATAATAATAATAATAATAATAATAATAATAATAATACTTAGAAAGAATCCAGAAAGAGATGTGTTTGATTGATAGAGAGCATGCTCATTTCCCATAGTGACACTCTGTCTAGTTTTATTGCAACTATTGTGGTACTGATCTTCCTTCCTTCCTTCCTTCCTTCCTTCCTTCCTTCCTTCCTTCCTTCCTTCCTTTCCCCCCCCCTCTCTCTCTTTCTTTCTTTCTTTCTTTCTTTCTTTCTTTCTTTCTTTCTTTCTGTTGTTGTTTTTAGCAAAATGATTATAATAATAATATAAAAATTGTTCATGTTTATTGAGGGAGTGAAATATATTTACAAATGCTAGGGCTGATCTAGGCGTATCAGACAGCCACTAACACTGAGAGGAGAATGTTGAAAAGAAAAGCACAAGTTTCAAAGCAATTGTCCCAAAGGTTGGAAGGACCTGAGTTGCTGTCGTTGTTGCTTTCGATGAATTGGTTTTTTATTTTTGTTTTTTCATTTAAAAAAAGGAGGAGGGGGGAAGCCGCATGTTAGAGCAGGGATCAGGAAACTGGCTGAAGCTGACGGAAATTGAAATTCAGCAACATTGCAGGGCCAGAAGGTCCTCATTCCTGTGACAGGTTTACACAACAAAATGATTGTTCAAAGCCATCAATTTCTCCCCCCTCCCCTGAAACAATTGCTGCAGCAAGTCACTTATAATATATGATAAAGCCTATAGAGACAGAGCAATCAAAAAGATTTCCACTGCATATGTCATGCCCCAGAACTTGGTTTCCACCCCACAGCCCTCTGTTTGTGCTCTTTTGTGTAAGATGGATCCATATTCTGGTTATGTGATTTATGGGGGAAGCTGGCTCATTTGGTGATAGAATCCACAATCGGGTTGATGAAGAGCTGAGGTCCGACTGCCATCAGTTGGACAAAGAGGACTATTACAGTCACCTGAAGAGGAGTCCTAAACATGATTTTAAAAATAGCAAGAGATGAGAGGCTTCCCTGGATCATACCTTCAAGGCAAAGATGCAACCCAGACCAACCATTTCCCTCCCCAACTCCCAGTGTTGTGACGCTTGAGGTGGAATGCTTTGGGAATGGGACCAGTTCAGATAAATAAATAAATAAATAATGTGAAGCTTGCTAGAGAGGTGGTGGGACCCAGGCTGGTTTAGATATATCAATCAATCAATCAAAATGTTTATTCGGCTTTACGCCCATCATGAAACACAACACAACAAAACAAATCAAAACAAATAAAATCAAATAAAACAGCGGACTCGTACAAGCCACAAGTAGTATAACACAGTTCTCAACTCACAAGGACAGATATTAGCCATTCATAAGAAAAGTTTAAGATTAAGATTTAAAAAATTTAGGCACTACACTAAAATCAATATCTGATGTCATTATAGAAAATTCTTATAACTATCAATAATCAGCTAACATTCCATTCCGTCTCTTGTACGAGAGGACGGCAGTTAGGAATTTAGCAACCTGTAGGGTAATATAAGGATCCACATCTTGAAGAACCCAGGCCAGCTGTAGGTCTACTGATTTGTCAGCCATAGGCTGGATTATGGAGTTTAGTATACTAGCACGGGCTGAACTGTACAAAGGGCAGATAAACATAACATGATGTAGAGATTCAGATGTTTTCATTTCACACGCACACATTGAAGGGACTTGGCCCTTAGTGAATCTATGTCTCAGCACATTTGTTGGAAAGACATTAAACCTAGCTCTAATGAAGGCATATCGGTGAGACGCGGCCGTAAGCGATGTTAAGTAGGACGGAGTGCGGTAGATAGGGGTTATGCGAAATTTAGCGGCGAGCAGACTCCACCACCAGCTACGAAATTTTGGTATAGCTCCACATCATCCAGCCTTTGATTTATACACCTTTTTGCCACATTTAGATCCAGTTTGAGCAATTCAGTGGGCGAGATCTCATAGGACAGCAATTTGGCATGGATTTTTCCTGACCACAAATTTGTGAAGTCATCTCGCCACATGCATTGAATGAGATAGTGGTTCGGGAGTTTATGCCATAGGGATATCCAATAAATCAAAACTCTCTTCCATATAACTAACTCCACTGAGGGGATCTTCATTTCTAAGCGGATAGCCGCATTACTTACGCATGTTGGTAATTTTAGAAGTCGGCGTAAGAATTGGCTTTGAAGTGACTCTAAAGGTGAGAGATTTGCAAAGGCAGCCCATAAAGGTGCAGCATAGGCCATTGTGGCCATCACTTTGATGCTATACACTTTCAAGGCCGCAGGGATGAATAAGGTCCCCTCAGAATAGAAAAAACGGAGGAGGGAGTGTGATAGGGCTTTTGTCTTGTTTTGAAGATATTCAGCGTGCGCTTTCCACCCTAAATTATATTGAAAATAAATTCCTAAATATTTAAATTTATGTACTTGTTCGATATTTCGTGCCCTCCAGTTTCCATGAATAAAGTTTTCGACTCCTTGAAAATATCAGTACTTTGGACTTGGTGTGGTTGATAGACAGATGATTAGAATGGCAATATGTCGCAAAAATCTTTAGTGCCCTCCTTAAACCCACTCTGGAGTAAGAGAGTAGTACTGCATCATCTGCATAGAGAAGTAAAGGACAGCGGTAATCTGCTATACGAGGGGAGTGGATAAATTTTTGTGAGACGGCTAATGGGTTCCTCATATCACTGATAAATAAGTTAAAAAGAAGAGGCGCTAAAATACAACCCTGGCGTACACCCTTATTTACTGGCACTGGGTTAGTCAGATCTCCAGCAGGGGATAATCTCACCCTGGCCACGGACCCGGCATGAAGTTGGGAGATAAGCCACAATAGCCTTCTATCTATTCCCCAACAGGCAAGTTTATCCCATAGTAATTTCCTCGGAATACTATCAAACGCAGCTTTCAGATCTATGAAAGGTCCGCAGAGTTGGCCCCGTCGAGGCGTCGAGTATTTCCGGGCTAAGTGATAAAGAATAATTGCCTGGTCTGTTGTGGATCGGTTTAATCTAAATCCAGCTTGCTCATGTCCAATCAGGTCAGCCTCAACTGACCACTTCATCAGCCTTGCCAGCAAAAAACGGGCATATATTTTCCCAATGGACGATAGCAGACTGATATTCCGATAATTCCCTGGGTCACCGGGAGGGCCTTTTTTGTAGATAGGAATTATAATGGCCTCCTTCCACGTTCCTGGTATTAAGCCCGTGGCATTTATTGCGTCGAACGTTTTAGCTAAAATCCCTGCCCACCATGCAGAATGAAGCTTTATAGCCTCAACAGGGACCAAATCTGGCCCAGGGGCCTTACCAGTTTTCAGCTCAGCTATCAATTCTAGGATTTCAGCAGGGTCGGTATTAGGCCAGACGGGAAGGGGATTAGAAGGTCTCCAATGAGTGGCCGGAGCTTCTGCCACTGAGAAATATTTTCTCAAGAAATGCTCCCATGTAGGGGCCGGGATCATCGTTAAGGGATATTTCGTGTTTCTTCCCTTTATTAAGGACCAAAATTTCCGGGAGTTATGAGATTTTGAGGCAGAAATTATAGTCTGCCAACGATTTAAGTGCCACTCCCGTTTGGCCGATTTCTGGGCCTGTTTGTATGCTTTTTTAGCCAGGGAATAAGATGGAGGTAAGGCTGGAGCACCGGAAAGTTTATAGTCATTATATATTGTATGTAGATGGAGTCTGGCTAGTTTGCAAGCAGAGTTGAACCAAGGGGTGCCAAATTTAAAATAATCGTTTTTAGCTCCATAGGTTGTAGAAGTAAAAAAGTGAGTTAAAACTTCTATCAGGCGAGAAAAACAATTCATACAGGTAATAGGATCACGCAGGACTATTCCTACGTCCATCTGATCACCAGAAAACTTTTCTCGGATAAAATCCATATATCTATGAGCGAGGGCAGGGGACCATCTAGTCCCCTTTATTTTAGTGGACGACTCCACAATCACCGGGATTGGATGGGAGCGGTTGAGCAACTGCCAGTCAACACATAACTTGGTTGTCAGGGGAAGATGGTCACTAAGTTGGGCATTATCAATTTTAAAAGAGGTGACATTCAAGAATAGATCCCGGGAAACCAATACATAGTTGAGAACACTGTTTGATTTTAACCCCAGGTGGGTGAACTCTCCTGGTATGTCTGGAGGACACCTGCCATTTAATATAATTAAATTAAGGCGTAGAGTCATCTGATAGAGCATCACTCCCGCCTTGTTGACTTTTACATCCTTTGATATTCTAGTGGGGGTGTATACTAGATTGTTGGTTTGAACGCCGGGGTCAACCCACCACTTAGACTTTTTAAGAGCCTCCCGACTTGATGCTATCCGAGCGTTAAAATCGCCTCCAGTAATGGAGGGAACATTGGGATACTTAAGATAACAAGAAAGTAAAAAATCCTCTAGGGATTCCCATCTAGAAGTAAGATCAGCTGCTAACCCTCCCGGAGGGAAATAGACATTTGTAACCAATAAAGAGAAGTTTCCACCAGAGATCAGTCCGGTAATAGCATAAGGCAGAAATGCATGCACTAGTGAAAGTTTAGCCCAAAGTTTGAGGGAGATACCAATTGTAAGGCCACCTTTAGGGCGGCCACCATTCGTTGACGGGCTAGCAGGCAGACATATAAACTCAAAGCCATTTAACTCAATTTCCTCCTCCACCCAAGTTTCTTGTAATAGTATGATAAGAAAGGAATTAATATATTTTTGGAATTCTGGATCTAATTTTTTACTTTTCCAACCAGCAATGTTCCAACTTAATATTGAAGGCTGGGGTTTCCCCGTTCCTCCAATTGACTGTCATTCGGAAAATTGGCTCAACTTTAATGCGGGAAGAGGGGAGCCAATAAAGAAATCAGTTATCTTCCTCTGTTGAAAAACCTCTCGTAAAGGCTGAGTGGGATTTACAAGGTCATCTGACTGTTGAGCTTGGCCCCTCGATCTACTAGGAGTAGGACTTTGAACAGGGGCGGACCCCTTTTCCAAAAGAGTTTGGTGGGCCACCCGGGATGGACCAGCTATCTCGTCAGGAGTTTGGTCTCTCTGTAGCCTGCTACTGGTCTTTTGGGCTACTTGATTTATGTGGCCTGTCGGGTCTTCAATCAGTTCCGTCACTGGTCTTGCTGTTGAATCCGTAAGGCTGGGCGAGAGGGCTATTTGGGAGGGTTTGCAAAGGCACCTCTTCTCTTGATTGGTCAGTGCTATATGAAGGTTCCAGGTCTGGCATCGATGAATGTGTAGAAGGGGATTTTTCCTGTTGTGTGCTACTTTCTTCAGGTATGTTTTTCAATGGACGGCCATGTAAATCTATTAAGAGCACAGAGGATTGTTCTGCTTGGAGGGAAGGACTGGTAGTTGCTTCTTGGGGTTGTATCTTATCCTCCATTGCCGACATACATTTAGCATTAGCTATTGAGAGATCCATATGATCTGGTTCTTCTAGGGAGTCATGTTCGCTGTACGTGAGTATTCTGGTGCTGAGCTTCCTAATAAGTTGGGTTTTAAGCGATTCCAGTCTATTAATCATTTCTTTTTGTTCCACCACTGGTAAATCAGCAAAGGAGGCAATGAGTTCGATCTCTTCTGGTGGTGTCATGCCACTTTTCGGTTGGTCATTGTTCTTTGCTAGGGGAGTGGAGGCCACATAACTCTTCTCCTGGGGTAGAAGACCCACTCCGGTGTCCACTGGTGAATATAAAGGTAGATATAAAGGTAAAGGGACCCCTGACCATTAGGTCGTGACCAACTCTGGGGTTGCGGTGCTCATCTTGCTTTATTGGCCGAGGGAGCTGGCGTACAGCTTCCGGGTCATGTGGCCAGCAGGACTAAGCCGCTTCTGGTGAACCAGAACAGCACACGGAAATGCCGTTTACCTTCCCACCGGAGCGGTACCTATTTATCTACTTGCACTTTGAAATGCTTTCGAACTGCTAGGTGGGCAGGAGCAGGGACCGAGAAACGGGAGCTCACCCCATCGCGGGGATTCGAACCGCGACCTTCTGATTGGCAAGTCCTAGGCTCTGTGGTTTAACCCACAGCACCACCCACGTCCCAATGGTTTAGATATAACTATCCCTATGTCATGATCCTGATCCTTTGCCTCAGAGGCAATGCCCCCACTCCCCGCAGCCTCCACAGGTGGTGAGAAAGTGATCTGGAATGTCATGGCCAATCAAGGAAGACAACTCTGGGCTCAATCAGGGATGAATAACCTGTTGCCACCCAGATGTTGCTGGACTTCAACAGCTAGCAAAGCCAATAATCTGGGATGGTAGGGGACATAGTCCAGCGACGGTTTCTCATCTCTGCTTTGCATGATGGAAGGCTCAAGTCTCGGAAGCCTCACCATCACACATCTAACACCACAGTGGGTTTCAGTGAAACTGAATCATCTTAAACCCTTAAACCCAAAAAATGTATTGGGCCACACGTGCTCCAAAGTACATGTTCGAAAGGAAATGTTTACTCTTTTCACTTACCTGTGGTTTAAAAACACAAATGGGAGATGAGGAAGATGAGGCTGTTGATGGTGAAGAAGGAGCCACCAATGGCCGCCATCCGTTTCCAGCTGGAAAAGTTGTCTAAGTTCCCGTTGACTAAGAAAAAGAGTTTCTGGTTACAGAGTGTAATGAAAAGATGCCACATTTCACCGAAGTTGGGTTCTCTTATTCAGAATCAGATAAGAGTTTGTGGATATTGGTTTGGACCACCTAATGCTTCTTAGTCATTTTGACAGACTCTCCGAGTGTTATTTCTACAGAATCTCGCCATGTGATTTACCTTTCTTATCAATTCCTGATCTCGCAACCAAATCTATGGAAGATAGGTTTGCAAGAGAGATAGCATTGCCCCACTCCCTGCTTCCCCCACGGCCAGCTGGAAAAATCCAGTCAAAGGTTTGTGCATCTGTGATGGAAGGAACCATTTCCAGTGGGGATTGTCAGATGCAACTCAAGCAGCATGTCTGTGGTAGAAGCTGCCCTACCCTCCTGGCTGGGCATTGACTCTGCTCTCACATGTGATCTATGGAGGAAGAGTGCTTCAAAACAAAGCATGTTCTTTATCAATGAGAAGACAACAAGGAGCCACCAGTGAAGAATTCCTTTTGTTAACTGCGCAATAAGATCTGCAAATTTAAGAACCTTTACTTCAGCTTGTATTTTCCTTCTCCCTCTGACTCCCTTTTTCTTTGCATGTTGTCTCTTTTTATTTTTGGATTGTAAGTCTGAGAGCAGGGCCCATCTTAATATTGATTCCCCCCCCCCAGCAGCCCTGAGAGCCTTTATTGGCTAAAGGCAGGTAAATAAATAAATTAGATAGATGACAGATAGATAGATAGATAGATAGATGATAGATAGATGATAGATAGATACATAGATAGATAGATAGATAGATAGATAGATAGATGATAGATATAGATGATAGATAGGTAGATCTGGAGATTACCTGTTTGAGCAATGGTGACAGAATTACTCTTCTTTGAAATAACTTTTCTTCCAGAGAGGTCCACTACGTAACCACACATGAAGCTTCCCACATCTTTGGGTTCCATGATGCTCATGTTGTGAGTGTAGACGTTGCCATATGGAGGCACAACTGATATTTCCTCTTTGTCGCTATAGAACTGGAACTCCTTGACTTCCTTTCTTTCAGGCGGAGCTGAGCACACAAGGCTGACATTATCTCCCAGGTTGTACTCAAGGAGGCTTGGGTTTAAAGAGAGGGAGGGGGCTTCTGGGGCTTCTGGGAAAGAAAGATAAACACCCAGGGTTGAGATTGCTTCGTGTAACACAGAGACAGAGGCTAGCTAAACTCCTCCACCCTGAAGTATGCTTGCAATGGTTGGGTGGGTGGAGAGAGAGGGTGGGAAGAGAGAGAGATAGGGTGAGGGCAGGGAAGCATTTTTAGACATCAGATTTTAGGCTTGCAATGAAATAATTGAAGGATGGAGGAGAAATGTGATTTAGTTCCCATTTAAAGGCGAACCTGGCTGATTTGCACTTTCTAAAATGGCAGAAAAACTAAAACACAGCCACACTTCTCTGAATTATGAACTATGCAGAACTGGCCAAACTGACATACAAACTGTGAGATAAGGACAACTGTGACTTTAAAGAAGAATGGGAACTTGTCACAAATTACTTAAAAAGACAACAAAATGAATTGGACTCCTTGGCAGGTTTTGAATAAACATACACAAATTTATTGATTGATAACATGGTAGATAGATAATGTGAGGATTTGTATAATTTTATAACATGCAGAGAATAATATGGGTTGAGAAATCAGAGAGAGGAGCTGAGGTAAGTCTCGGGGGGGGAGGGGGAAATAATGAATATGATATGTTTTGATATGTTGTTATGTTGAAATTGCTAATAAAAACATTTTAAAAAATAAATAAAAATAAAGGTGAACCTAACTGATTTGACAGAAAAACTAAAACACAGCCACACTTCTCTGAATTTTGAAATGCGGTTCTGTAGCCAAGAGATGTGTACAAAAATACATAAAGGTAAAGGTAAAGGTACCCCTGCCCGAAGGCCAGTCGTGTCCGACTCTGGGGTTGTGCGCTCATCTCACTCTAGAGGCCAGGAGCCAGCGCCGTCCGAGGACACTTCCGGGTCACGTGGCTAGTGTGACAACGCTGCTCTGGCGAGCCTGCACCAGCGCAGCTCACGGAAACGCCGTTTACCTTCCCGCTATAAAGCGGTCCCTATTTATCTACTTGCACTTAAGGGTGCTTTCGAACTGCTAGGTGGGCAGGAGCTGGGACTGAACGACGGGAGCTCACCCCGCCGCGGGGATTCGAACCGCCGACCATATGATCGGCAAGTCCTAGACACTGCAGTTTTACCCACAGCGCCATCCGCGTCCCAAGCACAAAAATACATAGATTACGACAAAGTGTGCCTAAAGACGCAGATAAAGCCCAATGTCTTGGGTCAGGATGTCGCCAGCACTCCATGTATCAGCACTGGTGACCACACACTTGAGATGGTAGACAGTGCTGGGTTCCACCATAATCAGTGTATTGGCAATGGCTCACCTCTCCAAAAGGGTATGGGAGAACGTGATGCTAGCATCCAATATCAAGATAAAGGTCTATCAGGCTTGGTGCTTTTTGGAAGTGAGCCATGGGCAACTTACAGCTGTCAGCAGAAGGCCACAACGCCTTCCACATGCACTGTGTCAGGAGGATTTTGGGTATCACATGCCAGGATAGAACTCCAAACAAAGATGTGTTCTCCCAAGCCCACATTCCCAACATGTTCTCACTCCTGTCTCAGAGTTGCACTAAAATGTTCCTATCCAACTTTGTACATACGATGAAAGGGATCTGAGGGTTTTATTCAACGCTAGTACTACTCAGAATAGCTAATTAACACGGCTCATTTGGGCTCATTAAATAGTTGGAAACAACCCGGAAATTTGAATTTGAAGCTTAGCAGGAAAAGAGTCAAAAGGAGCGTTCAGGTTGCATAACCTAGCCTTTGCTGCCACTTAGTGGTTTTGCTGCTCCTTTCCACATTTTCCCAACAAGTTTAGTTTCTTTTCCCCAAAACTGATAACTAAGAATGAAAGTAATTGCCTAAACATTTTTTCTTTGGGAAACTTCCTGCAAACTCGGTTTCTCTTCTCTACAGTAAAAAAATTGAAAACATAAAAAAGGGCTGATGTTCAACTAAGTCATACTCAGTGTGCAGAAGGCCATTGAGCTGTTGAGAGATTGTTCCGGTTAGAGAAGCAGATATATATACAGCAGAGCTTCCTCCCCTTCATCATATTGATGCGGGCAACTTGCAGGCACAACACTTCTGCACTGTTTTTTTCTGCTGAAAATAGCCACCTGAAGCTATAATTTTCCCAAAAGGTTATTATTATTATTATTATTGCAGCAAATGAGTGCATTTGCAATACGTTTGTTCATTCTACACTTTCGGGGCTACAAAAGTACAGAAAGGGTCCTCCGTATAGTGTGTTACATAACAGTGAGAGGTTCCCCCACCCGAAAGCTAATAGCGTATATGTGTTACAGATAGGTAGCTGTGTTGGTCTGCCATAGTCAAAACAAAAAAAATTCCTTCCAGTAGCACCTTATATGTGTGTTTGCCTGATTTTTGCTGAGATTGTTTCTAGGGAGGGAAAGATTAAGCTGATGGCTGCCACCTCCCACCCAAGGCATTTATTTTGTTCTTTATTTTAAAGCTGTGATTTGCTAATCATGTCATTTGTATTCTGCATAGTTATCCACCCCTACCCCGCCCTGGGATGAGGATGGCGCTGTGGTCTAAACCACAAAGCCTAGGTAGGGCTTGCCGATCGGAAGGTCAGCAGTTCAAATCCCCACGACGGGGTGAGCTCCCATTGTTCAGTCCCAGCTCTTGCCCTCCTAGCAGTTCAAACGCATGTCAAGTGCCAGTAGATAAATAGGTACCTCTCTGGCAGGAATGTAAATGGTGTTTTCGTGCACTGCTCTGGTTCTCCAGAAGCAGCTTAGTCATGCTGGCCTCATGACCCAGAAGCTGTCTGCGGACAAATGCCGGCTCCCTCGGCCTATAGAGCGAGATGAGCGCACAACCCCAGAGTTGTCCGCGACTGGACCTAATGGTCAGGGGTACCTTTACCTTTACCTTTACTCCGCCATGAGCAAGGCTGTAGATTTCTAACACTGGGGTCCCCAGACTTTCTGGGTCCAGGCTCACATTGGGAAATGACAATTTCTTAGTCATGAGCAACAACAACAACAGCAAATCACATTTCCCAGGGGAGGAACAATGTCTAGAAACTCTATAACCCCCCAAAAAGCCATGCAAAATATCTACATATGTACCAAAACAAATAAAGCACAAACTAAAGAAACAGGCCACCGGCTAGCAATGAGGACACCCCAACCAAACAACCCACTTAAAAAAGAAAGAATGATAAAACTGGGAGGGCATGGGCCCTTGTCAGTCATCAAGAGGGGTGTCAGAGGACATCAAATTGGGGGTGACAGATGTAGCAAGTGGCAGAGGAGAAGAAAATGAATTGGACAGTCAATCCCTTAAATTTTCATTGGAACAGGCCACCAACGTCCCAGGAACTAGAAACCTACCTTTCACTTGTAGGGAGATGGAGTTGCTTCGGGCAGATGTGACCTCTGTATTAGCTTTCCCCATCCAGTAATCACAGCTGTAATTTCCCATCTTGCTCATTTCAGCCCTAAAAAACAGTCTGCCCTTTTGATAAGGGTCGGCAGCCATTTTGAGAATTTGTTGCCCATCCTGATTGAAGAACCTGTATCCCTCCACCGTCCTGTTTAGGAAAGCTGAGCATATGAGCACAACCCTCTCGCCTTCAAAGTATTCAGGATAATTTGTCTGTACCGAGAGTTTGGGGGGAGGGAGAGATCCTGGAAGAAAAGCAGAGGGATCTCAGTGGCAGGCAAACAAGTGGAACCTGAAACGAACTGTCACAGTGTGGGGTGCTCTGTTTTAGCCTTGCCCTGTTCCAGGTTACTCCATCCCACCCCACATACTTTTAAAATTTATTCTCTGTGTTTCTGCAAACTGTCTTATTCAGCCCAGCTCTGTTTGAGGACTTTTCATTCCACCCCCTCCCCTCCTAAATATATATATATTTGTAGTTCTGCAATCCTTGCAGTTTTCCCCAAGCATGCCAGGAACTTTGCTCCTAAACATGGGTATATGTTTCATTTTACCTACATAAGGATTCACACTTGGAGGGTGACTTCGCTTTTATAATACGCAGTAGTGATGCAAAAGGAGGTGGCACTGGGATTTGTTAAGTGTGGTACAGTTTGCTCCTGGAAAGTACCCATGTATAAGAGTGAAGTTACTAGCATACTTGGGGGAACCACAAAGCAGCTGGAGGGGGTGCTGGGTTGCTAAACAACAGCACAAAAGAGACAAGGATTCTTCTCTACAGACACTCTGGTCTTCTCCACATAAACAACTCACTGGGAAGAAGTTGGAATGTTACCTGCAGATGACGCTGGCTGCGGAACAAGATGCAGGAAAACTGAAAGAGAGAAATAAAAAAGGAGGGATGGAACTGGTTAAATAGGCCTGGAAGTTTGAACTGATTTGATCTGAAGATTATTTACATGTTATATTTGCCTCAAGGGAGCATATGTATTAGGTAGGCTCCCATCCAAGCATTGACCAGACCCCAGACCTGCATAGCTTCAAGAAGACCTTAGGCTTCGGTCTTCAGCCAATGGGTCTGTACCCACAGGTTGGCTGCATGGCCATGCCAGGCGGGTCACAGAAAAACTGCCATCACCACGCAAACCCTTCAGTCCAACCTGGAGGCTGCAGTTTTTTATTCCTCTTTCTTATGTCTTACCTTCCAACTTCTTCCGATGCAAAACTGGAATGTGCATCTTCCAGGACCTGTTCCTGGGAGACTCACATGACATGCGCCTCGTGAGATATTGTACAGTGCCTCCAAAGCATGAGTTTTGGGGAGCTGTGTGGGGTCGTGGCCCTGGGAAAAGTGTTTCTTTGAGGTGAGAGCATGACAGATCACGACACCCAAAATGGCCGCAGAGGTTGTGTGAGAAACTACGGGATGTGTCTCTTTTTCCAGGGCATTTGGAAGGTATGTTATGTGAGAGAGTTCCCTCCTCATTTCGCACCAGCCCAGCCATGCTCCCACATAGTGGAAACACCCTGCCTGGCTTGAGAAGAGGCTATTTACCTGACTATTGCAGCCTCACTGAATCACATAAAGCTGGTTGTGTTGTGAAGCCTGGAAGCCACTGGACTCCTCTGCATAGAAAAGAAGCGCTGGAATGGCTGCAGCTGTTGGTGGTGAAACACTCAGGGAGGAATGAATCCAGGCAGCCCCGAGTCTAGAGATGTGAGGGTTTATTCACCAGTAAGGACTGCTATTCAATGACTTCTATTTGCTTGGAACAGAAGGATTGGGCTGGAGGAAAATGGTGTGGGGATTCTAGCTGAACTTAATGGGCAAACATGCCTAAAATACTGGATAAGATGAAATGTGTTTGTTGGTTTGTGTAGCTATGTCTGAGCTCTACCTATGTTCAGTCCTGTGGAGGTTTTTATATCTCCTCCCCTCTCCACTTCTGCCTGTATTACGTTCTGAGGGTACTGAGAGAGAGAAAAAATCAGATTTATTTTCTGTACATCTGAGTTCAGGAAAGTTGATACATGGAGAGGGCAGGCAGACCGGCAATTGTGAGAAAGGGGGGAAAAAGGCAGCCACAGAAGATGTCAAGAAGAAAACAAAACCTGCAGGAAAGGGAAAGGAAATGCAGCTGACCAGGGAGAGAGAACCTTAGTTAATCATAATTTAATTAACATACAAATCCTATGCATGTCTACTCAGAAGTAAGGCCCATTTATTTTAATTGGACCTGTTCTCAAGTAAGTTTGCATCTTTAATATTTCAGTGTTGATTTGGAATGAAGGTTAGTTTTATTTAGTTGCTTTTAAAAAGAATTATAAAATGGCATTATATAGAAAAAGAAAAAAAAAGAAAGAAAAGCGTTTTGTTTGTTTGTTATGGAACTACAAGAATATGATGCTTCAGTATAGCAGAATCTGGGAAGTTTCCTCAAACGTCAACCAAGGAGCAACAAATAGCAACTGGCGTCTGTATTGGGTGCTGAGGGTGATGAACTTTCCCAGAAACCCTGTGCATTTTTATTTCAAGAAAGCTGATATTAGGAGAGGACCTAAATGACAGAGAGGTGAATTAAAGGCAGCATTGAAGATGACACAAGATGGAAGAAAGTGAGCAAAGGAAGAAGAGGGAGATAAAAAGGCAACAATGAGCAGGTGAATTGAAGTAGAAGGCTGAAGTACAGAAAAGTTTGAGAAGGTAGAGAGAATGTAGAAAACAGTATGAGTGGAGAGGAAGAGGAAACAGGAAGATTGTGAAAGTTGAGATGACCGTAAGTGACAACATAATGCAAGCATAAATGCGGACAATGACTTTTCCTCTTGCTCTATATAAGCCACAGGTTAATTCAAGAGAAAACCTCCAGAAATCAAAGAGAGGATACTACAAAGTATAAATAAGAAATGAACATGTGAAAGCTGGCCCCATGTTCCTGGCTCGGATTTTTCTTTCTGGACTAGTTGAAGACCACTGCTTAAGATCATGTCTTGGGCAATGTATTTGTTCGCCAAAAAAAATAATATACAGCCAACATTAAAGAAAATAAATCATTGTAGTGGTGAAAAACAAAAAAACAACAATAACATTTCATTCCTGAAATAAGTACAAAATGCATCACAAATCAGTAGCTCAGATTAATTATACATCAATTTACATTACACACACACACTCTCGCCTGGCCACACTGATGAGTTTTAAGCATGCAACTATACAAGGCACCACTGCCCACACCCTTTTCCTCTGAGGCAGCTGGTGTGTTTGTTGCTGCTGTTATCGCTCATTCTTGCCAATGCTTCTCTATTCAGATATGGTAAGTGGACAGAACAGAGCAGAGCAGGACCAGAGGCTGGGGTTATCAGAAAGTAGCAAGACATACCTAGCACAGGAACGAGAAAAAGAACTTCCATGTCGAGAGGGGTCTTTCTCCACCTTGATTCCACCTCCTTGGAAACTCTCCTTCGATATCTCTAGCTTTGAATATGGTCTTCCCCTCCAAGGCAATCTCTACAAGAGTCTTCTACAGAAGCTCAGAGCAGGGAAGCACGTCTTTTCACAATCACCTTACTGGGAAGTCTAAACTGATCTCAGCTGCTGGACCATGGGAACTTACTGCTCAAAAGAGAAACTGGAAATGGCTTGCCCAAATTGGAAGAGTCAGCAGACAGTATGAGCTGTCAACCACTTTAGTATTTCCTGTTTTATTGCTACACCCAGTAAACTGGACATTGCTCCACCAAGCTCAGCTTGCCATCAGCTGGCTGATGCCTTACTTCCAGCTGGCTGTCACTGGCTGTCAGCCGTTACCTCCTTAGTCTCAATGTAGTTATCTCCATCTATTATTGGCTCTGGCTTCTCCAGCAATAGACTCTGACTCCACCTACTGGTGGTCTCCTTGCTTTCTGCCCAATCAGCCCCAATGGGCACCAACCTTCACTGACTGAGACAGTTCTACATACCAGCTGTAGATCCAGGGCATGTGAGAATGTCAAAGTTCTGGATCAGACCAAGGTCAACCAAACCTTGCACTTTGGAATGGAGTAGGAATTTGTTTGACTTGTTTTCCACAGAGGATGGCCTTAATCCTATGCTTCCAAACATGCTTGTTGTGGATCAGAACACAACCCCCAGTACGATGATGCACTTCTGTAGACTATGGGATGTATTTTCAATGCACAAAGCATATAGAAGATGCATACAAAATGCCTGTTTTAATGGTTAATAATAATAATAATAATAATAATAATAATAATAATAATAATTTATTATTTGTACCCCGCCCATCTGGCTGGGTTTCCCCAGCCACTCTGGGTGGCGTCCAACAAAGATGAAAAATAAACTAAAATGTCACATATTAAAAACTTCCCTGAACAGGGCTGCCTTCAGATTTCTTCTGAATATCAGGTAGTTGTTTATCGCTTTGACATCTGATGGGAGGGCATTCCACAGGGCGGGCGCCACTACCGAGAAGGCCCTCTGCCTGGTTCCCTGTAACTTGGCCTCTCACAGTGAGGGAACCACCAGAAGGCCCTCGGAACTGGACCTCAGTGTCTGGGCAGAACGATGGGGGAGGAGACGCTCCTTCAGATATACTGGACCGAGGCCGTTTAGGGCTTTAATGGTGAATGCTTTGAAAAGTGTATACCTTGAAGCTATTAGCTGTGAGGATATGCAACTGCTTTTACATGCTTTAATTTGATTATTTTAAAATCTGTGTTGTTTTATCTCTGTGTTGTTTGCTGCCCTGGGCTTCTTTGGAAGGAAGTGCAAGAGAAAAAATGACCAACAGTGGCAAGAATAATAAACAGGGATGCTTAAGGGGAGGATAATAAGCCGTAACAGAAGCCCCACCATAAGACTGCAGCAGGGAAGTATGCAGAAGGAAAAGGCACCCAGAACCTGTCTATTTCACTATAGTCATGCTTTGGGACTGCATCAATTTACGGTAAGTGCTTTGAGACCTGAGATTTGACTTGAGACCTTGTTGGACTTCAAATGAAATTAATAAACGTACATATGAAGAGGAAGCCCATCACACACACACGTGCGCACACACACATACACACACACACACACTTAATACCTGGCTGTCAGTGTTTCCCTGCTTGGTCTTCTACTTTCTATTTTATGTTAGGATCCAGATTCCTCCCCCACCTCAGGTCCTAACACAAATTCTTTAGGTCTTGTATGGTTTGGCTCAGACAGTATTGCTGTAGGTTTGGAGGGGTGAGTCTGTATGATACCCTGAGTTCCTTGGAATTCTTAGGGTCTAGTATCTAGTAAGAGTTAAAAGCAGATAGAGGATTATATTGTTAAACCAATGGTCATTGCTGGCCACTTAAGTACCTTCATCAGCATAACCAAAGAAGTTGCTCTGTGCCATAGGGCTTTCCCCCTCTCACCTAACTGCCAGCGGGAGAGAATTTTAGGAGATGGTGTTGTGAGTGAGCTGAGCAGAAAGCAGGCTGAGAAGCTGGAGAGGCAGAGACATGCTTGATCTGTGCTAGATCCTATTGTTGTCACCCGTCTATCTTGGGAGACAATGGATCAAAAGCTGTGACTAATCAAGAAGCAAGATCTGTTGGGGTGTTAATGCTGAGAGCCCCTCCATCTTAGCTAGGGCTGCCCCCTGTCCTGTGTAATACAAGATTGTCCCATATTGCAATGTAAAATGATAAGTCCTGTATTGTTGCAGTTTTGTCCTGTATTTCAGGTCTTCTCCCCCCCCCCCCCGCCCCCATGCCAAGTTAGGGATCTTCTCCAAATGCAGGTGTTTGAAAGGGTGTGTGAAAGGTCATGTATTTAAGCTCTGGGGAGCCAAGCACAGACAGAGTTATAAATTTGTGTGTGTGTGTGTGTGTGTGTGTGTGTGTGTGTGTGTATGTGACAAATTCTAGAGGGGCCATCCTGTTAGAATGCCACAGACTGTAATGGATTGCTTTGAAGTCACTTCAGCACAAGATGGAAGAAATAATAATTAATTATTAGGGTTGCCATACTTCCAGAATTTCCTGGACATAGCCGGGATTCAGCTGTCAGAAACTATTTGGGCAGGAATCGCTAAGATGTCTGGGAAAATCCAGACATATGGCAACCTGTGTTGGTAGTGTAGATTTGGGCGAATTTCCATCCAATTTTGTCTCCAGTCCTGCTGACCACTGATGAGTGGCCCCCAAGAAGGAGAGCAAATGAGGGAATATGGCCCTCCTCCATTGTGCTTTAAAGTTGGCTTATGAAGGTTAGCTGACAATAAACTGAATAATACCAAATTTGAGAGGGCACCATTGGCTCCCTTGGTCTGCCCTAGATTGCTAAAAAGTGAAAACTTCTGGTACCAGAGGAGGAAAGTCATCACAGACTGCCTAATAGGACTATAGTCTGGGGCACCTTCTCTTGGTGCTGTGCCTAACTGCAGTGTTTTTGCATCATGCTTCTTTCTGTGTGAAGACCTGACAATTTGAGAGGGCACCATTGGCTCCCTTGGTCTGCCCTAGATTGCTAAAAAGTGAAAACTTCTGGTACCAGAGGAGGAAAGTCATCACAGACTGCCTAATAGGACTATAGTCTGGGGCACCATCTCTTGGTGCTGTGCCTAACTGCAGTGTTTTTGCATCATGCTTCTTTCTGTGTGAAGACATGACAAGAGACAGGTGGCACTTCAGGTCATTTATTTATTTCTCTTTATTAACTGTTCTCTATTGTTCAGCTCAGGCCTCATCATAATGACAAAGCATTTGGGGAAAAAGATACAGCTCAGCAGTCCAGCCCCAGAGGCCAAAATGGAGAAGATCTCCACTGCCACCATGTATTTCCCCTTAGTGCTCAGGTAGGTTGGAACGAAGGATACCCAAACACTGCAGAAAACCAACATGCTGAAGGTGATAAACTTGGCTTCGTTGAAAGCATCTGGAAGCTTCCTAGCTAGGAAAGCCAAAGCGAAGCTGACGACAGCTAGCAAACCCATAAAGGCCAGTAGACAGTAGAAGAAGGCGGCATAGCCTTCATTACATTCCACTATGACCTCACCTGCCAATGAGTGCATGTCAAAATCTGGGAAGGGGGGAGCCGATCCCAGCCATGCTGTCGAAATGCCAACTTGAACAAGGGAGCAACAAAGAACAATGGAAGTTGCTAGCCTTTTCCCCACCCATTTGCTCATCCTGGAACCTGGCTTAGTGGCCAAGAAGGCCAGAAGCACTGTCATGGTTTTGGCCAAGACGGACGAAACAGCCACAGAGAAGGTGATGCTGAATGATGTTTGCCTGAGCATGCAAATCACTTTCCCAGGTTGGCCAATGAACAGCAGCGGACAGAGGAAACAGAGCAGGAGGGAGACGAGGAGAGTGTAGCTGAGGCTCCGGTTATTGGCTTTGACAATGGGCGTGTCCCGGTGTTTAATAAAAGTTCCCAACACTAAGGAAGTTACCAGGGAAAAAGAGATGGCAAACAAAGCCACGCTGATCCCCAAAGGTTCTTCGTAAGAGAGGAAACTTACAACCTTAGGGATGCATTGATTTTGAGCCTCATTTGGATGCTGATCTTCAGAGCACTGGAAACACGAGTCCGTGTCTGAGAAAAGGAGGAGTTGAAAAGTCTCAGTGACAATTCATATATTTACATCTTTGTAGAGGTGACCAGGGACTTCCCTGGTTGCTAGAAGCGTAACTGTAGGGTGACTGGGATAGGGTGGGAATTCCTGCCTTCCCCTCCAGAAGGTGCTAGTACGGAGCAATGACCACTTGGTGACCTCTGCACAAACTCATGCTTGCTAACTTGATAGATACCTTGTTAAATCCAGCAGAATAAGCCCATGCCAGAAGAACTATCCAATTGCCAGTGGTGTGCTTACATTGGTTGATTTGTAAAATCCATATACAGTGGTACCTAGGGTTAAGTACTTAATTCGTTCCAGAGGTCCGTTCTTAACCTGAAACTGTTCTTAACCTGAAGACCAGGTTAAGACCAGGTTTAGCTAATGGGGCCCCCAGCTGCCGCCAGAGCACTATTTCTGTTCCCATCCTGAAGCAAAGTTCTTAACCCGAAGCACTATTTCTGGGTTAGCAGAGTCTGTAACCTGAAGCGTATGTAACCTGAGGTACCACTGTAGAAAGAAATCTCGAAGTGGTTTACATGAAATATAATCAGGATGAGGAGGAATCAAGTCATATTAAAATACAACAACAATCAAATAAAACTTCTTAAATGAAAACAGAAAGCCAATATTTGCCTTAGATTAAAAAAAAGTTTGAAAAGAAGGAACCTGACTCCAGGAAAGCCTATGTAAGCATATATGCTTTCAAAGAGGCATTTAAAGCTGGTTACTGTAGCTGCCTCTCAAACCACTCAGGGGAGGGTACAAGGGTGGGTGCTGCCACTAAGTCCACTTCCGTGTTGCCACCAAGCAGAGCTGGCCCAGCCATTAGCAGGGTGAGGACGCTCCATCTGGTGGTAGAAGACCCCCAGACGGCCCTTCTATGGGTGCCCCACTTGGCTTGCTGCCTTTGCTAGCAGTGGAAAAGCGCCACCACCATTGGTGTCGATTTTGGGCCAGATTGCATCCATTTGGGGTGAGATCTCACGCAAACTAGTGCTGCCTGGAAGAGCACACAGCAGCAGTAGAGCGGGCAGTGTTGGCAGCACTTTACGTTTCTCCTGTAGTGGCAAAAGAGGACACTACGCCCCAACCACCAAGTGACAATCAGCTGCTTGTGGAATAGCCAGCATGGTTTCCTTGGAAGATCTTAAGGCTGAACTTGGCCTGAGTGGCCCTTTAGGTGTTGCTGGACTACAACACCCATCACCCCTGGCCATTGGCTGTGCTGGCTGGGCCAGATGGGAGTTGGAGTCCAGGAGGATCTGGAGGTTCCCCATCCCTGCCTTACCACATGTCTTCTCACAATGATGATTCTGATTTGACAGGTGGGAATTCTGGGGTTGAGGAACAGTGGCTCTCTCTGTGCAGAGGTGAGATTTGAGTGCCTGTTCGACTCTCATTTCTCTGGACATCTTTGGTTCTCACTTTTCATTTGCTTGAGAATACCATGCTCTTTGTCACTTACCCTCCAGAGCTGAAATCTTCCCTTCTTGGCATGGAGAACAGGTGTAGCAGCAAGATGGTGCACCCTCCTTTGTGATCTTCTGATAGCCAGGCTGGCAGCAGTCATTGCACAATGAGATGGGGGGCACCTGCCCATAAACAACAAATGACTGGAGAAAATGGTATTTTGTTGTCACCAGCTGGTGTTTATTGGTGTGTTTTTTTAAAAAAACATTTTTATTAAAGATTTCTTGGTTTACAAAAGTATATGCAATGTCTCTTTTTTCATGTTACATTTTCTACAGATCAGTTTCACTTGCTGAGACATTAGTGGTACATTAGGAAGAAAAGGAGGAAAGAGGTGGAGGGGGGAATGGTGGGTGGGGTTGGGGTCGGGTGGCAATGCTTCTATTCTGCTTAGTGTATGTGTGGGGTTTTGTGTCAGTGTCGCTTCTGCGGGTCCTTTTTGCTATTCACTTGTATTCCTTTGGTGGTGAGAGAGGTTAAGAAAGTGAATTGCTGCTATGAAATGATGGCATTTTATCTTTTCTGGTTGGCAGGTCAAATGGTTATTTCCCCACTCCTAGCAGGCCAAATGGGACAGGGTGACTGTCCATCTGTCAATCATCTAGCATCATAGTGATATCAGATGCTGATGCTGCTTGTCGGGACTATGAAGTACAACACAGGGATGTTTGAAACCCTTTTGCAAACAACAAACAGCTTTAAACCTCCTAATTATTCTTTCTAATCCTTATTACCTTGTAGTTCTCTTCATGATCATCACCGCTAGTTGCCGCCACAACATTCTGTACTACTTAATTTCAAAAAACCCCAACAAAAAATATTTACTTGGCAAAGGATGAATAAATGCTTCATTTCACTCACTTTAAATCTGTTGTCCACCCATTTTACACTCTAATTCTCTACTCACTGAACTGAGAATGAGCCTCATTGAACTTGGACTTAAATCTGAATAGATTCATAGATTGTGCTGCTGGTGGATAACCTTTATTTTCATATTAGAGCGGGAGTGTAGCTATTGTCTTACTTTGGTGAATTCTCCGTGCCACTGGATTTTTTCCTCATCAATGGTCAACACTTTCTCTGGAGGAGCCTGAGGATCCAGACGTCCTACTTTGTTCCTGACATAGGATTGATTTGGGAAAGTGATCAAGTTGGTAACATCAAAACCAGCTTCTAATTCTCCACGTTCATTAAATCTGATTTCATCTCCAGCACTGTTGTTGAATGAGATCCTCTGAAGAAATGAGTGGAGCTTCGCGTGAGAGAATTGAAGAAGCTTTTAAGTCTTGGAATACACTCAATGATATATCCCCCCCCCCCCAGATAATTTTGTAACATGGCATGCCAGTCATAGGGATGGGGAATTCAGTTTAATTTGGATTTTAATGCGAACCTCCCTAAATCACACTTCCTAAAATAACATGTGATTAGAAACACAGCTTTTCTTCTAAATTTGCTCTTCCTTGAATTTTGCAATGCGGTTCATCCCATAATGTGTGTACATTAGGGGAAAGTATGTGCAAAAATGAATATATTTGTGTACATTACATACAGAATGCATTCTGTCAGGGGAAATCATTCACAAAAAAAGGGGGAGGCAGCCCTCTTTAGGGAAGTTTTTAATGTTTGATGCTGTACTGTTTTTAATATTCAGTTGGAAGCCGCCCAGATGGGCGGGGTATAAATAATAAATTATTATTATTATTATTATATCATGAAGACTTTTTTATTATTGCAAACTGATGGTGAATGGAAATTAAGACTGGAAAAATGTGCATCTGAGAAAAGGTGAAATTGATGGATTCTCCCATCCCTAAGCTGAACATTTCACACCAAACCACATGACATTCAGGGACACTGGGGGAAACATTACCTTCCAGGGTTCCATATTTAGATGTGTCAGGCTACCTTCGTATTTCATTGCTCTGTGACTGGATCTAGAGCTGTACATACTATGTATGGCACGTGCCAGGGCATAGACTGCATTGTAGATACTGTAGCTGTGGCCAGTCATGCTCATTTCAAAATAAGGTGCAGGAAGATTCTCCAGACTCTCTTCTCCGGTACATGTGTCAGTGATGTTTGGTGACTCAGAGGAGTTTGAAACAGAGCAAATAAATGCTTGTTCCCATAAATCCTTGATAAAACCATCTCCGTATGCATAATAAGGGTTTGCACCCTGAACAAATTCTTGGAAGCCTTGAACTTCCATAGAGTGAATTGTGAAAGAGATTGAACCATGGAACATTTGCATATCAAGAAACCTTTGGAAAGGACTAAATGTGAAATCGATTTGGGCTGTTGTAATCCACACCTTTCCTGCAGAATACACCTCTACAGAATCAGAAAGTATTAGAGGAATAAACTCCATTGTCAACCACACAATAGTTGCCACCGCCTGCATGGTGGTAGATTCTCCATATACAACAATAGCATTGGCTTTGCTTTTCATGAAAAGTGGGGTATCATTTAAAATGTGCTCGAAAATTTTTTGTATGCTGGCCATCCTCATATTCTTTTTTATTCTTTCTGTGAAGGCCAGACAGATTCCTAAATGGGAAAGAACTGGTTCCAAAGCATCCAAGAAATGTTCTCCACTGTCATCATCTATAGTGATGAGACCTATCCATCTCCACCCAAAATGCAAAAGTAGGTGGGCAATTCCCTGATATTGAAGTGCTTCATTGGGAGCCATGTGGTAAAAGGAAGGAAAACGAGATTCGCCACTCACTCCTGGTTCAAATGAGCCATATGACAGCTGGGCAGGGAGGGCACAGAAGATGACAGAAATTTCAGAGGTGAAATAGAAGAAACACCTCGTCACATATTATACTTTTGATTATTTATTTATTCTTATTACTCTATTTTTTAAATAGAGCCACAAAATGATGGTGGAGGCTCTATTTTGGTGATGCCAAAATGGCTGCATTCACACACAGGAAGGAGATATTAGCAGGCTTGGAGAGACTCTGTCAGGAGTGCATGCAGGAGCCAGGCCCTGTGACTGGTAGGGCCTCGCAGGACTGGGGCCTTCCTGAGTTTGGCCTGGAAGGGCAAGGCGTGGCCGCACAGGTGAGGCTTGGCAGAAGACTCGTAGCACCTGGTGGCAAGGGCCGGGAGGGGTATATAAGACCACCATTTCCCTCTGGCTCTTTGCCACAGTAACACGCTACGCACCTATCTTTGCTTCGGCTTTTTGACTCCTGGTATCCTGACTCTTGGACCCTTGGCTTCCTGACTCTTGGACCCTTGGCTTCCTGACCCCTGGACAGCTGACCCTGGACTGCTGATTCCTGTTTCCCAACCTCTACCCTGGTCCCGACGTACCAAGCCGGGACTCCGACAGCCTGTAACCCGGACCGTGACAAACTCCAAGGTTTACAAAAGAACAAAAACCTTCAGGAAAAGACATGTGATGGTGGGAATGAGGAGCTTACCGTACTCTGGCTCTCACATTGTTCCAGGAGTTGCAGAGCAGAACGCATACAACCCCGGAATTATTATTATCCCTTATCCGTACTCTAGAGTAAGCATGCATACTGCAGCCTAAGTTAACATCAGGGCAGCAATTTTAAGTTTGCCATGAACCTCTGCAAGATAAAGCAGGCAAGACAGTTTTCTGGGATGAATATGGATATTAAACATGCAGCCTTGAGATCCCCTTTATAAAGAGACATATGCTCAAAGCTATGCAAATATCTCATTTTCTCTCAAACCCCACCCATCATTATTCTTCCTCCTGCTTCTAATTAATGAGCATGCTACCAGAAAGAAAAGGGAAGGGGATGAGATCAGGGGAAATCCCCACAGCTGAATGCCCTACCTGGGGGATCTTGTAACGGCTCAAGACCTTTGCCATGTGTGCGGTTGTAGCAGAGCTAAGTCCTCCGATGACAGCCACAAGCTTTTTCTGGATGCCACAGTTATAGTTCGGGAAGAACTGGAGTGAATTGCAGAGCAGGTCCAATGTGGCCCTGTAGGTATTCCTTGCAATGGAATTGCTGTCATAGATGTGGAATCCAAGAGTGACATTAAACAAGATGCTGGGATTTCCATTGATCTCTTCTACAGCAAAAACCATGGCCAGGATGTGCTGGTAGAACTTTGTCACCACTCTGTAAATAAAGCCATACAATAATTTACCATGGTATCACAGAAATGGTTCATTGTGCCTCTAAGACACCCTTTGCCAGCCTGATGGCCTCTGGATTTTTTGGACTACAGCTCCCATCAGCCTCACATAGTATGGTCAGTGGACAAGGATGGTGGCAATTGTAGTCTGGAGGGCACCACGTTGGGGAAGGGTGTTGTAAGAGATTCAGATGCCTGAACCTAAGGAGGTGATGAAATGTAGGAGCATCGTTGAAAATGAGGAAAAGGGACAATGGTCATTTCCTGCTCAGTTATGCCCATATAGTTGCATAGTGTGTGCCGTACAGTGTGCTTTTGTGCAGCAAGGAATGACAAATATTATTTATAGTGGAGTTTGCTTTTTTTAAAAAAATCCCTGCCTCCTTCTCCTTATTTTGAGATTTGCCAAGGCTGTACCCCTAAATGGGAAGAATCCCAAAACACGTGTTGCATTCAAAAAGTCCACTCCCTAACATCTCCAGTCTTAGCAGCATTGCAGTTTTCTGTTATCGTAAGGCACCTTGAACATGTGCTGTTGGGCAGAAATATGACAATTTCTACTGACTAAATAATCAAAGGAGTGGTTACTGATTTTCCATGCATTATTTTTTTTTTTTTTTGAAACCCCAAATGGAAATGGGATAGCCCCAACCTACTGGATCTAGCCTGCTTTGTGGGTAGGGGGAGAAAAAATAAAAATATGAATTCCTCAAAAAGTTCGTCAGAGAGCAGTCAATGTAATCCTTAAGGAAAGCTTTTATAAGTTATTGTTCTTAACACCATCAAGTCATGACCATATATAGCGAGTGATGCCTATAGGAGGTGCAAAGAAGCAAATGCCAGGTTGTAGCATATTCTGGATGTATCCTAAAATCAGAATATATATATATATTTGGGGGGGGGGATACAATAACTGACATTAAAGTAACAACAAGTTCTATCTTACCAATGGACCCTCTAACTTTGTTATTTGGATATGATAAAGATCTAGCACTAATAGAGGATTAGGTATTGTCACGATAAGGTTCAGCATAACATAAACCCTTTTTCATTACTCAGAACTTCAATGTGCTCTATTTGATTTTGGTACGTACGTGGCAGCAGAGTTGAGGCAGGTTGGGGAAATGCTACCCCTCCCCAAACAAACAAACAAACAAACAAACAAACAAACAAACAAACAAACAAAATGAACTGTCCCTCCCACTCGCCTTCCTCTATTGCTGGGCTCCTGTCATTAACATATACTGCTATTTTTTTCTTTCAGAAATCTTAATATGGGGGGGAGGGGACTCACACACCTAGAAATATAGCTTCCTAGTCAGTGGTGATTTTGTTGCTGATTGGTGGCTGTGTCAAGTGCTTTTTATTGGCTGGTGCTGCGGAAATTGAGTGGGTGATTGGTTGCTGCGGCAAGGGTTGCTTAGGATTGGCTGCCTCTTCAGCAAGTGGGCGTGCGATTGCCGTTTGCTGTTTGTGAGGGCAGGCACATGTTGGCTTCATCAAACGATTGTCAGCGTTTTTCATTCGGGTTAGTGATTTTCAGCATTCCCTCACCCCCGAAAAAAGCTCAACAACTCTAGGCCATCCCCACCATTTTCTTAAATTTGTGTCCAAAAAATAGGGGGTGTCTTGTACATGGGGGCGCATTATACATGGAAAAATACAGTACTTTCCTGGTCCCACCATTGATTTGTTATGGAAACCTGTTCTTTGATTTCAGTCCTGAATATCTGTTTTCTTCTCTTTTGACATTTGTTAATTTATTCATGTTTTTCTTTATTCTATATCCTTATTTTTTTTTTAATAATAATAATAACAATAATAAGAAGAATAATCCTTACAATGGAAATTTAACCCAGTCTTTAGAAGGGTGTTCCTTGAAGGACACGTTGGGCAAAATGTAAACTGTGTGAGAGGCAATCCCACCGATGAGGATTTCGCCAGGTTGGTACCACTCCGATGGGACATGAATGGGATTGTTTCCAGCGCACTTCAGAGAGTGTCCTTTGTGCACCATCTGAGAAAGCAGCAGCAGCAGCAACAACAACAGCAACATCGCAGAACCTCAGCTTCCTGGTGGTAAAGGCTCCTGTAAGATGTGGCGTCTGTCTCTCAGGACAGCATCACGCTGGATTGAAATTACATGGCTCGGAGGACAGCTGATTCGGCCAATACATGTATTAAAATGGCATGTATGTGCTTTACTGTGAGCGTCAACTGGAGAACAGAAGCACACATTGGATACTAATCTAGTGACACTTATCTGAAGCATGACCTGTCCTACTTTAAGGAGAAACTGCCCAGTTCAGACAGACAGAGCTCTGCCAAATTTAGTCCCTGGAACCATAGCCCCAAGTGACACTGTTGGGGGTTTATATAACAATTTCAGATTTCTTGCTTTCCCCCCTTTTCTTTTAGAGATGTCTGGGGCTTTGTCCAGGCAAATAAATGACAATGATTTGGATAATTACAGGGGTGGTAATAGCTAACCCTGATGGTTATGTTTCACTTCCACTGTCGGGCCCCATCTCCACTATGTACGTAAAGTGGTATCATATCACTATAAACAGTCACGGCTTCCCCCCCAAAGAGTCCTGGGACCTGTAGTTTGCTAAGGGTGCTGAGAGTTGTTAGGAGATTCCTGTTTCCTTCACAGAGCTACAATTCCCAGAGATCTTGTCAACCACAGAATTATTTGGGGGGAAGATTGTTTCGAGTGGTGTAAGGTAAAGGTAAAGGGACCCCTGACCATTAGGTCCAGTCGTGGCCGACTCTGGGGTTGTGGTGCTCATCTCGCTTTATTGACCAAGGGAGCCGGCGTACAGTTTCCGGGACATGTGGCCAGCATGACTAAGCCACTTCTGGCGAACCAGAGCAGCGCACGGAAACGCTGTTTACCTTCCCGCTGGAGTGGTACCTATTTATCTACTTGCACTTGATGTGCTTTCAAACTGCTAGGTTGGCAGGAGCAGGGACCAAGGAACGGGAGCTCACCCCATCGTGGGGATTTGAACCGCCGACCTTCTGATCAGCAAGTCCTAGGCTCTGTGGTTTAACCTTCGAGTGGTGTAGTACTGCTTTAGATCAGGCATAGGCAAACTTGGCCCTCCAGATGTTTCGAGACTGGCAACCCAGTCAGATGGGTGTGGCATAATAATAATAATAATAAAATACAGTCAAACCATAGTTGTCAAACGTAATCCGTTTCAGAAGCCTATTCGGTTTACAAAACGTTCGACAACAGAATCACTGCTTCTAATTCATTGCAGGAGCTTCCTGCACTCAAGCAGAAACCATGTCGGATCTTAGGCTTCCAAAAAACATCTGAAAACTGAAGCATTTACTTCCGGGTTTTACTTCCCTAACTGAATCATTAAAAAACGGAGCCGTTCAGGAGCCAAGGTTTGACTGTACAATGATTTAAATAGAAATACCACACCCTCCAACATGTCAGAGGAAAATTGGGATGTGCGTCTTTTGGTGTCACACTGCCGAAGTTTTGTCAGTGTGCTGAGAGGGGCAGGGGGCAGACAGCAGCACACTGACTGGTGGATGAGAGTCAAGAAGAGGGATGGATATAAAAATAGGAAAAGGTGTACAGTGATAATACAACCTAAACTTCTGGTAAACAGCTAAAGACTCTGAATCTCTATGGCTCAGAACTGTGCCACTCTGACTCTTAGCCACTCAATGATGAACCCCCGCCTCCTCCTCTATGGCACCCTTTTGTGCTGAGACAGCGGAAAGACAGTTTTTCTTTTTTTCCTTTAAAATCATTTTTTATCAAAAAATTTCAACATAAAATACAAAAAAGGCCAACCTAATCTAAAGAGAAGGAAAGAATAAAGACGGAGCCATAGAAAGCATTGAAGAAATGAATAAGATAACAAAGGGAGAAAAAATAACAGAAATAAAAGAAAAAAGTAAAAAGGATTTCCAACTATCCATCTGTTAGTTAAATATACAATAGTTCTTCAAAACAGTTAAATGTTCAGTCCAAATTAATATTCAGATGCTCCTCCTCTGTTAGGTAATTCCCAGTCTTTGATCCAGGGTGCTCCAGTTCATTATTCTTTTTCAGTGTGAAGTCTAAGTAAAATTCTCCAAATAATATTATAATAGTCTACAATAGTTCTCCTCTAGTCCCGCGTCACAATGTTACCTTCAATATTAGGAAACATTCAACCCGTCTTATTTACTCCAAGACTTCTTCACTGTGTTTATGTATTAGAGCACCAGTCCATAATTATTTGAGTATTATACAGCCCTTGATCCATACCCAAATCCATTTATCCTAGTCTCTTTTCATGACAACCCTACTTATCCGTCCTTACTTGACAAATTCAAATTTCCAGTTTTTTGATCGGAGGCCGGGAGTGCCAGGAGTGGTGTTTGGTGTACTTCCACATTGGGGTGGGCAAGCATCAGGGAGAGGCAGGCAGGGGGCCAAGGAGAAGCACCCACGTTCTGTAGTTGTAATGAGAACATGCTGATGGAGGGGCTGACATGATGTGGTTGTGTGGAAGACAGGCCTTCCCAACAATAGTGTTGCTGCAGGACAAGACAGGGCAGTAGTGAGATGGGGCAGGGCAAAGCTGGCACTCTTGACAGTTTGCCCGTGCAGCTGCAACCTTGCTGATACTCTGCCCTATCCCACCATCATCCAGATAAGGGTAAGCAAAGCTATTATTAGGGTGGCTCTGGACACTACCCTGCCTTGTCATCTGGTCTTGGAACACACAGTTTTGCTAAATCTTGTACTAAATCCTATACTGCAAACTGCCCTGTGTTCCTCAAAGGAAGGGTGGTATATAAAACAAACAAACAAACAAAATAAAAAAAAGGGAATCTTCTTCCCCTTCTTCTTCTTCTTCTTCTTCCTTCTTCCTTCTTCCTTCTTCCTTCTCCTTCATTGATGAATTTTCCAAAGCAGTGTACTATGAATTAAACAAGGCTGGGAATTCAAATAAAAACCCATCCTCTTTTTAAATTGTTGTTTTATTTTTCTTACATGCTTAAATGTGGAGAAATGACAAAATGTCAGATATTTGCATAGTTCCCTCCACTTTTAGCTTGGAGAAGAGACTGGGAGGAGATATGAAGATAGCCATCTTCAAATATCCCGAGGCCTGTCACATGGAAGCTGGAGCAAGCTTGTTCTCTCCTGCTCTGGAGGGTAGGACTCGAAACAATAGCTTCAAGTTACAAGAAAGGAGATTCGAAATAAACATCTGGAAGAATTTTCTGAGAGTAGGAGCTGTTTGAAAATGGAACTGATTTCCTTGAGAGGTTGTGGACTCTCCTTCCTTGGAGGTTTTAAGCAGAGGTTGGGTGGCCATCTGTCATGGATTCTATAGTTGAGATTCCTCCATTGCAGGCGGTTAGACTGAATGACTGGGACACTCCCATAGTCAAATCCAACAATTGCAACCTCTCATACACTCTCCTCATCTCCCTCTTGTTCTCCATCCTTTGTGCTTTCCTATTCATCGGTCGACCTGAGAAAGTGACATGTCTCCTTCGGCAAACAGCTTTTGGCATCATCTTTTCATTGGCAGTTTCTTGTGTGTTGGCAAAGACAATCATTGTGGTCCTTGCTTTCATGGTCACCAAACCAGGGTCCAGCATGAGGAAATGGGTGGGGAAACAACAGGCCACCTCCATTGTTCTTTTCTGTTCCTTGATTCAAGCTGCTCTTTGTACTGTGTGGCTGGCAACTTCTCCCCCATTCCCAGATTTAGACATGCACTCAATGAGTAAAGAAATTGTTCTGCAATGTAATGAAGGGTCAGTCACCATGTTCTACTGTGTTTTCGGGTTTATGGGCTTGCTGGCCATTGTCAGCTTCTCTGTAGCCTTCCTAGCCAGGAAGCTACCCGACAGCTTTAATGAAGCCAAGTTTATCACCTTCAGCATGCTGGTATTTTGCAGTGTGTGGCTGTCCTTTGTTCCAACTTAAGCACAAAAGGAAAATATATGGTGGCTGTGGAGATCTTCTCCATCTTGGCCTCCAGTGCTGGGTTACTAGGCTGTATATTTTCACCTAAATGTTATATTATTATGGTGAAGCCTGAGTTGAACAGCAAGGAGCAACTCAGAAGGAAGACTTGACATATCTAAAATTCAGGGTCCCTCATCCATGTCACATTTTAATTAGAAATGGGGTCTATGTTACTTCTGTATTTTTTTATTTCCTCAGCTAAATGCAAATGTAATTTAAGCTGTCAGTGCCATATTGGAGTAATCCTTTTAAAATCTGTGATAAATTCTTCTTAAATTATGCTCACCAAATAAAATGCAAAGAGAGGAGGTGTGCATCTCTTAAAAGGGGTATTCCAGGGTGTGGCGGCATGGGGTGAGGCCAGGAGGGACACACCTGTTTCATGCCTCTTGTTTAGTTACATGAGCTGGTAAACCCATGAAACTCATGCCAGCAAAAATTGCCATGTTCCCCATTTATCATCACACTTTTGTAACGGGAGATGGGTGCTGCAAAAGACTTCTAAGGAGTGTGCCACAGTCATTGCTGCCACTGTGGCAGCAGCGGCAGGTGATGCACTCTTTGGGTTCCAATTCTGCTTCCCCTGTGAATCCTGCCATTCGAGGCACTTGCCTCACCTTGCCTCATGGGTGGGCTGGCCCTGACTCAACCAGAGCATCAAAGTAAGGTTAAGGCTCTTAGTACTTTTATTGAAATACACTTAATGAGGATTATAGCTTCATTGTTGTTCTGATATAGCACAAGACTTGGTTTCAGCAAAAACTCTTTACAGAGAGGTGATAAAACTCTCACTTCAACACACAGCGGAATAAACTGATTCCCCATAGAATGGCTATTCTTTTTTCTTAAACCAGAAACCCACTCCCAGCCCCTTCCAGGAACTTTCATAATCTACATTGCCCTTCCTAGCTAACCCATAATAAAGCCCTTTTCAGGTCCTAAGGTAATCCCTGTCTGAGCCATATCTGACAGTTAAGACCTATCTAAGGGCTTTCCAATTCCTATTTGATGGTTTAACTGTAAGAGTCTAACTTTTAACTCTCCATTCCTTCTTGACACACCAAAATAAAAATGCAATAATATTAATGAATGCATGCATGCATGAATAAACAAAATGAAAACTTTCAAGGCAACTGTGGTCTCTATTGTGGTACTCTTCTTTTGAATATCTCATTATACCGAAGTCTTTTACTCTGGATGTCACATAATCATACAATTGTACACTGGAAAGGGACCCCAGGGGTCAATCTGTCAGTCCATAGAGGCATCAGTATCTCTTGCCAATCAAGTGAGCTGGATTATAGTTTTTTCTGCAATGTCTCACAGCAAGTGTAATTCTGAATAGGTGATTATCTCCCTTATAATTATCCAATTAACTGTGATTACATGCTATTTCTTCTTCAAGTCCCAAGTAACCATGAGTAAAACTACAAGACAGTGTGAGTCTATAACTACCCCCTGGGCAACTCAGTGCTGGAAATTAAGAGGGTGAGGGCTTTGTAACTTTGATTGTAGACATTTTAGATGGCACAGTCTGAGTCACATATCATTCTGGGTGCGGCCGTTCAAATTAAGTCGTGAGACTCAGCACGGAACCCAGTAAGGTATAATGTGGAGGCAAGAGAATAGGTGTGGAGAAGGAATTCTGTCATGGAAGATAGTGGCATTTGCAGTTGTCCTTTTGCCTCTGGTGACATTCAAGACGCCTGATATCAAATGCCAAGTCAGCAACTCTCTTCCTATTCTTCACAAGTTTTACCAGCCTGGAGACTTCATCATTGACAGCATTATAGCTCAGATATATAGAGTTTATACTCCACTAAGTTTCGCAAAGCGCCCTTCTAATGACATCTTTGAAGACATGGTGTAAGGCTTTCTTTCTTTTTAAAAAAAGATATTTTGCAATGTCATATATTTGCCCTAGCTACACCACATTACCCTTCAGTCTTGTGATTATCATGCTCTTTTATGCTTAGGAATATTTGAGAGTTTCCTGGTTGTAAGGAAGAAACTGCGAGAGAGCAGTGACCGGAGTTGAAGATTAATTTTTAATTTTGGTCCGTATTGGTTTTAAGGCAATGGAATGTAACAATATTTCATCATGCTTACCTAGATTAGAACCATTATACTATTGTGTATTCGGTAATAATGCATTGAACTGAATTGAAGTATATGTCATATTTTGTAGCAGATACACTGTCATACTGCATGCAACTCTAATTGCAGGGTGGTGACCCAGATCTACCAGCATATCCTGGCCTTGATATTTGCTGTAAAGGAGATCAATGAAAACCCCCAGATTTTACCTAATGTCACCCTAGGTTTCCATATCTATAATAGCTATTTCACTGCAAAATGGACCTATCGTGCCTCAATGGAACTCTTCTCTAGACTGGGCAAATCAGCCCCCAACTACAAATGTGATATTCAGAACAATCCAGGAGCAGTCATTGGGGGACCTGTCTCTGAAGTCTGTCTCTACATGGCAGATATCCTGTCCATTTATAAGATTCCACAGGTAAGATGTAAGCGTGCAGGAAGAGAGGTTAACAAGCCATTTGCTCATCCCTTTCCTGGTAAACTTTTCTTTTTATCAGTTTTATTTCCAATGTTTTTTTCCCCAGAAGCTCCAACAATAAAGTCTTTGAGGTTCCTGAGATTTTTCTGTAGCAGGTTCAGGACCTGCCTTTTTCTCAGTGTCTCTGTACTTAGATCTTGCAGCAAGATCACATTATTATTATTATTATTATTATTATTATTATTATTATTATTATTATTATACACATCCCCCACTTTCACATTGACGGCTTTCGTTAATTTGCCATTAATGAAAAATCTGTCAAAGCAAATAATAATATCATGGGAAAATACTGCATTTTTGTTTGTTTTGTTGGGAGCTAGATGACAGTGAACAATTTTTATGTCTGACGATTAGGAGGACTTCTGGCATTTCTGTTGTCCGTCAGGTTAGTAAGACATTTATTAAATCTGCAGTGTCTCAGAATTTTAAATTCAAAGTTGTCTCCTATTTTCTTTGTCATCAAGTAAGTCAGTTAATGGTTTCTGACATTGTAGAAGATTGTGTGTTTTTTCACACTCAGTTCTGTAGCTGCATTTGGAATGTTTCCTATTTTTTGTGTTTTCTGCATTATTTGTTCTAGATGATTTTTAATAGCAATAAAGGCTTTTCCTCACTCTGTAAATAAGAAGTGTGGATTTTGTACTTTGCCATTATCTGCTTGCATCATTGTTGTTGCAGAAGTGATCTGTGTTCAGCTTTCTCTTCCTTGGCGACCATTTTGTGCACATTGTTCACAATCTATTTCTCTGTATAAGATTATAGCAAAATTTACAGGAAGAGGAGACTCATATTTTTGATGTTTGATGTATTGGTTGGCAAGAACAAATAAATCCTTAGAAAGAGTTAAAGTTTTGTTTCATTTGATGAAATCAGTTATAAAGACAGGAGTCAGAGCTACTTAGCCAAAGACTGGTAGTACTAGATTTAAATTAAGCAGGAGAGCAAAGGAGAAGGAATTCTTTTCCTATCAGACAGCTTGTTGAACATTAATATATGCCATTCAAGAACTCAAAATACAGAAGAGAAATTAAATCAAAGCAAAACTAATGCCTTAAAGGGAGCATAGGGAGAGATTGTGTCATCTGATGAGGGACATGGCAGACTTTTCCCTTTTATTACAAAAGCTGCTTAAATTTGCAACTTGGAAAGAAAGTGCACTGTACAGACCTTACTGCTGCCACACCCCTATCAGACAGCTTGTTGAACATTAATATATGGCATTCAAGAACTCAAAATACAGAAGAGAAATTAAATCAAGGCAAAACTAAAGCCTTAAAGAGCACACGGGAACAGATTGTGTCATCTGATTAGGGAGAAACCACATGGCAGACTTTCCCCTTTTATTACAAAAGCTACTTAAATTTGCAGCTTGGAAAGAAAGTGCTAATATTAAAGTATTTTCTAAACGCTAAGTGTACGCTCTGTGGGATGGTAGAGCAGCAACCGGTAACAGTAGGGTCAGAAAGAGGTGCTTACTTGATCTCCCTGAACTGAAGTCATTGCATTGTTTCAGGTGGGGAGTGTCAGTGAAGCCAGTCTGCTACAAAAGCAATGGTGGGAGTATCATATTGATTCCACCAGGGTATTTGCAGCGTACAGACCTCACTGCTGCCTCACCCCTTCCACTCACCTTTCCAAAACATCAATGAATCTCTGAACACACTTGCTCTACACTGCTGGCCACTACTGGCAGCATCATATGTCTTCCCCAGAGAAATTATATGGGATTGGTACCAACCCCCCTTAACTTTTTTTTATTTCCATTAGATCATGTATTGCTCTGCTGCGGCCCTAGATAAGAAAACCCAAGCTGCTTTCTATTACCAAGTGTTCCCAGATTTGAAGCTTCAATATAAGGCAATTCTCTGGTTACTGCTATATTTCAAGTGGACATGGACTGGGATTATTTCTGGGCAAAATGATAATGGAGAGAGGTTTGAACATAATATTATTTCCATGTTTGCCCAGAGAGGTATTTGCTTTGATTTCATAGTGAGAATTCCCAGAATGTCTTTTTTAAGTGATTTTGATGACTTGTTGGGAGAGGTATTTGAAATGAATGAAATTATTGTGAACAGCACTGTCAATGCATTGGTCATTCATGGTGAGATCGAAACCATGATCATCCTGAGGATTTTTTCCAGGGCTTCAGCATATGACCTTATATCAACAAAGAGAAATAGTAAGGTGTGGATTATGATAGGCGAGATAGATTTCACTTCCATTCCTGTTCAAAGAGATTGGGACATAGACTTCCTCCATGGTGCTATATCTTTTGCCATTCATTCCAGTGAGGTTGTAGGATTTCATAAATTTCTTCAGGTGAGAAACCCCACCTCGGAGAAAGCTGATGGCTTTGTTAGAGTCTTCTGGGAACAGGTCTTTGGGTGTTTGTTCCCCAACTCCATGGTAGACCTACAGGATGAAGACCTCTGCAGTGGAGAGGAGAAGCTGGAGACTCTTCCTGCATCTGTTTTTGAAATGACCATGACTGGCCACAGCTACAGTGTCTTCACAGCTGCCTATGTGGTTGCACATGCTTTGCATGCCATGCATTCAACTAGCTTCAAAAAACGAATGAAAGTGGACGAAGGAGTAAAATTCAAGAATGAACATTTATGGAAGGTAATGTTCTGAGCATGCTAAAAGTGGAGTAGAAATGGTGATGGATCAGTCCAAAGGTTACCCAAGGCAGCCAACCTGATACCTGTGGGAAGTGTTCAATCATGACATTTTGGCAATAGGCCACTCCCAACAGTCTGGTGTTCAGAGGCACCCTGGCCCTTTTTCTGGAGCAAGTATATAGTCATTGTGGCTAATAGATATAGATATCCAATTTCTTCCTTGACTTTGTCTAATCTCCACTGCTCACCAGTTGCAAAGGAATAAACAGAGAATCTAGATTCTTTGGAAGTTCAAAAGGTGATAATAATAAGCATGGAGCAGGGGGTTTTTCTGCTTCTACCTTCCACCACATCACGGTTGTAAATGTAGTAGTGGCTATACCATTCTGACCTGCTCCACTGCTGCCCAGTCACTTCCTTCATTATTACCACTGTTACATTTTATTATTGTAGTTTATTACTGTATCTGTTTATTGTTGTACGTATCTCTCATTGTTCCTGCAAGAAGCTCAAGGCGGCCTATAGGGCTCTTTCCTCTCCATATATATATTTACTTCATATAAAGCTTTTATACAGTTCAGTAAACAAGAGGGAATGATGATCAGTCTTTTGTATATCCTTATGCATTGGCTTTCTTTTATTTTCTCTGTGGTTCTATCCATTCTCCCCCCCCCCCCTAAACAGCTCAACCACTTTGTTAAAAGCATCTCATTTAATAATAGTGATGGGGGAAAAGTTTCCTTCAACCAAAATGGAGAGTTAGAGTCTGGATTTGATATTATAAACTGGGTCACATTTCCAAACCAGTCCTTTCGGAGGGTGAAAGTTGGAAAGATCGACCCCATGGCTCCCCAAGAAGAAGTGTTCAGCATTTGTGAAGAAGCCATTGTGTGGCCCAGCAGGTTTAACCAGGTGAGATAAATTCATATTTTGTAGCCTATCCATCACTTCTACAATGATTCGCGGTTCAGATACTGACCTAGTTCTGTGCTATGTTCATCCATGTGCTCAGTGTAGGAGTGAGGGCATGGGTGTGCAGATCTTCCATGTTTTGCCAGTTAAGTGACACTCATTACATCCACTATTGCACTACTACCACCAAATTTACTACTTGGAAAAAAATAAAACTTGATAAATTTACAGAGAGTCATATTCATGTGGGGGAAGGCAGCATAAGGGTTCCTTCTATCACGATGGGGCTTGCTTGTTTCCTTCCCTACCCAAAATTGTAAAATATGGCTCTGCTTTCCTTTGGACCACATCAATGAGGTCGGCAAGGGTGTCTTTTTGTCTTGGTAACCCAGTGCTCGATGCACACTGCCCAGGTTTCGTACTGCTAATGCATCAGTTCAACTTCTCCCCCAGAGGTGCACTACATTGAATGACAATAACAAAAACAGTTGCCTCCAATTGTGGAGAAGAACCAAAGCCATCAGGGCAAGTAGCCCTTGATTGCCCTTTCCTAGTTGTCTCTTGCCTCTTCCACCATAAAAGGAGATAGTTCAGCAAGTTAACAGAATATAATACATTGTGGATACACAATATTGCAAAATAGAAAACATTATCCTCTTACCTTTTTGGACAGGCACAGCCCCTTTCTCTTTGTAATGCCAATTGTCCTTTGGGTTATCAAAAAACAAAGAAGGAAGGGAAACCGTTTTGCTGCTATGATTGCATTATATGTCCAGAAGGGAAGATTTCCAACCAGACAGGTAAGAGACATCACGTAAAGAGCCTTTAAAACATACTAACACTAATATATTCTGACACTCCCATCCCTTGTGGTTTTCAGTTGTTCAGACAATTCATGAAAGTTGTTCAGAATTCAGTGAAGGTTGTGGTTCCTGATATGAGGATACAGCATGATATATTCAATAATATCAGTCCAATCCATTGACAACTGGTAATTATGTACACTATATATATATATATGAAATGAATCACCACTCAGATGATGGAGGTATCAAAAGTTGAAAAAACAGAAACCTTCAGAGATACGAAAGAACCTCAGGGAGAAAGCTAAGGTTGCAACAGCCTTTCTTAAATGCAAGACCCAAGAACCATGTTTCCAAATTCAGAGAAGCGCTAAAACGGAAATGCAACCTTCTTCCAGTCAACATATTAGAATGGGAAGTTCAAATCATGTTGGGATGTTAAAAAATGTGAACAAGTAAAATCTGCTAGAATCCTGACGGTAAATGATAACATTGAGCTTCAGAGGTCGAGTTAGGTCCTAACATCTGGGGGTGGGTGGCAATTGAATACGGCATGTTGCTAATAATATAATTACATGAGAAGTGTGCCAAATGGTTTTTTCAGATTTCAACTTGGCAAACCCTTATCTAAGGTTTAATTTTCATTTTGATCATTTTAGTATTATGCATGTAGTGATGCTCCTACGGCATTTCTTTTTCAGACATGGATGAATGCTTTGAGTGCCCACAAAATCATTACCCAAATGTGGAAAAGGATTCTTGTCTGCCAAAGAACATACAATTCTTGTCTTATGGGGAACCCCTGGGGATCTCTTTGGCCTGTTTTGCTCTTTCCTTGTCCTTCCTTACAGCTTTGGTGCTTTGGATTTTCATTAGGCACCGGGACACTCCCATAGTCAAAGCCAACAACCGCAACCTCTCCTATACTCTCCTCACCTCCCTCTTGTTCTCCTTCCTTTGTGCTTTGCTATTCATCGGTCGACCTGAGAAAGTGACCTGTCTCCTTCGACAAACAGCTTTTGGCATCATCTTTTCAGTGGCCGTTTCTTGTGTGTTGTCTAAGACAATCACTGTGATCCTTGCTTTCATGGTCACCAAACCAGGGTCCAGCATGAGGAAATGGGTGGGGAAACAGCAGGCCATTTCCATTGTCCTCTCCTGCTCCTTGATTCAAGCTGCTCTTTGTACTGTGTGGCTGGCAACTTCTCCCCCATTCCCAGATTTAGACATGCACTCAATGAGTAAAGAAATGGTTCTGCAATGTAATGAAGGGTCAGTCACCATGTTCTACTGTGTCTTGGGGTTTATGGGCTTGCTGGCCATTGTCAGCTTCTCTGTAGCCTTCCTAGCCAGGAAGCTACCTGATAGCTTTAATGAAGCCAAGTTTATCACCTTCAGCATGCTGGTATTTTGCAGTGTGTGGCTGTCCTTTGTTCCAACTTACTTAAGCACAAAAGGAAAATATATGGTGGCTGTGGAGATCTTCTCCATCTTGGCCTCCAGTGCTGGTTTACTAGGCTGTATTTTTTCACCAAAATGTTATATTATTGTAGTGAAGCCTGAATTGAATAGCAAGGAGCAACTCAGAAGGAAGAATTGACATATCTAAAATTCAGGGTCCCTCATCCATATCATATTTTAATTAGAAATGTGTTCTATGGTACTTTTGTGTTTTTCCTTTCTTCATCAAAATGCAAATGTAATTTAAACTGTCAGTGCCATTTTGGAGTAATCCTTTTCAAATCTGTGATATATTCTTGTTCAATTCTCCTCTCCAAATGAAATGCAAAGAGGGGAGGTGTACATCTCTTAAAAGGGGCATTCCAGAGTGTGGCGGCACGAGGTGAGGCCAGGAGGGACACACCTATTTCATGCCTCTTGATTAGTTACATGAGCTGGTAAACTCATGAAACTCATGCCAGCAAAAATTGCCACGTAAGTAGACTCCAGTTCCCCCTTATCATCACACTTTTGTAAGGTGAGGTGGTTGCTGTGAGAGAGGTGGAAGATCTGACCTCTAAGGAGTGTGCCGCAGCCATTGCTGCCACTGTGGCA
This sequence comes from Podarcis muralis, assembly GCF_964188315.1. Lineage (NCBI taxonomy): Eukaryota > Metazoa > Chordata > Lepidosauria > Squamata > Lacertidae > Podarcis > Podarcis muralis. Next base: position 12,165,022 of record NC_135667.1, on the reverse strand, counting down.
GCAGCGGCAGGTGATGCATTCTTTGGGTTCCAATTCTGCTTCCCCTGTGAATTCTGGCTTTCGAAGCACTTGCCTCACCTTGCCTCATGGGTGGGCTGGCCCTGCCTCAAACAGAGTATCAAAGTAATGTTAAGACTTAATAATTTTATTGAAATACACTTGATGAGGCTTATAGCTTAATTGTTATTCTGATATGGCACAAGACTTGGTTTCAGCCAAAAACTCTTTACAGAGGGGTGATAAAACTTTCACTTCAACACACAGCGGAATAAACTGATTCCCCATAGAATGGCTATTCTTTTTTCTTAAACCAGAAACCCACTCCCAGCCCCTTCCAGGAACTTTCATAATATAGGTTGTCCTGCCTAGCTAACCCCTAATAAAGCCCTTTTCAGGTCCTAAGGTAATCCCTGTCTGAGTCATATCTAGCACTTAAGACCTATCTAAGGGCTTTCCAATTCCTATTTGACGGTTTAACTGTAAGGGCCTAACTTTTAACTCTCCATTCCTTCTTGACACACCAAAATAAAAATGCAATACTATTAATGAATGAATTCATGAATAAATGAATGAATGAACGAATGAATAAAGAAATAAATAAACAAAACAAAAACTTTCAAGCCAAATGCGGTTTCTATTGTGGTACTCTTTTCTTCTGAATATCTCATTATACTGAAGTCCATTACTCTTGATGTCACAGAATCATACAATTGTACACTGGGAAGGGACCCCAGGAGTCATCTGTAATGCAGGAATCTGTCAGTCCGTAAAAACATTGGTATCACCTGCTATTCCAGTGAGCTGGATTATGGTTTCTTCTGCAATGTCTCACAGCAAGTGTAATTCTGAATAGGTGATTATTTCCCTTATAATTATCCAATTAACTGTGATTACATGCTATTTCTTTTTCAAGTCCCAAGTAATCATGAGCAAAACTACAAGACAGTGTGATTCTATAACTACCCCCTGGGCAAATAAGAAGTGTGGATTTTGTACTTTGCCATTAACTGCTTGCATCATTGTTGTTGCAGAAGTGATCTGTGTTCAGCTTTCTCTTCCTTGGCGACCATTTTGTGCACATTGTTCACAATCTATTTCTCTGTATAAGATTATAGCAAAACTTACAGGAAGAGGAGACTCATATTTTTGATGTTTGATGTATTGGTTGGCAAGAACAAATAAATCCTTAGAAACAGTTAAAGTTTTGTTTCATTTGATGAAATCAGTTATAAAGACAGGAGTCAGAGCTACTTAGCCAAAGACTGGTAGTACTAGATTTAAATTAAGCAGGAGAGCAAAGGAGAAGGAATTCTTTTCCTATCAGACAGCTTGTTGAACATTAATATATGCCATTCAAGAACTCAAAATACAGAAGAGAAATTAAATCAAGGCAAAACTAAAGCATTAAAGAGAGCACGGGAACAGATTGTGTCATCTGATTAGGGAGAAACCACATGGCAGACTTTTCCCTTTTATTACAAAAGCTACTTAAATTTGCAGCTTGGAAAGAAAGTGCTAATATTAAAGTATTTTCTCAACGCTAAGTGTACGCTCTGTGGGCTGGTAGAGCAGCAACCGGTAACAGTAGGGTCAGAAAGAGGTGCTTACTGAACTGAAGACATTGCAGTGTTTCAGGTGGGGAGTGTCAGTGAAGCCAGTCTGCTACAAAAGCAATGGTGGGAGTGTCATATTGATTCCACCAGGGTATTTGCAGTGTACAGACCTCACTGCTGCCTCACCCCTTCCACTCACCTTTCCAAAACATCAATGAATCTCTGAAGACACTTGCTCTACCCTGCTGGCCACTACTGGCACCATCATATGTCTTCCCTAGAGAAATTATATGGGATCGGTCCCTTCCCCCACTTAACTTTTTAAAATTTCCATTAGATCATATATTGCTCTGCTGCGGCCCTAGATAAGAAAACCCAAGCGGCTTTCTATTAACAAGTGTTCCCAGATTTGAAGCTTCAATATAAAGCAATTCTCTGGATACTGCTATATTTCAAGTGGACATGCATTGGGATTATTTCTGGGCAAGATGATAATGGAGAGAAGTTTGAACATAATATTATTCCCATGTTTGCCCAGAGAGGTATCTGCTTTGATTTCATAATGAGAATTCCCAAAATGTCTTTTACAAATGATTTTGATGACGTGATGGGAGAGGTATTTGAAATGAATGAAATTATTATGGGGAGCACTGTCAATGCATTGGTCATTCATGGTGAGATCGAGACCATGATCATCCTGAGGATATTTTCCAGGGCTTCAGCATATGAGCTTATATCAACAAAGAGAACTGGTAAAGTGTGGATTTTGACAGGCGAGATAGATTTCACTTCCATTCCTCTTCAAAGAGATTAGGACATAGACTTCCTCCATGGTGCTATATCCTTTGCCATTCACTCCAGTGAGGTTGTAGGATTCCTTAAATTTCTTCAGGTGAGAAATCCCACCTCGGAGAAAGCAGATGGTTTTGTTAAAGTCTTCTGGGAACAGGTATTTGGATGTTTCTTCCCCAAGTCCTTGGATGAAGTCCAACAGGGTGAAGACCTCTGCAGTGGAGAGGAGAAGCTGGAGACTCTTCCTGCCTCTGTTTTTGAAATGAGCATGACTGGAAACAGCTACAGTGTCTTCACAGCTGCCTATGTGGTCGCACATGCTTTGCATGCCATGCATTCAACTAGACGCAAAGGCAGAATGATAGTGGATGAAGGAGTAAAACTTTCAAATCAAGAGTTGTGGAAGGTAATGTCTTGAATATAGCTTTGGGACACCCGGAAGTAGAGTTTTCTTGCAATATCCTTCTCCCCCCCCCCCAATGCCTGGTATTCAGAGGCATGATGTCTCTGTTTCTGGGGAATGAATATAACTGCCTTGAATACTAGATTTCGTTATGTCTCCATGAATTTGTCCAAGCCCCAGGGCTCAGCAGATAGAAATGAGTAGAAAAAGGACTCTGTGGAAGTTCCAAAGGACGTGATGATGAGCAGGGAGTATTTTATTTTATTTTTTGATGTCTCTGCCTTCCACCAGGGGTGGAATGATACAGCTGTGGATGCAGTGGCGGCTATTCTTCCCTGTCTTATTCAGCTGCTGGCCTGCCAGGGTTAAGATTGCTTTACTAATTACTAGCTCAATGTGGCAAATGCACATCTTCCACTCTCTATATCCATGATTACCAGGCATAAAGCTTTGCAAGGGTTCTGTAACCAAGTTCACCAACAATCACCAACCTTTTAACATATCATTAAGAATTGCCTTTGCTTAATTTTATTTATCCCCATCCCCTTTTCTTTAGCTCAACCACTTTGTTAAGATGATTGTATTTAATAATAGTGGTGGGGGAAAGGTTTCCTTCAATGGAAAAGGAAAGCTAGAGACCGGATTTGATATTATAAACTGGCTCACATGTTGTATATATTTTTTTTACAAAAAAGTAACATTATGTGATGGGTTAAAGTGGCATAAGAGTGCTTTACAAATATGGTGTGAATGTAAGGAGAGTGAACATATTACATGTGTCTGCAGAACATATTACATGTGAACATATTACAAGTGTCTGCAGAACATTACATGTGTCTGCAGCTACATCTTTGGTGATCAAGTGTCAGGGACTGGGCAGAAGAGGAATGGTGGAGACCCTCTTCCCAGCCTGACCTTTCCAGAGAAGAAGACAGTTCAGAATTGCAACAGGGGTTTGAGGGAGATCATAGCTCAGAGGCAGACAAGGGGAAAAGCTGGGAAATAATGGGAGAGGAGGAAGAAGAAGCACCAGAGTGGGGACAGCTAGCGGACCCAGTGTCTTTAGAAAGCATTCCAGAACCCTCCTCTCCCAGAACCTGGTGGGCATTGAAAGCAGGAGAGCAGGGAGCTCAGAGACAGAGGCCACATGTCAGTACCCATAATGAGGACACATAATGGGAGAAAGGGAGGGGGTGGAGACTCGGAGCAACCCCATTATTCTGAGAGACCATGTTCCCAAGCCTCTCTGTGTGAATATTGAATAAAAGCAGATGGTAAGGACTTTCTCTTGTTCTGTCCATTCCTGGAAACCTGCCATGGGGGTTGGTTCCTCTGCTACCTGACATCAAGGTGTTATATGGTTCTCACACTATCCAAACTACTCCATAAGACATGGACTTTCTGTATAGGTTTTGAAGTATTTCATGTTTGAAAACAGGCTCAATATGAGTACAGTCATACCTCAGGTTACGGCCACTTCAGGTTATGTGTTTTCAGGTTGCGGACCAGGGGACACCCATAAGTACCTTAACGGGTTACTTCCGGGTTTTGCCGCTCGCGCATGTGCAGAAGTGCCAAATCGCGCCGGTGCCTGCGCAGATGCGGCACTTTAGGATGCAAACATTACGGGTTGTAGACATGCCTCCGTCACGTAAACGCATTGCATCTGCAACCCAAGGTTCCACTGTATGTGGAACCAGTATGTGTCTAGATGCAGCCTATGTCACGATAATCCAGTAATTACTGCTCAGTCTATTGTACAACCCAGGGTTGCTGTGAGAATAAAATGGGAACCAGGAGAATCATGTAAGCCACCTTGAGCTCCTTACAGGAAAAGAGGAATAGAAATGAAATAATGCAAACATGATAAATATGCAATGTACCAAATGCTGAAAACTTTCGGGATTCTATTTCTATGCTTACAAGTATGTTTTTAAATTCTTTCTTAAATTCTGTTTGAATTGTCATAAATATTCTTCAGAGTATTTCAGCTTCCACCAAAAGCAATATGGAAAACAGCTTTCTTAAAAAGTCTGGTTTATGCATTTCCACATTCATTGGGTGATATACATCTTAGTCCTGCTCAGAGTGGAACCACAAAAATATATGGACCTAAGTAATTCATATTGTTAGGCAAGCACTCCCTGAATTGAATTTGTGAATTTGTGGTTTTAACTGTTTTAAAACTATTTTAATTATCATACTTTCATTAAGAATGTTCTAGTGTTGCTCTGTAGTATTATTATGAATTGATTTTAAAGTTTTAAACCACTTGGAAGCCATTTTGGCATTTAAGCGGTATATAATTAAAAGTAAATAAATTGGCAACTTTTAAGGCAAATGCAGACTTCTTTTGTGGTACTTTTTCTTCTTAGCTTCTCACTATTCTGAAGGCTTTTTTAAAAAGTCATTTGTTGTAAGGCTCTGAATCTCTTGCCATCCAATTTAGGTGATCTAGAAGCAGATGTGATAAACACTGTTATTTCTGCAATGTCTCAGAGTAAGTGTGTATTTCCAAATTGGTGATTATCTCCCTTGTAATTAAATAATTAGTCATGATTACCCTACTACTTCTTCATGTTTCAAGGGAGCTGTAGTAACCACCAGCAAAACTACAAGGCAAAAGGATGCTATTACTATGCTCTTTGCTCTTCTTACATGGAGCTGAAGACAGTGAGGGCTCTGTCAGTCTGATCATGCACATCTATTGCACACAGTGTGAGACACACATCATACAGCAGTGTGCAGCCCTTCAAATCAAGCTGTTCTGGTCATCACAAAATTCAGCGACGGAGGATGTGGGGACAAGTGAATGGGTGTAGAGACAGAATTCTCTCAGGGAAATTGGTTGCATTTATAGTCCTGCTTCTAGTCTTTTTGACTCATATGGCATGCAAGATTCCTGACATCAAATGCAACTCACTTCCCATTCTTCACAAGTTTCATCAGCCTGGAGACCTCATCATTGCTGGCATTATATCACAGATATATATATTCTGCAGTCCAATGGCTTTCACAAAATGCCCTTCCAATGACCTCTTTGAAGATACTGTGTAAAGTTCTTCTTTTTTGTAAAAATGTTATCTATCTGTCCTCTCTTACTCTACCCTTCAGCATTGTGATCATGATAATGTTCTCATTTTAAGACTCTTAAATATTTAAGACTTTCCTGGTTGTAACAAATATAGCAGGGATTGTAGCAGGGAAAATCATTTGTCATTTTAGTCCTCAATGACTTTTGGATTACGGTACTATGTTTATTGCTTTCTTTCAGTAGTTCCTGCTCCCCCTGGCCATATGTTCTCAACATGTATTGATAATGAGAAGGGCTGTAGTTTAGGGGTAGAGGATCTGGTTTTAATGCAGAGAGTCCTAGGTTTAATCTCTGACTCCTCCAAAATCTTAGAGAGAAGTTGGGGTGAGGAGTATTTCAGAGACGTACTGAATACTGTATCAGTACTGTGCTGGTGAGCACAGAGGACAAAACTCTGCGTAACAATATTTCATCGTTCTTACCTAGATCATGTGTTTTTCATGAATGCTTTGAACTGCATGGAAGTATATGTCATATTTTGTAGCAAATGCACTGTCACACTGCATGTCACTCTAATTACAGGGTGATGACCCAGATCTACCAGCATATTCTGGCCTTGATATTTGCTATAAAGGAGATCAATGAAAATCCCCAGATCTTACCTAATGTCACTCTGGGCTTCCATATCTATAATAGCTATTTCACTCCAAAATGGACTTATCATGCCTCATTGGAACTCTTCTCTACACAGGGCAGATTCACCCCCAACTATAAATGTGATAGTCAGAACAATCTAGTAGCAGTCATTGGGGGACCTATCTCTGAAGTCTGTCTCTACATGGCAGATATCCTGTCCATTTATAAGATTCCACAGGTATGATGTATGCATGCAGTGGGAAAGGTTAACAAGCATTTGCTCATCTCTCTCCTTTTTAACTGTTTTTAAAAGTTGCATTTGCAATGTCTGCACCTTTGAGGCTTCCAGAAGTAAGAATGAGAGAATATATATATATATATATATATATGCACCAAAAGCCTGCCTAGTCCTTCATTCTGTTCTCAAAGTGGCCAACCCAAAGCCTTTGGGGATTCCTCAAGCAGGACATGAGCACAGCATCACTCCCTGCACTTGTAACACCCAGCAATTGGTATTCAGTATCTAATTCAAAATGCTTCCTGCTTATACATAATGGTCTGTGTTCTGGTGATCAGCATAGGCTGCTGTCTTGTAGAAGTTTAAGGCTTAAGCCGAGGGTACACCTTTCACTCAAGAGTTTTCTAAATTTTAGAGTTCCTGCCTGTTTACAAAAGAACATACAGCAATACTTTAATTGTGGTCCAAAGACCTACAAAACAATTTCAAAACTAGATACATTTAAAATGACCAGACATACAGATTGGAAAAACCAAGGCAGTCCTTTGGTTTTATCTAGGGCACAATGATCTTTGTTTCTAATAACCTCTGAAAGAAACTTTGCCACGGCCAGTGTAATATCATTTGACCTGCCTTCCAAAAGTTATTTAATATGGGAGGCTTCAGATTTTCCTGGCAAATTTGCCAGTAAGGGTTTGATCAGTTGATCCCTTGCTAAATAAAGAACATAAGGAGAACCTGCTGGATCACCTCCCAACCACTCCTGAGACTCGATCTTGACTAGTTGGATGGAAAACATTAATAGACAAAGAAAAATTAATGAATGAAGTAGGTTCTAAACTCTAGGTCAACATTCTGTCGTCATATCTATTCTGCTGAGGTATCTCTGCTTCTAGAACACCAAATAATATTGGTTAGGGGGGATGTAGTCTTTACCTGACCTTGCCAGACTGGAGTCACTTCAGTGCACCAGGTAAGAGAGGGGGTAGGTAGCAGCACCTATGGAAGGGCCAGATTGACTCCAACAGTATATTTGCAGTATATTACACTAAGCTCACAGCTGACTCACACCTACCACTTGCCTTCATGATGCACCACAGAGTCTTCAGTGCAGGGCAGTCAGGTGAATACCACTTGCCCGCTACACTGATGGTTAATGGAATCAACCTATGTCTTCCCTGGAGTAATGATAAAAGAATGATCTTTCCCCCCCCTCATTTAATTTTTAATCATTTCCTTTAGTTCATATATGGTTCTGCTCCAGTGATAGATAAAAAAACCCAAGCTGCTTTCTATCACCAAATGTTCCCAAATTTGGAGCATCAATATGAGGCAATTCTCCAGATACTGCTATATTTCAAGTGGACATGGATTGGTGTGATATCTGGGCAAGATGACAATGGAGAGAGGTTTGAACAGAATGTGATCCCCATTTTTGCCCAGAGAGGTGTCTGTTTTGATTTCATAATGAGAATCCCCAAAATGTCATATTCCAGTGAAATTGGTGACATGGTGGAAGAGGGATTTGAAATAAACAAAGTTCTTATGCAAAGCACAGTAAATACATTGGTTATTTATGGTGAAATTGATAGCATGATCATTCTGATAATGTTCTACAAGGTTTCAGAACATGAGGATATACCAATAAAGAGAAATAGTAAGGTCTGGATCATGACGGCTCAGATGGATTTCATTTCCATTCCCCTTCAAAGAGATTGGGACATAGACTTCCTCCATGGTTCTATATCCTTTGCCATTCACTCCAGTGAGGTTGTAGGATTCCATAAATTTCTTCAGGGGAGGAACCCCACCTCAGAGATAGCAGATGGCTTTGTTAGAGTCTTCTGGGAACAGGTCTTTGGGTGTTTGTTCCCCAACTCCATGTTAGACCTACAGGATGAAGACCTCTGCAGTGGAGAGGAGAAGCTGGAGACTCTGCCTGCCACTGTTTTTGAAATGAGCATGACTGGCCACAGCTACAGTGTCTTCACAGCTGCCTATGTGGTCGCACATGCTTTGCATGCCATGCATTCAACTAGCTTCAAAAAAAGAATGAAAGTGGATGAAGGAGTAAAATTCAAGAATGAACAGTTATGGAAGGTAATGTCCTGAGCATGCTAAAAGTGGAGTAGAAATGGTGATGGGTCAGTACAAAGGTTTCCCAAGGCAGCCAACCTGATACCTGTGGGAAGTGCTCAATCAGGACATTATGGCAATAGGCCACTCCCAACAGTCTGGTGTTCAGAGCAACGATGCCCCTTTTTCTGGAGCAGCTATATAGTCATTGTGGCTAATAGCCATAGATATCCAAATTCTTCCATGACTTTGTCTAATCTCCACTGCTCATCAGATGCAAAGGAATAAACAGAGAATTTAGAGTCTTTGTAGAGTCCAAAAGGTGATAATGATAAGCATGGCGCAGGATTTTTTTCTGCTTCTACCTTCCACCACATCACAGTTATAAATGTAGTTGTGGCTTTACCATTCTGACCTGTTCCACTGCTGCCCAGTCACTTCCTTCATTATTACCACTGTTATATTTTATTGTTTTGGTATATTACTGTATCTGTTGATTGTTGTATGTATCTCCCACCGTTCCTGCAAGAAGCTCAATGTGGCCTACAGGGCTCTTTCCCTCTCCATATCTATTTTTATTTGGTATAAAGCTTTTATACAGTTCAGTAAACAAGTGGGAATGATGATCAGTTTTTTGTATATCCTTATGAATTGGCTTTCTTTTATTTTCTCTGTGGTTCTATCCATTTTTTTTCATAAACAGCTCAACCACTTTGTTAAAAGCATCTCATTTAATAATAGTGCTGGGGGAAAAGTTTCCTTCAACCAAAATGGAGAGTTAGAGTCTGGATTTGATATTATAAACTGGGTCACATTTCCAAACCAGTCCTTTCGGAGAGTGAAAGTTGGAAAGATCGACCCCATGGCTCCCAAAGAAGAAGCATTTAGCATTTGTGAAGAAGCCATTGTGTGGCCCAGCAGGTTTAACCAGGTGAGATAAATTCATATTTTGTAGCCTATCCATCACTTCTACAATGATTTGCAGTTCAGATACTGACCTAGTTCTGTGCTATGTTCATCCATGTGCTCAGTGTAGGAGTGAGGGCATGGCTGTAGAGATCTTCCATGTTTTGCCAGTTAAGTGACACTCATTACATCCACTATTGCACTACTACCACCAAATTTACTACTTGGAAAAAAATAAAACTTGATAAATTTACAGAGGGTCATATTCATGTAGGGGAAGGCAGCATAAGGGTTCCTTCTATCACGATGGGGCTTGCATGTTTCCTTTCCCTACCCAAAATTGTAAAATATGGCTCTGCTTTCCTTTGGACCACATCAATGAGGTCGGCAAGGGTGTCTTTTTGTCTTGGAAACCCAGTGCTCGATGCACACTGCCCAGGTTTCGTACTGCTAATGCAGCAGTTCAACTTCTCCCCCAGAGGTGCACTACATTGGATGACAATAACAAAAACAGTTGCCTCCAACTGTGGAGAAGAACCAAAGCCATCAGGGCAAGTAGCCCTTGATTGCCCCTTCCTACTTGTCTCTTGCCTCTTCTTCTTGTTGTTGTTTAGTCGTTTAGTCGTGTCCGACTCTTCGTGACCCCATGGACCAGAGAATGCCAGGCACCTCTGTCCTCCACTGCCTCCCACAGTTTGGTCAAACTCATGCTGGTAACCTCGAAAACACTATCCAACCATCTCATCCTCTGTCGCCCCCTTCTCCTTGTGCCCTCCATCTTTCCCAACATCAGGGTCTTTTCCAGGGAGTCTTCTCTTCTCATGAGGTGGCCAAAGTACTGGAGCCTCAGCTTCATGATCTGTCCTTCCAGTGAGCACTCAGGGCTGATTTCCTTCAGAATGGAGAGGTTTGATCTTCTTGCAGTCCATGGGACTCTCAATAGTCTCCTCCAGCACCATAATTCAAAAGCATCAATTCTTCGGCAATCAGCCTTCTTTATGGTCCAGCTCTCACTTCCATACATCACTACTGGGAAAACCATAACTTTAACTATACGAACCTTTGTTGGCAAGGTGATGTCTCTACTTCTCAAGATGCTGTCTAGGCCTGTCATTGCCCTTCTCCCAAGAAGCAGGCGTCTTTTAATTTCGTGGCTGCTGTCACCATCTGCAGTGAGCATGGAGCCCAAGAAAGTAAAATCTCTCACTGCCTCCATTTCTTCCCCTTCTATTTGCCAGGAGGTGATGGGACCAGTGGCCATGATCTTCATTTTTTTGATGTTGAGCTTCAGACCATATTTTGCGCTCTCCTCTTTCACCCTCATTAAAAGGTTCTTTAATTCCTCCTCACTTTCTGCCATCAAGGTTGTGTCATCTGCATATCTGAGGTTGTTGATATTTCTTCCGGCAATCTTAATTCCGGCTAGGGATTCATCCAGCCCAGCCTTTCGCATGATGAATTCTGCATATAAGTTAAATAAGCAGGGAGACAAAATACAGCCTTGTCGTACTCCTTTCCCAATTTTGAACCAATCAGTTGTTCCATATCCAGTTCTCAGGAGACAGACGAGGTGATCAGGCACTCCCATTTCTTTAAGAACATGCCATAGTTTGCCGTGGTCGACACAGTCAAAGGCTTTTGCATAGTCAATGAAGCAGAAGTAGATGTCTTTCTGGAACTCTCTAGCTTTCTCCATAATCCAGCGCATGTTTGCAATTTGGTCTCTGGTTCCTCTGCCTCTTCTAAATCCAGCTTGCACTTCTGGGAGTTCTCGGTCCACATACTGCTTGAGCCTTCCTTGTAGAATTTTAAGCATAACCTTGCTAGCGTGTGAAATGAGTGCAATTGTGCGGTAGTTGGAGCATTCTTTGGCACTGCCCTTCTTTGGGATTGGGATGTAGACTGATCTTCTCCAATCTTCTGGCCACTGCTGTGTTTTCCAAACTTGCTGGCATATTGAGTGTAGCACCTTAACAGCATCATCTTTTAAAATTTTAAATAGTTCAGCTGGAATACCATCACTTCCACTGGCCTTGTTATTTGCAATGCTTTCTAAGGCCCATTTGACTTCACTCTCCAGGATGTCTGGCTCAAGGTCCACACTACCTGGGGTATACGAGACATCCATTTCTTTCTGGTATAATTCCTCTGTGTATTCTTGCCACCTCTTCTTGATGTCTTCTGCTTCTGTTAGGTCCTTTCCACTTTTGTCCTTTATTATGGAAATCTTTGTACGAAATGTTTCTTTCATATCTCCAATTTTCTTGAACAGATCTCTGGTTCTTCCCATTCTATTGCTTTCCTCTATTTCTTTGCATTGCTCGTTTAAGAAGGTCTTCTTGTCTCTCCTTGCTATTTTTTGGAAATCTGCATTCAATTTCCTGTACCTTTCACTATCTCCCTCGCATTTTGCTTGCCTTCTCTCCCCCGCTATTTGTAAGGCCTCATTGGACAGCCACTTTGCTTTCTTGCATTTCCTTTTCATTGGGATGGTTTTCGTTGCTGCCTCCTGTATAATGTTACGAGCCTCCATCCATAGTTCTTCAGGCACTCTGTCCACCAAATCTAAATCCTTAAACCTGTTCCTCACTTCCACTGTGTATTCATAAGGGATTTGACTTAGATTGTATCTTACCGGCCCAGTGGTTTTTCCTACTTTCTTCAGTTTAAGCTTGAATTTTGCTATAAGAAGCTGATGATCTGAGCCACAGTCAGCTCCAGGTCTTGTTTTTGCTGACTGTATAGAGCTTCTCCATCTTTGGCTGCAGAGAATATAATCAATCTGATTTCGATGCTGCCCATCTGGTGATTTCCATGTGTAGAGTCGTCTCTTGTGTTGTTGGAAAAGCGTGTTTGTGATGACCAGCTTGTTCTCTTGACAGAACTCTATTAGCCTTTGCCCTGCTTCGTTTTGATCTCCAAGGCCAAACTTGCCAGTTGTTCCTTTTATCTCTTGATTCCCTACTTTAGCATTCCAATCCCCTATAATGAGAAGAACATCCTTCTTTGGTGTCACTTCTATACGGTGTTGTAAGTCTTCATAGAATTGGTCAATTTCAGTTTCTTCAGCACCAGTAGTTGGTGCATAAACTTGGATTACTGTGATGTTAAAAGGTCTGCCTTGGATTCGTATCGAGATCATTCTATCATTTTTGAGATTGCATCCCAGTACAGCTTTCGCCACTCTTTTGTTGACTATGAGGGCCACTCCATTTCTTTTACGGGTTTCTTGCCCACAGTAGTAGATATGATGGTCATCCCAACTGAATTCACCCATTCCCGTCCATTTTAGTTCACTGATGCCCAGGATGTCAATATTTATTCTTGCCATCTCATTTTTGACCACCTCCAACTTACCCAGGTTCATGGTTCTTACATTCCAGGTTCCTATGCAATATTTTTCTTTACAGCATTGGACTTCCAGGCATATCCGCAACTGAGCGTCCTTTCGGCTTTGGCCCAGCCGCTTCATCAGCTCTGGATCTACTTGTACTTGCCCTCCACTCTTCCCCAGTAGCATGTTGCACGCCTTCCGACCTGAGGGGCTCATCTTCCAGCGTCATAACTTTTATATGCCTGTTGTCTTTGTCCATGGAGTTTTCTTGGCAGGGATACTGGAGTGGCTTGCCGGTTCCTCCTCCAGGTGGATCACGTTTGGTCAAAACTCTCCACTATGACCTGTTCATCTTGGGTGCCCTGCTCGGCATAGTTCATAGCTTCTCTGAGTTCTTCAAGCCCCTTCGCCACGGCAAGGCAGTGATCCATGAAGGGGCGTGCCTCTTCTACCATACTATAAAAGGAGATAGTTCAGCAAGTTAACAGAATATAATACATTGTGGATACACAATATTGCAAAATAGAAAACATTATCCTCTTACATTTTTGGACAGGCACAGCCCCTTTCTCTTTGTAATGCCAATTGTCCTTTGGGTTATCAAAAAACAAAGAAGGAAGGGAAACCATTTTGCTGCTATGATTGCATTATATGTCCAGAAGGGAAGATTTCCAACCAGACAGGTAAGAGACATCATGTAAAGAGCCTTTAAAACATACTAACACTAATATATTCTGACACTCCCATCCCTTGTGGTTTTCAGTTATTCAGACAATTCATGAAAGTTGTTCAGAATTCAGTGAAGGTTGTGGTTCCTGATATGAGGATACAGCATGATATATTCAATAATATCAGTCCAAGCCATTGACAACTGGTAATTATGTACACTATATATATGAAATGAATCACCACTCAGATGATGGAGGTATCAAAAGTTGAAAAAACAGAAACCTTCAGAGATACGAAAGAACCTCAGGGAGAAAGCTAAGGTTGCAACAGCCTTTCTTAAATGCAAGACCCAAGAACCATGTTTCCAAATTCAGAGAAGCGCTAAAACGGAAATGCAACCTTCTTCCAGTCAACATATTAGAATGGGAAGTTCAAATCATGTTGGGATGTTAAAAAATGTGAACAAGTAAAATCTGCTAGAATCCTGACGGTAAATGATAACACTGAGCTTCAGAAGTCGAGTTAGGTCCTAACATCTGGGGGTGGGTGGCAATTGAATACGGCATGTTGCTAATAATATAATTACATGAGAAGTGTGGCAAATTGTTTTTCAGATTTCAACCAGGCAACCCTTATTTAAGGTTTTGTTGCTTCTTTCATTTTGATCATTTTAGAATTATGCATGTAGTGGTGCTCTTACAGCTTCTCTTTTTCAGACATGGATGAATGCTTTCATTGCCTACCAGATCATTACCCAAATGTGGGAAAAGATTCTTGCCTGCCAAAGAACATACAATTCTTGTCTTATGAGGAACCACTGGGGATATCTTTGGCCTGTTTTTCTCTTTCCTTGTCCTTCCTTGCCGCTTTGGTGCTTTGGATCTTCATTAAGCACCGGGACACTCCCATAGTCAAAGCCAACAACTGCAACCTCTCCTATACTCTCCTCACCTCCCTCTTGTTATCCTTCCTTTGTGCTCTTCTATTCATCGGTCGACCTGAGAAAGTGACATGTCTCCTTCGACAAACAGCTTTTGGCATCATCTTTTCAGTGGCAGTTTCTTGTGTGTTGACAAAGACAATCATTGTGGTCCTTGCTTTCATGGTCACCAAACCAGGTTCCAACATGAGGAAATGGGTGGGGAAACAACAGGCCACCTTCATTGTTCTTTCCTGTTTCTTGATTCAAGCTGCTCTTTGTACTGTGTGGCTGACAACTTCTCCCCCATTCCCAGCTTTAGACATGCAATCAGTGAGTAGAGAAATTGTTCTGCAATGTAATGAAGGGTCAGTCACCATGTTCTACTGTGTCTTGGGGTTTATGGGCTTGCTGGCCACTGTCAGCTTCTCTGTAGCCTTCCTAGCCAGGAAGTTACCTGACAGCTTTAATGAAGCCAAGTTTATCACCTTCAGCATGCTGGTATTTTGCAGTGTGTGGCTGTCCTTTGTTCCAACTTACTTAAGCACAAAAGGAAAATATATGGTGGCTGTGGAGATCTTCTCCATCTTAGCCTCCAGTGCTGGTTTACTAGGCTGTATATTTACACCAAAATGTTATATTATTGTAGTGAAGCCTGAGTTGAATAGCAAGGAGCAACTCAGAAGGAAGAATTGACAAATTCTGAGTCCTTCATCTATGTCATATTTTAATTAGAAATGTGGTCTATTGTACTTTTGTGTTTTTCCTTTCTTCATCAAAATGCAAATGTAATTTAAGCTGTCAGTGCCATATTGGAGTAATCCTTTTCAAATCTGTGGTATATTCTTGTTCATTTCTCCTCACCAAATGAAATGCAAAGTAAGGAAATGTACATCTCTTAAAAAGGGTGTTCCAGGGTGTGGCGGCATGGGGTGAGGCCAGGAGGGACACACCTATTTCATGCCTCTTCCTTAGTTATATGAGCTGGTAAACTCATGAAATTTATGTCAGCAAAAATTGCCATTTTAGTAAACTCTAGTTCCCCGTTATCCCCATCAGAGGTCACCATAAAATTGCCAGCTCCATAATACTACTTTTGTAATTGCTGTGAAAATGTGCTATGTTAAATAGATAAGAATTATGGCATGAATGCTCTTTGAGAAGAGAACATTGCTGAACCAACTTGCAGTGGTCAAGCACCCTCTGACTTTTTAATACCTTGTATTCTCAGCCACATGTTTGTACTGCTTTTCTTTACCATCAGGGCAATAAATATATATTCTAAATCCTCATCTTTTTTGTCTGTTTACTTAGAAAGAAATTAAGCAGAATAATGTGTGGATCTGCATCTTAGATTTAGCCCTTTTCTTAATGAGCATTATACTTTCCATCCTCTTCAATGCAACAAACTGTGTTGCTGAGTTGCCCCATTCTCCTTTGCTGTTTAATTAAATCACAGTAATAAAAATATTAATTGATAGAATGAAATTTTGCCATAACCTCGAATAACCACACTAAATGCTTAGTCTTCTGCATTAGATGAATCCTGAAACACATTTCAAACATACTTTCACATGACTTGCAGGTGGAATTTTAATGTAATCAATATTGAAATGCATAGTGTACAACATCTTTCACCACCTTTTTATGAATTCTTAACCCCTGAACTGAGAGCCAAGAAAAATGTTAGACAGAATGTATTGTGACAGGAAATCTCAAAACTGAGTGACATCCACCAAGATTATCTAGATGTCACTATGCAGATTGAAGTTTTCAATTACTCTCAAAGGTAACAACTATTCTCTTTGCTTTGGTGATGCTTTTAACACTCCCATGTCATAAAGACTAATGAGATACACATGCAGCCTAATTCTGCTGACAAGCACATTGTATCTAGCAAGCCTCTTGTGTTATTCTTTCAAAGACCTGCATATTCACTACTAGTACAGTTCAAGATATTGTTGTTAGCATATGAAGATAAGACCCATAGCGATTTGAAAGCCAAACACTTAAAGGAGCACCACTCCATTTATAAATCTGTTAAGACAGGAAGATACCTTTTTTGCTTTACCACTGTTGGAGGAAGTTAATTCTGAGGTGATGTGGGACACGTCTTTCTCAGTGTTGTGAATGCCCCCCCTCCAAAAAAAAGCACTACTGGAATAATCATTGTTTATTTTTTGTAATTAAAATTGCCCCTTTACCTAGCCCTTTGCAGATTTTCAACAATGATCTATTTTGACATAATGGACCTATGATTTCAGCACAGGCAAAATGGAAAGGAATGGACAATCCATCCCTACTCAGTTGTTTCTCAGTGACCACTGAAATTTGCATATGTATATTTATGAACTAACTTAAATTTGCAACTTTCATGACACCAGCAAATACAGTGAGTTGGACTAGAGGCAACTTCTGCTGAGATGTGATAAATATGTTTTCTTCTGCAATATCTCATAGAAACAGAAAGAGAAGATTAGCTACCCTGTAATTATCCAATTAGTAAGGATTACTCTACTTCTTAAGTCCCAAGGGAACTGTGGTAACCTCCTACTAAACAACAAGGCTGGATGTGATTTTTAATACCCCCAGTATCACTTCAGGCTGGGGCTGGAGACAATCACACTGGGTCAGTCTGATGACTGAGACATAGTTGGAGACATAGATGAATTGAGAGCCATTTAAGTCAGGATTCAGAGAAGGATAATGTGTTGGCAGGTGTACTGGTGGGCAGAAAGAATTTTTTTATGCAAGTTAGTAGCATTTGTAGTCTTGGTAGTAGTTTTTTTGCCACAGGTGGTGTCTAAGATTCCTGACATCAGCTGCAGCCGCCGTGACCCTCTTCCTATTCTTCACAAGTATTACCAGCCAGGAGACCAAATCATTGCTGGCATTATGTCTTATATATACAGATTTTCCAATTCAATCGAATTTAAAGAATGTCCCTCTAATGACATATTTGAAGAACCCATGTAAGTTTTCTTAGATTAAAAAAATGCATAGCATACATTTGCCTCAGTTTTTTCTCCTGTCTGTCAAATGGTAGCTCCAGTGGATGGGAAAAGATTAATTACATATTATTTATCTTTAATACATATTTTCCATTTAAACTGAATGCCATCTTTTCCCTTGCCATATGCAGCATGATTTATTTGCTTTTGGGCAAGGATGTCTTTTGACTTCCTTGGGTTACCTGAGAGGTGGAGATCATCTTTGGTAAGCTACCTAAATTTCTTCCTTTGAATTATAACTCCTATTCCTCATAAACCACACGTCTACAATTTATTTACAGAGGGATTGCATACTTCCAGAACAATAACAGTGCTATTAGTTTTGTGTTTTCAGTAACTGCTTGTCATTGTGAAACGTCACTGGGCATGTAAGCTCTGACTGAGCTGTCCCAGCCTGTAACCCCTTCCCTTTCATCTAACTAATATCTGCACTTTGTGTGTTCATGTGTGAAAGAAAGAGAGCAGGAGGTACGGAGAGAAAGAAAGAAAGAAAGAAAGAAAGAAAGAAAGAAAGAAAGAAAGAAAGAAAGACATGGACAAACAAATATTACTCTTTATGCATCTAATGAAATGGATGAAAGTTTATCCAAATATTGCCAAATTCAATTGTTTAAATCAAGCCTGAAGACTTCTAAGATGGAGAAATTCTGGTTCTAAATTCTTCTTCTTCTTATCTCATACCTTCCTTAGTTTGCTAGAAGCGAGATGAGTTCCGCAACCCCAGAGTCGTCCACGACTGGACCTAAAGGTCAGGGGTCCCTTTACCTCCTTTATCTCCTGCTTCTGCATATGTTGTTGGACTCCAATTCCTGTCAGCCCAAACCAGCATGACCAATGGTTTGGTGAGTTATAGTCCAACAACAGGGCAACAGGTTGGGTGTCCTAGAAAACAAAAATCGAGAGTTCATGGTCTAAAAATGCGGTTTTTATATGATTCCAAATGAGCTTACTTGTATCTGAGGAAGCTCCCTTAGATCTCCTCCAAACATGCTCGTTGCAGGAAATTTGAAATCCAATCTATTATCTTCTACTGACCTGCAACTAATCTTTTTTTAAAAAAATGACAACAAAAACAAAACACCATACAGTTTTTGTGTGTTTGTGTGTAAGAGAGAAAGGGAGAGTGAGAGTGAGAGATTTGACCCATCCTTTTGATGTCACATATGCCTAGCTTTGATGTATTAAAGCAGAAAAGATGCAAAAATATCAAGGACCAGGAAGCCATGTTTAAACACAGTAATGTATACACAATCCTAAAAATATAAATATAAAGAGAAAATGTTACATACTGGGTGCCTTGGTCCCAATTTGGAAAGAATGCAGAGTAATTAAAATATACAAAATCTTGATGGAAATGCTACAATCCTAAAATAAATTGGGATAAGGATAATTTCAGATACATCCTTACATTAACAAATATTTCAAAACATTACTAGAATTGTATTAGAATTATGCAGGTAAACAAAGATGAAGAATGCCAATCTCTGGCAACATTTCATTATACTTCTGCGATGTTTCTATTACTGAATGCCATATATTTACTTTCCATGTACCTAACTGAAATGAAGTACATATCACAATCTGAATCAAATACACCATTACATAGCATGTAACTCTAATTACAGGGCTATGATCCAAATATACCAGCATTTCCTGGCCTCAATATTTGCTGCAAAAGAGATCAATGAAAATCCACACCTCTTACCCAATATTACACTGGGATTCCATATCTATAATTGTTATTTCAGTCCAAGATGGACCTATCAGGCCTCATTGGAACTCTTCTCTACACAGGGCAAATTCATCCCCAACTACAAATGTGATAGGGTGAGCAATCCAGTAGCAGTCATTGGTGGACCTACTTCTGAAGTCTCTCTCTACATGGCAGATATTCTGTGCATCTACAAGATTCCACAGGTAAAACGTGTGCATGGGGCAGATAAGCTTTTGAGACACAATTTGTCACATCTCTTGCCTTTAAATGTGGCTTTGCACATTGAAGATAAAATTTGTTTCCAAAGTATCATATTCAACATGCTTTTTTAGGATTATTGTGCATGCTATGTTTGGGTGGCGATGTTGTGAAGAAGCTCAAATGCTTCGAAATATAAACTTGTTGAAATAGCTGGGAGGGAAAAATCTTTTGCTAAACTACTCTCATCTCCAAAATGTATCATTATCTTGATGTACCTTTGCTAACCCCTTTTATGAAATGTAGGATTAACCAGAAGGTGTCCTCAAAGTATGATAAATATGTAAGTTATGAACAATATCCCACTAAGTCAAACACATATACTACATAGACACCAACAGATGTCAATTATTTTTAAATTCAGGTCTTATTTCCTTAGAACAAACAAGGACAGCCAAGACTGAGCCCTCCAAATAATGCAGAGCACAAATGTCATAATCCCTGATCATTGTCTATGCTCACTAGGACTGATGGGAGGTATCATCCAAAACACTTATTCATTATTGTGTCAAATACCTATGAATTAAACTGACATTATGTGAAGTATGCTAGTGAACACTCCACTGCAATATTCCACGAGGGCACCCACTTGGCCAACGTAGCTCTGCCTTTGCAGTTTCAATGTATTTCTCCTCTTTGGTGACTGTTGCAAAAATTTGTTCAAGCCTCTTCAATACCATTTCCCCTTGCTTAAATAATTTTCTTTTTCTTTAGTTCATATATGGCTCTGCCCCACTGATAAATAAGAAAGCAGATGCTGTTCTATACCACCAGTTGTTTCCAGATGTGGCCCATATGTATAAAGGGATTCTCCAGTTATTGCTGTATTTCAGGTGGACGTGGATTGGGGTCCTATCTGGGCATGATGACAATGTAGAGAAGTTTGAACACACTGTGGTTCCCATGTTTATCCAGAGAGGTATTTGCTTTGATTTCATATTAAGAATACCCATGATGTCTTTTTCGAGCAGTATTCTTGATATGGCGCAAGAGGCGTATAAAACATATGATCTTATCTACAACAGCACTGTTAATGCAATGATCATTCATGGCGAAATTAATACCATGGTAGTTTTGAGAACATTTCCCAGGTATTCAGAAACTATGGATGAATCAACAAAGGGAAAATGGAAAGTCTGGATTATGACATCCCAGATAGATTTCACATCAGTTCCCCTTCAGAGAACCTGGCGCGTGGACTTTCTTCATGGTAATATATACTTATCTGTTCACTCCCATGAGATAGAAGGTTTCCAGAAATTTCTTCAGATAATAAAACCTACTTTGGAAAACAAAGATAACCTTTTCCAGGAGTTTTGGGAAGAAGCATTTCTTTGTACTTTCAGCCCTTCCCTGGTAGATGGAGAGAATACAAAAATCTGCACTGGGGAGGAGAAGCTGGAGAATCTTCCTGCATCAGTTTTTGAAATGACCATGACCGGCCACAGCTACAGCATCTACAATGCGGTCTATACTGTGGCACACGCTTTGCATGCAATGAGTTCATTGAGATTCAACCATAGAGCCAGAGTGGGTGAAGGAAGATGGAAGCTTCTGAGTCAACAACTGTGGAAGGTAATATCTTCAGCATACTAAGAAATTTAGACCATAAAATGATCCCTGCTGAATCAGACCTGTTGTTGTTCCTGAGTGGCTCCCCATTTGGTTTGATATAGATGTATATGTCACTCATAATGCCTTTTGTTTAATGACTGGTCAAAGTTTTGGATTATTGTTATTATTTCCAACCAGTAACATTAACCATTAGAATACGCTTTGAATAAGCATGTCAAGTTGACATATTTTGTGCTTACAAAGTCATAATATGAAATTTAATCCTAAATATACCTCCCCAAAGAAATGCACCTGCCATTCACTTTACTGTCTTTTACACATCATGCTAAGATATTGTTTAGACAGCATGTTTATTCTTTTGAGCATTTCAACAAAATGAATTAAACATAGAAGTATGTCACTCAGCTGTCATACTAACAGTTATGATTATTGAGACTTAACATCAACATGACTTTTTTGCTAGGCTCTTTCTTTCTTTCTTTCTTTCTTTCTTTCTTTCTTTCTTTCTTTCTTTCTTTCTTGATTTTCCATATGCTTTTTTTGTAAAGGGCAAACAACACAAAACAATCAACAGATTTAGAAATGCTTACCTCAGTTGTTTGTTGTTTAGTCGTGTCCAACTCTTTGTGACACCATGGACCAGAGCACGCTAGGCACTCCTGTCTTCCACTGCCTCCCGCAGTTTGGTCAGACTCATGTTTGTAGCTTCGAGAACACTGTCCAACCATCTCGTCCTCTGTCGTCCCCTTCTCCTTGTGCCCTCAATCTTTCCCAACATCAGGGTCTTTTCCAGGGAGTCTTCTCTTCTCATGAGGTGGCCAAAGTATTGGAGCCTCAGCTTCATGATCTGTCCTTCCAGTGAGCACTCTGGGCTAATTTCCTTAAGAATGGATGCAATATACAGCCTTGCCGTACTCCTTTCCCAATTTTGAACCAATCGGTTGTTCCATATCCAGTTCTAACTGTAGCTTCTTGTCCCTCATAGAGATTTCTCAGGAGACAGATGAGGTGATCAGGTACTCCCATTTCTTTAAGAACTTGCCATAGTTTGCTGTGGTCGACACAGTCAAAGGCTTTTGCATAGTCCATGAAGCAGAAGTAGATGCCTTTCTGGAACTCTCTAGCTTTCTCCATAATCCAACACATGTTTGCAATTTGGTCGCTGGTTCCTCTGCCCCTTCGAAATCCAGTTTGCACTTCTGGAAGTTCTCGGTCCACATACTGCTTAAACCTGGCTTGTAGAATTTTAAGCATAACCTTGCTAGCGTGTGAAATGAGTGCAATTGTGCGGTAGTTGGAGCATTCTTTGGCACTGCCCTTCTTTGGGATTGGGATGTAGACTGATCTTCTCCAATCCTCTGGCCACTGCTGAGTTTTCCAAACTTGCTGGCATATTGAGTGTAGCACCTTAACAGCATCATCATTTAAAATTTTAAATAGTTCAGCTGGAATATCATCACTTCCACTGGCCTTGTTATTAGCAGTGCTTTCTAAGGCCAATTAGAAAGTTAGGTATCTTCTACTCTCCATCTTAACAGATTGTCTTAGAATCAAGCATGTATAGCTGCTGATGAAAAGACAATATTGTCCTTTCCAGTGTACAATACATAAATTAATATATATAATATCAAAACATGTTTGGTCTTTGTGTGTCTGAGAATTCTAAGATCCTTTTGTAGTTTCTCCCTCAGGGCAATACTCCATATTTTATCCCACCATGCTTCTAGAGCATAGTGGGATAAAATTAGTTATCCCACTAATTAGTACCCACAACAGTTAGTAGCTGTTTTCTAATGTTGTGTTATATTTCTAGCTGCGGACCAGAAAAAGAATAGCAATTCCTTATACAGTACACTATTATGGTAATCTATAAACAGATTTAATAAATTGCTCATCATACTTTTACATCCTCATGAATTGCTCACATTTCCCCCACCAATTCAGCTCAACTACTTTGTGACCAGCACCTCATTTAACAACAGTGCTGGGGAAAAAGTTTCTTTCAATGAATATGGAGAGATAGAGGCCGTATTTGATATCGTCAATTGGGTCACATTCCCAAACCAATCTTTTCATAGAGTCAAAGTTGGGAAAGTTGATCCCATGGCTCCCCAAGGAGAAGCGCTCAGTATTCGTGAAAAAGACCTTGTGTGGCCCAGCAGGTTTCACCAGGTAAGGTCCATTCTCGCTTTATTGGCCAAGGGAGCCAGTGTACAGCTTCTGGGTCATGTGGCCAGCATGACTAAGCTGCTTCTGGCGAACCAGAGCAGCACACGGAAACGCCATTTACCAACCTCTGGAGCGGTACCTATTTAACTACTTGCACTTTGACATGCTTTCGAACTGCTAGGTTGGCAGGAGCAGGGATTGAGCAATGGAAGCTCACCCATCGTGGGGATTCGAACTGCCGACCTTCTGTTCAGCAAGTCCTAGGCTCTGTGGTTTAACCCACACTGCCACCCGCGTCCTGTAGTGTATGTGTAGTGGGCTTCTCTATTGTGACAAGTAGATTATGTCACCCATTTTTTTAACCAAAGATCTTCCTCCTGGAAACCTTTGAAGTTATATGGATACATTTGACTTCAAACTTTGTAATTTAGTGTGCACTTATGAAGGATAAAAGGTAAAGGGACCCCTTACCGTTAAGTTCAGTCGCGGACGACTCTGGGGTTGTGTTGCTCATCTCGCTTTACAGGCCGAGGGAGCCGGCGTTCGTTCACAGACAGTTTTTCCGGGTCATGTGGCTAGCATGACTAAGCCGCTTCTGGCGAACCAGAGCAGCGCATGGAAACGTCGTTTACCTTCCTGCTGGAGCGGTACCTAATTATCTATTTGTACTTTGACATACTTTGGAACTGCTAGGTTGGCAGAAGCAAGGACCGAGCAATAGGAGCTCACTCTGTCGCAGGGATTCGAACCACTGACCTTCTGATTGGCAAGCCCTAGGCTCTGTGTTTTAGACCACAGCATACAGTATAATACAAATTACTGCTAATGTGTTTCAAAAAACAAGGTGCTGTACAGAGTTCCAGTTTCTATGCTGCTGTTCTTAGCAGTGTTGGCAGTGGGTCCAGACATTCCAGAGATATTGCCATTGTTCCATATGTATTGCCATCGCGGAATCCTAAAATTAACCCAATATATTTCCACATGGGCTCCAGAATGACATTAGATGCAAGGACTGGAATTTAATAAAGTCCTCATATTTATTAAACAGTCAATCATTTCTGCAATGAGATGAGATCTAATTATAATTAACTGTTTCAATGCCATCTCCAGTTGTGAGTATTAGCCAGATGGAGTGAGACTTTAGATAAACTGCCACCATCTTTCCCTACCTGAGTTCATCCTATTCTGGCTCTGTGATGATTGTCTATGGCTCCTCATGTTCCACACATTGAAAAGTATCTTGATAGAAGCCTGGTCATATCTCTAACCCCTAGGCCAATAAGCCTTGAAAAGGGTAAGAAAGTGAAGTTATATGTTTCTCGTCATTTCTTCTTCATCTTCCCTCTTCTAACATGCTCCTCTAGCTAGATGTGACGTACTTAAATAGCATGATGAAGTGAAGTAGTGCAGAAATGACCAACCAAAGGGGGCTGTAACTGGATTAATGAAATGTTAGTCTTTAATAGCTTTCTTGGTGGCGCTGTGGGTAAAACCTCAGTGCCTAGGACTTGCTGATCGTAAGGTCGGCGGTTCGAATCCCCGCAACGGGGTGAGCTCCCTTCATTTGGTCCCAGCTCCTGCCAACCTAGCAGTTCGAAAGCACCCATTAGTACAAGTAGATAAATAGGGACTACTTTATAGCGGGAAGGTAAACGGTGTTTCTGTGTGCTGCGCTGGTGCTGGCTCCCCAGAGCAGCTTCGTCATGCTGGCCACGTGACCCGGAAGTGTCTTCGGACAGCGCCGGCTCCCGGCCTCTTGAGCGAGATGAGCACGCAACCCTAGAGTCGGTCACGACTGGCCCGGACGGGCAGGGGTACCTTTACCTTTACCTTTAATAGCTTTCTGGCTCCTGACCTCCATTGGCTGGCCTGTATGAGATAGCTCAGCAGATTTCCATAATACAGAACACTATTGATATGGAATTTTCCAAAGGAGAAACCATGATCCTCTTTCATTTGTGGACAGGCACAGCCCCTTTCTCTTTGTAATGACCATTGCCGTTTGGGATATCATAAGGCAAAGAAGGAAGGAGAGCCATTCTGCTGCTATGATTGCCTCCCATGTCCGGAAGGAAAGATTTCCAACCAGACGGGTAAGGGAAATCATGTTCAAGGGAAATGCTCAGAATTTAAGGATGACTGGGGCTGCTGATATGGAGGTTTGGAGTACTAATAGGAATCTCAGCACTTAGAGTGCCAGTTATCATGTAGGGGGGAAAAAATCAGAGTTCAAACACTAGGTGGAGATATACAAGCTTGCTTGGAAGAACCACTAGGCTTGCAGCAGCACCCCCCCTCAATGAATACATGGTGTGTTAAATGACTATGGAATGGAGACTGATGTGTTGTGGCAGAAAAGAATATATGATAAGAGATGAAGTGCAATGGAAAATACTGAACAGTGGGATTCCAACACTACAAAATTTTGTTACAGATCTCAGTGCTCTCCTAGTCAACACAATGATTCAATTACCACCATGGTAGAACTAATACCAATCCTAATAATTTATTGAAACTTGCTGGAGGCAGTGATGCTGAGAGATTTGGAGGAATTAAATATCTGCAGATTCTGGTAGGAAATTAACTAAACCACATTTCTTGGATGAAGGTGCAGATTAGAACATCTATATTCATTGCAACTGACCCTTCACTTAAATGTTGTTCAACACAGTTCTCAGCAATCTAAATCTAGCATTGCTTACATTTAAATATGTATTATAGTTGGAATATCCAGATTAATGCAGAAATAAAAATAGGGAAAATGATTGTTAAAATACACATTCAGAATTAACATAAAGAGGGAATAGACATGATCCAGATCCTTTTAAATTGGTAATACCTGTAAGGTGATACTATTGGGCTTCCAAAGACATGTGTGGCCCAGATCTTTTCAATTTGGTAGTACAGTGGTGCCTCGCAAGATGAAATTAATTCGTTCCGCAAGTTTTTTCTTCTTGCGAGTTTTTCGTCTTGCGAAGCACGGTTTCCCATAGGAATGCATTGAAAATCAATTAATGCGTTCCTATGGAAACCGCTTGCCAGACTGGCGGTGCGGAGAAGGGCTTTTCTCCCCACCGCAAGCCTTCAGGACAGGTACGGGAACAGAGGGGAAGGCGCGCAGCGCTTTTCCTCTGTTCCCGGGGCTTGCGGTGGGAGGAGGGTTTTTCCTCCCCACCGCCAACATTCAGAACAGCATTCTGAATGTTGGCGGTGGGAAGGAAAACCCTTCTCCCACCCCAAGTCTTCAGGACAGCCATCCGAAGGCTGGCGCGGGGAGAAGGTCTCTCCGCCCCGCCGCCAGGCTTCGGAGCATCCTTCAGAGGCTGCTACCATAGTCACGTGTCACTTCTCCAGCTGGGAGAGGGTCACGGGGCTATGGCTTCTTTAGCCCCACGTGCGCTCTCCCGGCTGGAGAGGTGACGCTCGGCTATGGAGGCTCCTGCCATAGGCACGCGTCACCTGGGAGAGGGTCGCGGGGGGCTGCTTTAGCCCCGCGCGCGCTCTCCCGGCTGGAGAGGTGACGCTCGGCTATGGAGGCTCCTGCCATAGGCGCGCGTCACCTGGGAGAGGGTCGCGGGGGGCTGCTTTAGCCCCGCGCGCGCTCTCCCGGCTGGAGAGGTGACGCTCGGCTATGGAGGCTCCTGCCATAGGCGCGCGTCACCTGGGAGAGGGTCGCGGGGGGCTGCTGTAGCCCCGCGCGCGCTCTCCTGGCTGGAGAGGTGACGCTCGACTATGGAGGCTCCTGCCATAGGCGCGCGTCACCTGGGAGAGGGTCGCGGGGGGCTGCTTTAGCCCCGCGCGCACTCTCCCGGCTGGAGAGGTGACGCTCGGCCATGGAGGCTCCTACCATAGGCGCGCGTCACCTGGGAGAGGGTCGCGGGAGGCTGCTTTAGCCCCGCGCACGCTCTCCCGGCTGGAGAGGTGACGCGCGCCTATGGAGGCTCCTGCCATAGGCACGCGTCACCTGGGAGAGGGTAGCGGGAGGCTGCTTTAGCCCCGCGCGCGCTCTCCCGGCTGGAGAGGTGACACGTGCCTATGGAGGCTCCTGCCATAGGCTCACGTCACCTCTCCAGCCGGGAGAGGGTCGCGGGGGGCTTCTTTAGCTTCTTTAGCTTCGGAGCAGCCTTCTGAAGCCTGGCAGCGGGAGGAGGTCTCTCCGCCCCACCGCCAGCCTTCGGAGGAGGTCCGAGGACAGTGGGGAAGACGCGCTGTGCTTCCACGCTGTCCCGGAGATTTCCCTATGGGCTTTCGTCTTGCGAAGGAAGCCCATAGGGAAATTCGTTTTGCGAAGCGCCTCCAAAACGGAAAACCCTTTCGTCTAGCGGGTTTTCCATCTTGCGAGGCGTTCGTCTTGCGGGGCACCACTGTACAGTAGTACTTTGGGTTACATGCACTTCAGGTTACATATGTTTCAGGTTACAGACTCCACCAATCCAGAAATAGTACCTCGGGTTAAGAACTTTGCTTCAGGATGAGAACAGAAATCGCGCGTTGGCAGTGGGAGGCTCCATTAGATAAAGTGGTACCTCAGGTTAAAAACAGATTCAGGTTAAGAACAAACCTCCATAATGAATTAAGTATGTAACCAGAGGTACCACTGTGTTTGTGAGGTGATACCACTTGGCTTCCAAAGACGTGTGGCCCATGGAGCATTGCATGAGGAGACTGCAAACTTGCATTTCTGATTTCAGCATAGCAACTTTCATTCTAAGTAAATCTGTCCATTTTGGTACTTCACATAAATGCTATATAGAAATCTGGCTTCTCTTTTTCAGACATGGATGAATGCTTTCAGTGCCCACAAGATCATTACCCAAATGTGGAAAAGGATTCATGCATTCCAAAAGATATAAGTTTCTTGTCTTATGGAGAACCACTGGGGATCAGTTTGGCCTGTTTTGCTCTCTCTTTTGCTTTCATCACAGGGTTGGTGCTTTGGATTTTCATTAGGCACCGGGACACTCCCATAGTCAAAGCCAACAACCGCAACCTCTCCTACACTCTCCTCACCTCCCTCTTGTTCTCCTTCCTTTGTGCTTTGCTATTCATTGGTCGACCTGAGAAAGTGACATGTCTCCTTCGACAAACAGCTTTTGGCATCATCTTTTCAGTGGCAGTTTCTTGTGTGTTGTCTAAGACAATCACTGTGATCCTTGCTTTCATGGTCACCAAACCAGGGTCCAGCATGAGGAAATGGGTGGGGAAACAGCAGGCCATTTCCATTGTCCTCTCCTGCTCCTTGATTCAAGCTGCTCTTTGTACCGTGTGGCTGGCAACTTCTCCCCCATTCCCAGATTTAGACATGCACTCAATGAATAAAGAAATTGTTCTGGAATGTAATGAAGGGTCTGTCACCATGTTCTACTGTGTCTTGGGGTTTATGGGCTTGCTGGCCATTGTCAGCTTCTGTGTAGCCTTCCTAGCCAGGAAGTTACCTGACAGTTTTAATGAAGCCAAGTTTATCACCTTCAGCATGCTGGTATTTTGCAGTGTGTGGCTTTCATTTGTTCCAACCTATCTGAGCACAAAAGGAAAATTCCTGGTGGCTGTGGAGATCTTCTCCATCTTGGCCTCCAGTGCTGGGTTACTGGGTTGCATCTTTTCCCCAAAATGTTATATTATAGTCCTGAGGCCAGAACTGAACAACAGGGAGCAGCTAAAAAGAACAAATTAATGATGCTCCTGATATTCTGGGACCCACATCCCCCATGTGAAAGCAACGTGACATCTCCTAGAAATAAGTAACTTGTTTGGCTGTCCTTGGCTGTCATTTGTTCCAACTTATCTGAACAAAAAAAGGAAAATATATGGTGGCTGTGGAGATGTTCTTCATCTTGGCCACCAGTGCTGTGTTACTGGACTGTATAGTTTCTCCAGAATGTAATATTATTGTAGTAAAGCCTGAGTTGAATAGCAAGGAGCAACTCAGAAGGAAGAAATGAGAAATTCTGGGTCCTTCATCCATGTCATATTTTAATTTTAAATGAAGTTCATGTAATTTTTGTGTTTTTCATTTCCACAGCTAAATTCAAATGTAATTTATATTGTCAGTGCCATATTGGAGTAATCGTTTTAAAATCTGTGATATATTACTGTTCAATTCTCCTCACAAAATGAAATGCAAAGTGAGGAGGTGTACATCTCTTAAAAAGGGTGTTCCAGGGTGTGGCGGCATGGGCTGAGGCCAGGAGGGACACACCTATTTCATGCCTCTTGCTCAGTTACATGCGTTGGGAAACTCAGCAAAAATTGTCGTGTAAGTAGACTCCAGTCCCCCATTATCCTCAGAGGTCACCATAAAATTGCCAGCTCCATAATATTACTTTTGTAATTGCTGTGAAAATGTGCTATATGAAATAGATGAGAATTATGGCATGAACACTCTTTGAGAAGACAACATGGCCGAACCAACTTGCAGTGGTCAAGCACCCTCTGACTTTTTAATACCTTGTTTTCTCAGCCACATGTTTGTACTGCTTTTCTTTACCATCAAGACAATAAATAGATATTCTAAATCCTCATCTTTTTTGTCTGCTTACTTGGAAAGAAAGTGAGCAGAATAATGTGTGTATCTGCATCTTAGATTTAGCCCTTTTCATAAGGAGCATTATAGTTTCCATCCTCTTCAATGGAACAAACTGTGCTGTTGAGTTGCCCTATTCTCCCTTGCTGTTTAATTAAATCCCAGTAATAAAGATATTAATTGATAGAATGAAATTTTGCCATAACCTTGAACAACGAGACTAAAAGCTTAGTCATGCAGGTGGAATTTTAATATAATCAAAATAGAAATGTATAGTGTCCAACATCTTTCACACCCTTTTTATGAATTCTTAACCCCTGAACTGAGAGCCAAGTAAAATGTTTAGACAAAATGTATTGTGGCTGGAAATTCCAATAGTGAGTGATATCCACCAAGATCATCTATGCAGATTGCAGTCTCCCATTGCTCTCAAAGGTAACAACTATACTCTTTCCTATGGTGATGCTTTTCACACTCGCATTCCATGAAGACCAATGAGATATACATTCAGCCTAATTCTGCTGACAAGCACATGGTATCTAGCAAGACTCTTGTGTTATTCTTTCAACAACCTGTGCAAATAATTGGGATTAATTCTCATGCTTGCATGGGAGAGTCTGATGATAAGATCATCAGCAAAATCTCTCATAACATCCTCATTTACAGCTTGATGCTCTTATTACTAACTAAATTGTCCTCATCTCTGCAGCTACATGCTTCCTGGTCAAGGCCTTGTATTCTTCTTTCATCATATTGATACCTTGCCACAACAATCCATATTATTGCCTTGCCAAAATAATCTATCATTTGGTAACCTTCCAGTTGGATGACTGGAGTGCACTGTTTCAGAGTCTTTGAAGACAGTCCAGAAACTTCAGCTAGTGCCCCATGTTACTGGGAACCAATTTTGAAGAACTTGTTCTGACTTCATCTGCACAACTTGAACAGACTGCATATACACTACCCGTACAATTCAAGATATTGATGTAAGCATATTAAGGTTAAACCCGTAGCCACTTGAAAGCCAAACACTTAAGGGAGAACCACTCCCTTTACAAATCTGTTAAGATTGGAAGATGCCTTTTTTGCTTTCCCACTGTTGGAGGAAGTTCATTCCGAGGTGATGTTGGACATGTCTTTCTCAGAGTTGCAAACTAGTTTGTGAATATCAATGCTTCACCTCCCCCCCAGCACTACTGGAATGATCAATTGTTATTTTTTGTTATTAAAATTACCGTTTTACCTAGCGCTTTGCAGAATTTCAAAAATAATCTAGATTCCGGTAGGTAGTCGTGTTGGTCTGACACAGAAGAAATATGTAATATATATGTATAAAGGTAAAGGGACCCCTGACCATTAATTAGGTCCAGTCGTGACTGACTCTGGGGTTGCGGCGCTCATCTCGCTTTACTGGCCGAGGAGCCAGCGTTTGTCCGCAGACAGCTTCCGGGTCATGTGGCCAGCATGACTAAGCCACTTCTGGCGAACCAGAGCAGCGCACGGAAACACCGTTTACCTTCCCGCTGGAGCGGTACCTATTTATCTACTTGAACTTTGACGTGCTTTCGAATTGCTAGGTTGGCAGGAGCAGGAACCGAGCAACGGGAGCTCACCCCGTCGCGGGGATTCGAATATATATATATATCTGAAGAAGTGTGCATGCACACGAAAGCTCATACCAAGAACAAACTTAGTTGGTCTTTAAGGTGCTACTGAACAATGATGTATTTTGACATAATGGACCTATGATTTCAGCGCAGGCAAGACTGAAAGGAATAGACAATCCATCCCTACTCAGTTGTTTCTCAGTGACCACTGAAATTTGCATATTTGTGAATTGACTTAATTTTCAACTTTCATGACACCAGCAAATACAGTGAGTTGGACTAGAGGCAACTTCTGCTGAGATGTGATAAATATGTTTTCTTCTGCAATATCTCATAGAAACAGAAAGAGAAGATTAGCTACCTTGTAATTATCCAATTAGTAAAGATTACTCTACTTCTTAAGTCCCAAGGGAACTGTGCTAACCACCTACGAAACAACAAGGCTGGATGTGATTTTTAATACCCCCAGTATCACTTCAGGCTGTGGCTGGAGACAATCACACTGGGTCAGTCTGATCACTGAGACATAGTTGGAGACCTAGATCAACTGAGAGCCATTTAAGTCAGGATTCAGAGAAGGATAATGTGTTGGCAGGTGTACTGGTGGGCAGAAAGAATTTTTTTATGCAAGTTAGTAGCATTTGTAGTCTTGGTAGTAGTTTTTTTGCCACAGGTGGTGTCCAAGATTCCTGACATCAGCTGCAGCCGCCGTGACCCTCTTCCTATTCTTCACAAGTATTACCAGCCAGGAGACCAAATCATTGCTGGCATTATGTCTCATCTATACAGATTTTCCAAAGTTATAAAATTTAAGGAATGTCCCTCTAATGACATATTTGAAGAACCCATGTAAGTTTTCTTAGATTAAAAAAATGCATAGCATACATTTGCCTCAATTCTTTTCTATCTATCAAATGGTAGCTCTAGTGGATGGGAGAAGATTAATTACATATTAATGTTTTATGTTTAATATATTTGCTTCAATTCTTTTCTGTGCATCTATTGATAGCTCTAGTGGATGGGTGTCAGGGCTGGAAGCTGCTCTCTTCACAATAAACCACGGCAGACCGCTGATGGTTTTATAGTCTTTCTTTACAACTATATTCAGAAGGCATAATGATTAATCCATTAATCCGAGTCACTCCGTTCCGATATAGCCAACGGCTTCTTCTTCCTCCTCCTCCAGCACCTAAAGTGCAGGAACTTAGAGCCCTGCCTCTGACCCTGTCTTTTGTCCTTGCGTCATCGTAAATCTTCTGCCCCCATCCTATTCAGAGGTTAACCTTTGCGGTGCCTGTAAGTCAACCTGTTCACCCCCCACCTCTTCCTGGTTCTCGGGTCCTGTTCTTGGGAATTGACGCTGCCTCACTGGACTCTTCTCCCTCCTCTTCCACATACATGTATCCCTCTTCTGCTCCTGTCTCTAAGCACCCATGCTCAGCTACGTCTGGGGACTCGGAGTGTCCTGGTTCTGCCCTGACAATGGGAGAAGATTAATTACATATTAATGGATTATGTTTAATAAATTTGCTTCAATTCTTTTCTGTCCATCAATTGATAGCTCTGGTGCAGGGATGTCCAGCAGGTCAATCGCAATCTACTGGTAGATCCCCAGGAGGTTTTGGTAGATCGCGGTCGATCACTGTGTCCCTTTCCTTAGCATTGTTAAAATTGAATCCAGCCCCACCCCTCGCCCCGCCCTCCATTGTTGCATAATCTGCAGAATGGAAAGTGGAGTTTACGCAGTGAGGCTGTTTGTTTCCCCAGTAATTTCTTGGTGAATGGCTGCTCCTATTTCTCCCCCAAAACCCATAAAAATGGGCCTTTCCTTTCCCCTAAAGAAAGCTCAACAACTTAGACCTGAACCCCCAAAATGGGGCATTTCTCCCCCCCCCTAAGAAAAGCTCCGCAACTTTGACCTGGAACACCCCCCAAAAAAAACAACAACCAGGGGTAGATCACGGACAGTTTTAATTCTGTAAGTAGATCGCAGTCTCTTGGGAGTGGGCCACCCCTGCTCTAGTGGATGGGACAAGATTAATTATATATTCATGTATTATGTTTAAAACATATTTTCCATTTTTACTGAATCCTGTCTTTTTCCCTTGCCATATGCAATATGATTTATTTGCTTTTGGGCAAGGGTGTCTTTTGACTTCCTTAGGGTACCTTAGATTATAAATTCTTTCAGCTGATCATGGCTAACCCACTGCACAAAATGTGGTAAATTGGAAGAAGTGGAGATCACCTTTGGTAAGCCACCTAAATTTCTTCCTATGAATTAAAACTCCTATTCCTCATAAACCCCACATCTACAATTTATTTTCAGAGGAATAACATGTTTCCAGAAGAATACCAGTGTGATTAGCTTTGTGTTTTCAGCAACTGCTTGTTGTTGTGTAGGGAAATGCTACAACCCTAAAATAAATTGGTATATGGATAATTTCAGAGACATCCTTCCATTAACAAGTATCTTTGAAAACAGTACTAGAACTGTACAGGTAAACAAAGATGAAGAATGTCAATCTCCAGCAACATTTCATTATACTTCTGCTATGTTTCTGTTACTGAAACCATATATTTACTTTCCATGTACCTAACTGAAATGAAGTACACTTCATATTCTGAATCGAACGCACCATGACACAGAATGTAACTCTAATTACAGGGCTATGATCCAAATATACCAGCATTTCCTGGCCTCAATATTTGCTGCAAAAGAGATCAATGAAAATCCACACCTCTTACCCAATGTTACACTGGGCTTCCATATCTATAATAGTTATTTCAGTCCAAGATGGACCTATCAGGCCTCATTGGAACTCTTCTCTACACAGGGCAAATTCATCCCCAACTACAAATGTGATAGGGTGAGCAATCCAGTAGCAGTCATTGGTGGACCTACTTCTGAAGTCTGTCTCCACATGGCAGATATTCTATGCATCTACAAGATTCCACAGGTAAAACAAGTGCATTTGGCAGATCAGTTTTTGAGACACAATTTGTCACATTCCTTGCCTTTAAATGTGGCTTTGCACATTGAAGATAAAAATTGTTTCCATTCAACATGCCTTTTGGGAGGATAATTGTGTGTGCTATGCTTGGGTGGCGATGTTGTGAAGAAGCTCCAATCCCTCTACTTATAGGGACATATAAACTTGTGAAATAGCTGGGAGGAAAAAATCTCTTGCCAATCTACTCTCATCTCCAAAATGTATCATTATCCTGATGTACCTTTTGCTAACCCCTTTTATGGAATGTAAGATTAACCAGAGGATGCCCTCAAGATATGATAAATATGTAAGTTATGAGGGATATCCAAGTAAATCATATACATATACTACATACACATTAGCAGATGTCAATTATTTTTAAATTCAGGTTTTATTTCCTTAGAACAAACAAGGACAGCCAAGACTGAGCCCTCCAAATAATGCAGACCACAAGTGTCATAATCCCTGATCATTGTCTATGCTCACTAGGACTGATGGGAGGTATCATCCAAAACACTTATTCATTATTGTGTTAAATACCTACGAATTAAACTGACATTATGTGAAATATGCCAGTGAACACTCCACTGCAATATTCCACGAGGGCACGCACTTGGCCAACGTAGCTCTGCCTTTGCAGTTTCAATGTATGTCTCCTCTGTGGTGACTGTTGAAAAGATTTGTTCAGGCCTCTTCAATACCATTTCCCCTTGCTTAAATAATTTTCTTTTTCTTTAGTTTATATATGGCTCTGCCCCAGTGAAAAATAAGAAAGCAGAAGCTGTTCTGTACCACCAGATGTTTCCAGATGTGGACCATCAGTATAAAGGGATTCTCCAGTTATTGCTGCATTTCAGATGGACATGGATTGGGGTCCTATCTGGCCATGATGACAATGTAGAGCGGTTTGTACACACTGTGGTTCCCATGTTTATCCAGAGAGGTATTTGCTTTGATTTCATGTTAAGAATACCCATTATGACTTTTTCCAATAATATTTTTGATATGGTGGAAGAAGGGGTCAAAACAAACTATCTGATCCTTAACAGCACTGTTAATGCAGTAATCTTTCATGGTGAAATTGATACCATGGTAGTTTTGAGAACATTTGCCAGTTATTCAGAAACTATGGATGAATCAACAAAGGGAAGAGGGAAAGTCTGGATTATGACGTCCCAGATAGATTTCACATCAGTTCCCTTTCAAAGAGGCTGGAACATAGACTTACTTCATGGTACTATATACTTTTCTGTTCACACCCGTGAGATAGAAGGTTTCCAGAAATTTCTTCAGATAATAAAACCTACTTTGGAAAACAAAGATAACCTTTTCCGGGAGTTTTGGGAAGAAGCATTTCTTTGTTCTTTCAACCCTTCCCTGGTAGATGGAGAGAATACAAAAATCTGCACTGGGGAGGAGAAGCTGGAGAATCTTCCTGCATCAGTTTTTGAAATGACCATGACCGGCCACAGCTACAGCATCTACAATGCAGTCTATACTGTGGCACATGCTTTGCATGCAATGATTTCATTGAGATTCAAACACAGAGCAAGAGTGGGTGAAGGAAGATGGAAGCTTCTGAGTCAGCAACTGTGGAAGGTAATATCTTCAGCATACTAAGAACTTTAGAACATAAAATGATCCCTGCTGAATCAGACCTATTGTTGTTCTTCAGTGGCTATTTTTAAGAGTCCCTTGATCTGTACTTCTTTTGATACACCCTCGAATTGCTTCGGCATTTTTGGTGCTGAATCACATTATTCATTCATGTTAAGTTTGTAGTCAGCTAGGACTCCTCAGTCCTTTTCACATGCACTGCTCTTAAGGCAGGTGCCCCCTATCTGCTTTGATATAGATCTACATATCACTCATAATGTATTTCATTTAATGACTGGTTGAAATTATTATTTTTTCTTCCAACCCATAACATTAAGCATTAGTCAAAACAAAAAAAATTCCTTCCAGTAGCACCTTAAAGACCAACTAAGTTAGTTCTTGGTATGAGCTTTCGTGTGCATGCACACTTCTTCAGATACACAGAATACTCTTTGAATAAGCATGTCAAGTTGACATATTTTGTGCTTACAAAGTCATAACATGAAATTTAATCCTAAATTTACCTTCCCAAAGAAATGCACCTGGCATTCACTTTATTGTCTTTTACACATCATGGTAAGATATTCTTTAGACAGCATGTTTATTCTTTTGAGCATTTTGATAAGTGGGATCATCTTAAAAGATGGTCCCTGTTGTGGGCAGGCCCTCAACCCAGTTCCCCCCACCGTGGCATGGGAGGAGTAATACCCTCATGCCGGGTCAATCACCCCACTCCAAATGATTGGCCAATCATTTTGAGTGGGGTGATTGTGGGGGGTATAAAAGTGCCAGCCCGATGTGTGCCAAGCACCTACTTTGCGCTGCCAAACACCCACCTACCCTCCCTTTAATTTAGGTGTCCTCTGGCCTTGCTTTGGACTTCGGTTGATCACCCATCTTGGAATGGGGACTGCGTAGGAATTTTTCCATTTGGCAGATTTGCACTAGCTTTTTGGTTTTCTCCTACCTCTTAGCAATCATCACAACCTTGTAAGGTTTGGCTGTTAGGCATTGGCTTATTGATGAGTGGGGGAAGGGATGTTGGCCATTGCCTGCCCCTCCATCATCCAAGGTTATTCCATTAAAGGAATCCAGGGCCTGGATCCTGTCTGAAGTCCGGTTGAGGGGCTAGGGCCATGCCAGTCCTCTGGGAACACCTGGGGAGATGCAGGGCTTCCTCTTTGGGTGGTTTACCCTTACCGACTTCCTGCAAAGGGGGCAGGAGTCCGATATAGTCTTTTGTCAATGTCTAAGCCAATACCACTCACATTTGGTGTAATCAATAAAGTTGTGGCCCAAATTTTGCCCATTAACCTTAAACCAAAATTCTGCATCAGTGTCAATTTCTTTATTCTAATGGGGGATGGCTTGAGGGTCTTGACACTCAATATGAATTAAACATAGAGGAAGTATGTCACTCAGCTGTTTTTATCTGATCTGATTGCATCCAGATTTAGTCATGCTAACAGTTATGATTATCGAGACAGGACTTTGTTGCTATGATTTCAATGGCTATCTTATTCCTTTCCCCACCTTTCCTTCACTTCAAAGTTTCTAAAAATGTATATAACAAACAATCCTTATATTCTCTCATCCCCAATAAATATTCCAATGTAAGAAATGCAGTCAAACATAACAGTTTTAAATTGTTTGGAAATGATTATATCAGTTTGGTATCTTCTACTCTCCATCTTAACAGATTGTCTCAGAATCACGCATGTTTAGCTGATGACGAAAAGGCAATATTGTCCTTTCCAGTGTACCATATTTAAATTAACATGTACCATACATGTTTGGACTTTGTGTTCCTGAAAATTGTAAGATGCTTTTGTAGTTTCTGCCTAAGGGCAATATTCCATATTTTATCCCAGTATGCTTCTAGAGCACAGTTAGTAGTTGTTTTCTAATGTTGTGTTATATTTCTAGTTGTAGACAGGAAAAAGAATAGCAATTCCTTATACAGTACA
This sequence comes from Podarcis muralis, assembly GCF_964188315.1. Taxonomy (NCBI): domain Eukaryota; kingdom Metazoa; phylum Chordata; class Lepidosauria; order Squamata; family Lacertidae; genus Podarcis; species Podarcis muralis. The sequence continues at coordinate 12,127,049 of NC_135667.1, read as the reverse complement.
TTATTATGATAATCTATATACAGATTTAATAAATCTCTCATCATTCCTTTACATCCTCATGAATTGCTCACATTTCCCCCACCAATTCAGCTCAACTACTTTGTGAGAAGCACCTCTTTTAACAACAGTGCTGGGGAAAAAGTTTCTTTCAATGAATATGGAGAGATAGAAGCTGTATTTGATATCATCAATTGGGTCACATTCCCAAACCAGTCTTTTCATAGAGTCAAAGTTGGGAAAGTTGAGTCCATGGCTCCCCAAGAAGAAGCGTTCAGTATTCATGAAAAAGGCCTTGTGTGGCCCAGCAGGTTTAACCAGGTAAGGTCCATTCATATAGTGGGGTCTATTTACCAGTCACTTCCACTGTGCTTTACAGTTCTGATACTGACATCGTTCTGTTCACCCGTGCGTTTAGGGTACACATGGGGACATATGTAGAAGTGGTCTTCTCTATGTGACAAGTAAGTTATGTCACCCATTCTTTTAACCAAAGAAGATCTTCCTCCTGGAAACCTTTGAAGCCAAATTAATAAATTTAACTTCAAACATAGTAATTTAGTGTGAATTTATCAAGGATAGAATTATATATATAATACAATGCAAAGCATGTTCTCCTTCATGGAGAGCACGTGTTGCGGTGGGGTCTAACAGGACATCCCCACTTGGTTACTGGGTGGGACCGTTGGGATGGCCATGACTGTGATTGGGCCAATTTGGGTTGTTGGGGAGAATTTGATGTTGCCATTTAGAGGGTAGGCCTGAAGGTTATATATTCTTGGTACGCAGCTTTTTTTCAGTCTCTTTTGCTGCATGCATCGGATCGTCCGCCCAACCTCCCTAATTTAGGGCTGTTGAATTTGACATTGCTATGCCTGTCATGGGGTTGTCTGCTTTTGGGGCAGGAGCCTGGTAGGAATTTTGGCAGATTGGCTGGTGCCATTTGGTTTTTGCAGTTAAAATTTGGTTGGTGGTGGGGTAAGGGTTGCCTGTGCCTGTCACTCCAATGCTGCTGCTGCAAGGGAATTCTGTTAAAGGAATCCAGAGGTTTGCCATACTTTTGTCCGTATCCCTGGAAAGGGCCTAGGGCCTTGCAAGCCCCTGGGAGCATGCAGGGAGGGGTTGATTGGTATGGTGCCCAGCCCCATTCTCTCCCCAATATTGTTTTCCTTTACTGGCTTTCGATGGAATCTGGAAGTCAGTTCTGTCCCAGGGCAGGGACAGATAGTCGTAACCAATGCTTAAGCAACCACTCACATGTATTTTAATAAAGTTGTGGCCAAAATTATGCCAAAAAACCTTAAACAAAAATTTCTGTGTGAATTGTGATTTATTTAGGGGGGTGGCTTGAAACGCAACTTACTGCCAATGTGTTTCAAAAAACAAGTTGCTGCACAGAGTTCCAATTTTTATGATATGTGCAAATGTTAACACCCAGAGTGGTTGGGCCAACCCAGTCTGATGGGCAGGGAACAAATATTAGTTGTTGTTGTTGCTGCTGCTGCTGCTGTTCTTTTTCTTCTTCTTCTTCTTCTACTTCTTCTTCTTCCTCCTCCTCCTCCTCTTCCTCTTCTTCTTTTTCCTGCTGCTGCTGCTGTTCTTCGCAGTGATAGCAGTGGCTCCAGATATTCCAGAGATATTGTTATTATTCCAGGTATATTGCCATTGTGGAATTCTAAAATAAACCCAACATATTTCCACATGGCCTCCAGAATGAGATTAGATGCAAGGACTGGAATTCAATATGCTCCTCATATTTTTAAATAGTCAATAGTGTCTGCAATGAGATGAGATCTAATTCTATTTAGCTGTTTCAATGTCATCTCCAGTTGTGAGTATTAGCCATTGGAGTGAGACTTTAGATAATAATATTATCTAAAGTAGCGCAGAACTGACCAACCAAAGGGGGCTGTAATTGTAATAATGAAATGCTGGTCTTTAATAGCTTTCTGGCTCCTGACCTCCATTGGCTGGCCTGTATGAGATAGCTCAGTAGATTTCCATAATACAGAACATTATTGATATGCAATTTTCCAAAGGAGAAACCATTATCCTCTTTCATTTGTGGACAGGCACAGCCCCTTTCTCTTTGTAATGACCATTGCCATTTGGGATATCATAAGGCAAAGAAGGAAGGAGAGCCATTTTGCTGCTATGATTGCCTTCCATGTGCGGAAGGAAAGATTTCCAACCAGACAGGTAAGGAAAGTTATGTTTGCTGGAAATGTTCAAAATTTAAGGATTATTGGGGCTGCTGATATGGGGGTTTGGAGTACTAATAGGAATCTCAGCACTCAGAGTGCCAGTCATCATGTAGGGGGGGGGAAATCAGAGTTCAAACACTAGGTGGAGATATACAAACTTGCTTGGAAGAACCACTAGGCTTGCAGCAGCACCCCCCCCCCATGAATACAAGGTGTGCTAAATGGCTATGGGATGGAGACTGATGTGTTGCGGCAGAAAAGAATATATGATAAGAGAGGAAGTGGAATGGAAAATATTGAACAGTGGGATTCCAACACTGCAAAATTTTGTTACAGATCTCAGTGCTCTCCTAGTCAACACCATGATTCAATTAACACCATGGTAGAACTAATACCAATCCTAATAATTTATTGAAACTTGCCGGAGGCAGTGATGCTGAGAGCTTTGGAGGAATTAAATATCTGCAGATTCTGGTAGAAAATTAATTAAAGAATATTTCTTGGATAAAGGTGCAGATTAGAACATCTATATTGATTGCATCTGACCCTTCACTTAAATGTGGTTCAGCACAGTTGTCAGCAATCTAAATCTAGCATCGCTTACATTTAAATATGTATTATAGTTGGAATATCCAGATTAATGCAGAAATAAAAATGGAGGAAATGACTGTTAAGATACCCATTCAGAATTAACATAAAGAGGAAATAGACATGTTCCAGATCCTTTCCAAGTGGTAATACCTGTAAGGTGATACTACTGGGCTTCCAAAGACATGTGTGGCCCATGAAAAATCTCTCCACAACTTGTTAGCGTGATTACATGAGGAGACTGTAAACTTGCATTTCTTATATCAGCATGGCAACTTTCATTTTAATTATATTTCTACATTTTTGTAATTCACATAAATGCTGTATAGAAATCTGGCTTCTCTTTTTCAGACATGGATGAATGCTTTCAGTGCCCACAAGATCATTACCGAAACGTGGAAAAAGATTCATGCATTCCAAAAGATATAAGTTTCTTGTCTTATGGAGAACTACTGGGGATGTCTTTGGCCTGTTTTGCTCTCTCTTTTGCTTTCATCACAGGGTTGGTGCTTTGGATTTTTATTAGGCACCGGGACACTCCCATAGTCAAAGCCAACAACCGCAACCTCTCCTACACTCTCCTCATCTCTCTCTTGCTTTCTTTCCTCTGTGCTCTTCTATTCATTGGTCGACCTGAGAAAGTGACATGTCTCCTTCGACAAACAGCTTTTGGCATCATCTTTTCAGTGGCAGTTTCTTCTGTGTTGACAAAGACAATCATTGTGGTCCTTGCTTTCATGGTCACCAAACCAGGGTCCAGCATGAGGAAATGGGTGGGGAAACAACAGGCCACCTCCATTGTTCTTTCCTGTTCCTTGATTCAAGCTGCTCTTTGTACTGTGTGGCTGGCAACTTCTCCCCCATTCCCAGATTTAGACATGCACTCAATGAGTAAAGAAATTGTTCTGGAATGTAATGAAGGGTCTGTCACCATGTTCTACTGTGTCTTGGGGTTTATGGGCTTGCTGGCCATTGTCAGCTTCTCTGTAGCCTTCCTAGCCAGGAAGTTACCTGACAGTTTTAATGAAGCCAAGTTTATCACCTTCAGCATGTTGGTTTTTTGCAGTGTGTGGCTTTCATTTGTTCCAAGCTATCTGAGCACAAAAGGAAAATTCATGGTGGCTGTGGAGATCTTCTCCATCCTGGCCTCCAGTGCTGGGTTACTGGGTTGCATCTTTTCCCCAAAATGTTATATTATTGTCCTGAGGCCGGAATTGAACAGCAGGGAGCAGCTAAAAAGAACAAGTTAATGATGCACCTGAAATTCTGGGACCCACATCCCCCATGGGAAAGCAACAAGACTTCTCCTAGAAATAAGTAATTTGTTTGATTGGCTTTTACTTAAGAATCATCATCTCAGATTTTACCTGGCAATGTTCCCTCTGCTACTGTTGTATTCTTTATTCCTCAATACTGTGGCTTTAATGTAGGAATAACTTTATTTAAATATGTGATGGGTTGTTGTCATCATTTTTAACTTGGCCTCACCAAGCGGAATATTAAAAGATAAGATGGCAGATTTTTTGTAGACATACTGCTATTTTTTCCTGCCACCTCTATGGAAGTACTTTATGAAGTTTGTGAAAATTTGTTGGGTTAGACCAATTGGAATTACAAGAAGAACACTCCCTGGCAATGGAGGATAGTTGAACCAACTGCAGCGGTGAAATATCTTCCGCCTTTTTAATAGTAGTTCATTTTCTCAGTCACAGATTGTTTGTAGTTGTTGAATTTTGCAATCAGAACAATGAATGTATATTTTAAATGCATTTGTTTGCTTGTTTGTTTTGTTTGCTTATATAAAAAGAACTGATTCATTGCACTACCCAAAGGCCATGACATCCTCTGAAACATCAATAATCATGAAATAAATAGTAAAACCACAAGCAAATCTACTAAAATCCTTTGGTACATAGAATAAAAGATAGTCCTCATATAAAATGTTCTTTCCCCCTAAGCATCCTTGCTGCCAAGGAACAGAGAGCTACTTTATAAGTTACAAAGCCATTGTCATTGTTCAGCAGCCATTTCAACTTTTTTCGTTGAACTTTATTACTTCTGTTGAAATCTACAATTTAATACAATGAATAGTATATATTATTTTTTCATACATGCAGCCGGTTACGTCTTGTGTGTTTATTAAATATTCTCTGGACAGCAGCATGAAGTTTGATATTAATGTTCAGCTTGCATGATTCAGCACAATATCGGAAAAATAAATATGCTTAGTAGAGCAATTGAAACCCATGGACCTAAATTAGTTACTAACTATTCATTATTTTCAATGGGCATGTTCTAAGCATGATTAACTTTGGATACAAGAACATGTGTTTGCTTGCTAGGAGGGAAAGCAACAATGCAGCACAGAGACTTGCCAATGAAGTAAGTAGAATCAGTCTAACTTAGCTAATGAATTACACGCACAATTTCTTGCTGTTCTGAGAGAGGGCATATTTGGATTCCTGATCAGATGTTTCCAGGAAGACAAGAATGAGAATGAACCCTCTCATAATTATGGGACTCTAAAACCAGTAGAAGTCAGACTTTCCAAAGTGGGGTTGGATTATTGTTTGGTACAGTCAAGATTTATTTCAATTATGAGGTTTAAAGTGTGACGGGGAGCTCTTTTCAAAAGGGCTATCAAATAGCCTAACATTGCTCTTTGAACCTATACTTTTCAGCATTTCAAGGAGCCAAATTGGTGGGTGATGGGGGTGGAACGGTTTTCATTGAAACCACTGCCAGATAGAGATTTGTTTCTTCTATTTCAACAGCAGTTTTAATGGAAATGACTTCTCCCCGCCTGAGAGAAAGGTGCACTCTCATGGTCCATCTCAAGCAAATGAATGATCAGGAGTTTGCTTTAGCTCCCAATTGTATATTATAAGCCACATCAGTTCCCACTGTACACACCACACTACATATGGCATCAGGTGCGGGGTGGGTGGCCATGATTTGGAGAAAATGGTCAAAACCTGTTCCTTTAATGAAGCGCATTTGGCCTTCAGGCTGGATGTTCACCACATATGTTTTAAGTCTTCTTTTTTCTGAGAAGCTTTTCTTGCTGTGGGTTATTACAAGTCTTTGTGTCTATTGCAACCAAGTGAAGAGAGAGGTTTTGCTGAGATGTGGTAAATATGTTTTGTGCATGTAATAACTGTAATTATAAATAGATGTGTGTCCCTTTAATTATCACATTAACTATGGTTGGTCATTAATTACTACTGCTCACAATATCAGCTCAGCCATAATCAATGCAGCTTTCTCTCAAGACCTAACAGAATTGCATCAAGCAGCAGCAAAAATACGAACCAAGACCTATAAATGCTTATAATAATCACTGCACCATTCAGAACTGGGGCTAGGAATAGTCAGGACTCTGCCAGTCTAATCAGTGATAATTTTAAACAAAGAACTGGTTCTCCATTCAAGTCAGGTTGTGCAATTGAGCAAATTGAATGATAATGTGGGGAAAGCTGAACTGGTGTACAGAAGGAACTGTTTCATGCAAAATCATGGGATTTGTGATATTGGTATTAGTGCTTCTGCCTCAGGTGTCAAGCAAGAGTCCAATTATTAAATGCAGACTCTGTGACCCTCTTCCTATTCTTCACAAGCATTACCAGCCAGGAGATGCTATAATTGCAGGCATTATGTCTCAGATCTCTATAATTTTCAAACCGATAACCTTCAAAAACCGTCCTTCTATTGACCTCTTTGAAGAAACTCTGTAAGACCTTAAATATATAAAAAATTAACTGATTTTACTATTGCATGTGATATATTCTTCTTCAGGAGTTCCAGTGTGAACGTTGAAAAATATCTTCCCTGATAAAAAAAATAAATGGGGAATTTCTACAGAGGGCCATCTCAGCCAAAATGTGGTGTGGGATAATAATATACTGTTTGGTTGGAATGGCTAAAAGGTGGGTTGGTTGCCAAAGGAATGGTGCAAGCTATAGTGTTGAAGGCAGCACCAGTAGGAACCTTATCTCATGCCCCTGTATGAGCTTCTGAAGCTATACTTAAATCATGAACATGCAAAAGAGAGAACACCTCTTCTCCTTATTTCACTATTCCACAATGAGATTTCCCATATTATAAGCTGTTGCACCTAAAATGTATATCCTACCCTTCTTCCTCAAAGGGCGATGAGGCTGGCTAGCAACATACAATCAAATAAAAGGAAAATGTGATCATAAAACTCCACTGTCTAAGGACTTTTGGAATTAAAATAACTGGAGTCTATGGTGGTTTTTGCTATTGTTGGAGAGATTAAGGGGGATAGCACAATACCAGGGTGAATTTATGGTTGAAAGCATTCTAATTTCTAACTATGGGGGGGGGGGAGTCAGGGAATTTCCAATATCAGGCAGCCCCTACTACAAAAAGAATGAGAATATGCGATCTCACATAGGATTCTGATTTATCAAATAATTCTGCATATAACTATGTTAATTCTGGAACTGTATGGAATACCCATTAAATGAACTCTCTGCCCCTCCCTAATATCTGCTATTTTCTTCCTCTTATAAAAACCCTACAGCACCTAACAATACCTATTTCCTTCCAAAAGCACGAACAAATGCAAACATCTTCAAATTGCTTCCGATCATGACCAAGGAAAGAAACCTCCTGGGGGAATTTCAGGAGGGAGAGCGACACCATTGAGTAAAGCCCTCTAGGCGCATAGGATGCCAGTCCACCTAGCTAAATACTGTCTACACATTGTCTGACAGTTGGCTTCCCAGGGTTTCAGATAGCAGGGACTTGAGCCTTGTTAGGTGATGCTGGAGATTGAACCTGCAACCTTCTGCTTACAAGACAGATGTTCTATAACTAAGCTACAGCATTTCTATCTCATGCTTTCCCAATATCCTTGAATTCCAGAGGGTCTCTCCACTCATTGGTAAAGGATTAGTTGGCCAATATGGATAATGGTACAAGTACTTTGGTCTGATGCAAATGCACATAACATGTTTCTCTCATTTCAGGGTCATGACTCAGATCTACCAGCACATTCTGGTCTTGGTATTTTCTGTAAAGGAGATCAATGAAAATCCACACATCCTCCCCAATGCCACCCTGGGCTTCCATATCTACAATAGCTATTTCAATCCAAGATGGACCTATCAGGCTTCATTGGAACTCTTCTCTACACGGGGCAGATTTGTCCCTAACTACAAATGTCATCCTCAGAACAATCCAGTAGCAGTCATTGGAGGACCTAACTCTAAAGTCTGTCTCTACATGGCAGATACCTTGTGCATATACAAGATTCCACAGGTAAGGTGTATGCATGGAACATAGTGGTTTAATATGTCCTTAAGGTCAAATGCTTAAAAAGAAAAATAACCATTATATTTAAAAGGAAATCAATGGGTTTTTTTCTTCAGCATATTGAACAAAAATGAAAACAGGTTACTCACAGCTTTTACTGGGCATTATTTGATACAGCGTACTCTGCAGCCCCCAGACAGCATCAGTTACCCTGAGCATCAATACAGCCTCCTTTGATCACCCCGTGATACAGGTTAATACACATCTGCCAGCAAAAAATACTGTCCTTCCTATGGACAGGTGTGGGTGTGGGTGGGTGGGTGGGTGGGATTTTTGTTCCAGTTCGCGTTAAAAGCTGAATCTACTTAATCTGCATTTCCCAAAATAATATGTGATCTTAAACACAGCCATCCTTTGAAATTTTGAAACGCTGTTCTCCAGCCACGTAATGTGTGCATAATTATATCTGCCTCAGGACAAATTCTCATTAAAATACTAATGGAATTTAACAGGGGTTTCTTAAAAATTAAAAAAGGAAACTTATGTGGAGAACTGGAACAACAAAATACTGAAAGAAAATGAAATTGACAGATTCATCCATCCAGAGTTTCTACTTGGTCAAGCCAAGACGTTCTTTTTCTGGCATCTATAACTCAGCACTTGCTGTTGAATGTATGAAGAAGGAAAAAACTAACTTTTAAGCCCTTGCAGCATTTTCTGGTAAATGAACCCTGAATGAGTTTTACTTCCCTATCAGACTCAAAACAGTCTCCATGCCAGGAGAGCACCTCTTTTGGCACTCTAGTTCCTTATTTGGCATCTCTGTGGATACCTTGCCAGACTAGGGTCTGTTAAGCATGTCCAGTCGATATACCTTACCATGGGCAAAGCCGGATGCTCAAGGTCCTTCTAGGAATTTTGCTTTCTGCTCATTATTTGTTCAACAGTGACTCCAGCCAGTTCTTCCATTTCTGGTCTCTGCCTGGCCTCTGTCCCTCTCTTTGGTCTTTCTTTTAGAAGAGGACCTGAGACCTCACCAAGCCTGAAACTTTGTATGGCTTTGACTATTTGCCACCTAACTTATCTGGCAGCCCCCCAGGAAGGGAAAATTGCATGTCTTCTCTTCCTGCAGGCTCTACTCCTTTCTAACATCTATCAGCAATCCCTGTTGGCTGTAGGAAGGAAACACAAGGTGCAGTTGGGTGCTCCTTAGTGGTCCTTAACATGCTACAACTCACATCAGTCTCCAAGCAAGATGCAGCTATATTACCATTATTGTAAATGAAGCCGCCAGCTAAAGGCTGGGGGAAATTGAAGTAAAAAAAAACATCAGGAGGGCAACAGATTGAGGAAGCCTGGTGTATAGGGTAGCTCCAGTCTGTTGTGCCTTTGCAGTTCACCCACTAACAGGAACTTCAGAAATTCTGAAATCTCCTAGTTCAGTCTAGTGCCCTTCAGATGTTTTTGGCTACAACTTCCATCCACCATCATAATTCTGGTTCAGCCTGATGGGAGTTGTTTTCCAAATCATGTGGGCGAGGGCACCAGGTTGGAGAACACTGTCCTAATTCATCAACTCCTTGAATACAGTGATTCAAATCAGAATATAATATGAATTGATATCTAGAAAATAGACTTTACACATAATACCGCTGCTCACATTTTCCTTAAATATTGATAGTATCATTTCCTGTATCCTTATTTTCCCCATTTTATTTAGCTCATATACGGCTCTGCTCCAGTGATAGATCAGAAAACCCAGTCAGTTCTCTACAACCAGATATTCCCAAAACTGAACCATCAATATAATGGGATTGTCCAGTTACTGCTGCATTTCAGGTGGACATGGATTGGGGTGTTGTATGTGAGTGATGACAATGGAGAGAGGTTTGTGCGGAACATGCTTCCCAAGTATGCCCAGAGAGGCATTTGCTTTGAATTAATAGAAAAATTCCCAACAATGGCTTTTTCCTCTGCTGTTGTTGACATGTTCGATCAGGGGATCAAAATACACAATATTCTCATGAGAAGTAATGCTAATGCCTTGGTCATTCATGGTGAAATAGATACCATGATCATGCTGAGCATATTTTTTCAGTATTCACAACACCAAGACGTACCAATAAAAGAAAAAGGCAAGGTCTGGATTATGACAGTCCATATGGATTTCACATCCCTTCCCTTTCAAAGAGGTTGGGACATAGACTTCCTCCATGGTGCTATATCTTTTGCTGTTCACTCCAGTGAAGCTGTAGGATTCCAGGAATTTCTTCAGATTTTAAGTCCTACTTCATCTAAAGAAGATGGTTTTATCAGAGACTTCTGGGAAAATGCATTTGCATGTCACTTCCCCAACTCCCAGGTAGACAGTCAAGATGGGGAAATCTGCAGTGGGGAGGAGAAGCTGGAGTCTCTTCCTGCATCAGTTTTTGAAAGGAGCATGACTGGCCACAGCTACAGCATCTACAATGCAGTTTATGCTGTGGCACATGCTTTGCATGCTATGTATTCATCTAGATTCAAACACAGAGGAATGGTGCATGACGGAAGAATGAAGCTTCTTAGCCAAGAACTGTGGAAGGTAATATACTGAACACACAAAGAGCCTGAGATGAGCTTCGCTGGATTACATCAATAGTAATGGTCTCCTCCCACTCTTGGGAGGTGATATTCAGAGGCATTGAGGCTCTGAGTCTGCTGTCATGGCTTGTAGTCATTGATAGCCTTTTTCTCCATGAAGTTGGCTAATACCCTTTTAAATCTGGAGTTCACCATATCTATGGGAGCAAAAAGAACATCAGAAATCTGTAGAAAATTTTCTTTTTACTAAGGTTGTTTTGGGCCACATTATGTGATATGTTAGATACATCACATGGCATTATGTGAATCACTGAAAGTACTATATAGCAGCAGTTTAGGGGTGCGACTGAAGCTTGCAGGAAGTGGGGTCAACTCTTTATTCTTGTCAATGGGAGATTCCAGTTGATTCAAATTGCAAGGCAACTATCATTATGGACAGTATAGAAATGTAATAAGTAATACACAGATAATAATAATATTCCACTGAGGGAAATGTTCTCTCATTCCTCACATCTTCTCTCTCTTTTTGGCGATCACTCACAGCTGAGTAAGATGAAGCACTGGTTGTGATATATTCCTCTCCTCCCAACAACCTTCCCACCCAGTTTTGAAAACTTCATCAGTTTTGCTGTTTGAATTTTGCTTTTCCTCGGCTAGTGCTGTGTCAAAGTCAATTTTTTTAAAAAACACTAATGCCTTGGTCACAATTCATGTGTGGTCTAGCTTTGTGTATCTGTGAAATAACCATACACCAACAATTGGGGGGACTAAATAAAATAAAATGGAGATAACTGAACGGTTTATACTGGCTTTCCTCATATATATACACATTGTTAATTAAAAATGTAAGCTAGCACTAAGTATCAGTCATTATGGAGAGAAAAATCAGTAAACTCTAACCACTTAGCCACATGATGAATCTGAAGGGCAGTAGAATATTGTTTACCTTTCACACAACTTTTTTGGCCTCTTTTTCCTCAACCCATAGCTTTTAGATTTCGTTCTTCTTTAGGTGTCAATTTCTAAGGCTGAATTTTTGATTTTCCAAGTCAAAATAATAGTCTTTAAAGCAGAAAGCAACAATTTAGCAGCATGCAGATTTTAAAATGTTATTCACTCTGTGGATAATGATTTACATTCACATTTATACATCACTTTCTACAAAAAAAGTCTCAAATTTACTTACAAAGTTAGTAAACAGCAACAGAATAAAACATTAATAAAGGCTAGATATGAAAAGGAAAAACAAAATCAAACAAAATTCTTGAAGTGCTCTTCCAACAATGGTATAAAAAGTATAAATACTCCACACCCAACCAAAAGATGAGCACCACAAAAAAGGCCAAAAACATACCAAGAAATGATCCAAATTAACAGCCAAAAGCCTAAGCAAAAAGGAATGTTTAGCTTTGTGCCTGGAAGCTGACAGAGATGGGGATAGGCATGTTTCCCTGAGAAGAACTTTCTACAAATGGGGAGCTTCTGTTCAAGTGGGAAAGATAATAATTGTCTAACTGTTTTCATTAATTTCTCCCCACTTCCACTTCCCCTATTAGCTCAACCATCTTGTGAGGAGCATCTCATTTAATAATAGTGCTGGAGAAAAAGTTTCCTTCAATGAAAATGGAGAGTTAGCAGCTGGATATGATATTCTAAACTGGATCACATTTCCAAACCAGTCTTTTTGTAGAGTTAAAATTGGAAAGATTGACCCCATGACTCCGCAAAAAGAAGTTTTCACCATTTTTGAGGAAGCCATTGTGTGGCCCAGCAGGTTTAACCAGGTAAGGTCCGTTCATATATTGGGGTGTCTGCACTACTCATTTTCACAGAGGTTCACAGTTCAAACACCAACATACTTGTATAGTATTGACCTCACCATTCTGAGTTCCTATGTATGCATGAAACATGTTCTATGGTGTACAGTGTAACTTACTTCCAAATAATCATGCATTGGAACTCAAAGGCATAACAAAAAGATGAGTGAGCAAAGTATAACCAAGTAACTGCAACTAATTATGCTGAGAAGACATACCTTTCATGATGTCAGCTATGATAACTATAAGTGAACAACCAATGTGGACTGCTATCATTGTTAAGTGTAACAAGGAAATAGTGGCCTTAAACACTTATCTGGCTTCTGACCTCTGTTGGCTGTCCTGTTTGAGATAGCTTAGTGGATTTCCATAATATAGTACATTGTAGATATGGAAGCATGCAAAAGAGAAAACATTCTCCTTTTTCATTTGTGGACAGGCTCAGCCCCTTTCTCTTTGTAATGGCCATTGCAATTTGGGATATCATAAGGCAAAGAAGGAAGGGCAGCCATCTTGCTGCTATCATTGCCTTCCATGTCCTGAAGGGAAGATATCAAACCAGACAGGTAAGGACATACTATAAAAGGTAAAGGTACCCCTGCCCATACGGGCCAGTCTTGATAGACTCTAGGGTTGTGCGCCCATCTCATTAAGAGGCCGGGGGCCAGCACTGTCCGGAGACACTTCCGGGTCATGTGGCCAGTGTGACAAAGCCGCATCTGGCGAGCCAGCACAGCACACGGAAATGCCGTTTACCTTCCCGCCAGTAAACGGTCCCTATTTATCTACTTGCACCCAGAGGTGCTTTCGAACTGCTAGGTTGGCAGGCGCTGGGACCGAGCAACGGGAGCGCACCCCGCCGCGGGGATTCGAACCGCCGACCTTTCGATCGGCAAGCCCTAGGCGCTGAGGCTTTTACACACAGCGCCACCCGCGTCCCCAAGGACATACTATACAGAGCATATAAAATATAAAAAAATTAGGGTAATCAGATGTTTGTTTCTCTACACAATCCAGAATATGACAACCTTCTAACAAAATGGCACAATAAGACTGAATATTTGTTTTTTTTAGATTTCAGCCTGACAACTCTCGTTCATTTCTTTGTAATATCAAGATATGATCATTTCAAGGTTCCATCAGGGCTACCATATTTTAAAACACATGCTTTGTTTTCCAGACATGGATGACTGCTTTCGATGTCCAGAAGATCAGTATCCAAACCATGCCCATAATTCATGCATTCCAAAATTCATAACCTTCCTCACTTTTGGAGAACCTTTGGGAATCTCTTTGGCTACTTTGGCTCTCTCGTTTTCTTTCCTCACTGCTTTGGTGCTTTGGATTTTTGTGAAGCACCAAGACACTCCCATAGTCAAAGCTAACAACCGGGATCTTACTTACACCCTCCTTGTCTCCCTCCTGCTCTCCTTCCTTTGTGCGTTGCTGTTCATTGGCCAGCCTGAGAAGGTGGCATGCCTGTTACGGCAAACCACTTTTCTTATCGTATTTGCAGTGGCTGTATCTTGTGTGCTGGCCAAAACTATAATTGTGGTTGTAGCCTTCATGGCCACCCAGCCTGAAACTAGGATGAGAAAATGGGCAGGGAAAAGACTGGCCATTTCTATTGTCCTTTCCTGTTCCCTTATTCAAGCCACCCTTTGTGGTGTGTGGCTGGCAATCTCACCCCCATTCCCAGAATTCGACATGCTCTCAGTGACTGACCAAATCGTATCAGAGTGTAATGAAGGTTCCAGTACCATGTTCTACTCTGTCCTGGGCTTCCTGGGCTTCTTGGCCATTGTGAGCTTCATTGTGGCATTCCTAGCTAGGAAGTTACCCGACAGTTTTAATGAAGCCAAGTTTATCACCTTCAGCATGTTGGTCTTTTGCAGTGTTTGGCTGTCCTTTGTTCCAACTTACTTGAGCACAAAAGGAAAACACATGGTTGCTGTGGAGATCTTCTCCATCTTGTCTTCTAGTGCTGGGTTATTGGGTTTTATATTTTCCCCAAAATGTTATATTATTGTGGTGAAGCCAGAGCTGAACAACAAGGAGCAGTTAAGAAGAAGAAATCACTGAAGCATCTAAAATTCTATGGCCCTGTTCCATCTTAATTTGAATCTACGCAAAGGGATTTAAGGCAGCCTCAACTGATTAGTTCAACTGGATTGCCGTTTAGATTGCAGTTTCTCCCTTTATTCCCTCATTAGGCAGTACATATATATTGCAACGTATGGATCGAATATAGGAACCATCCTATGTTAATATCAACACCCTATCCCAAGTCTGCCAACTAAACAAGATATGGGAGCCGAAGCTTTCTTCCTTAGGTTTGCCAAACATAGTGGCATAATTATCTGCCACCTTGAGTTGATATGAAGATACCCCCTCTTTGGAGCTGTCCTATGTTAATTCATTATTCCCCCCCACACACACATCCAGCAGCCCAACAACATATAGCAAACCCAAGCATGTAAGCTCTGCCCTTCCATTTTAAATGCCACAGCATTGTCATTTATTTCCTGAATGCAACAGTACAAACAATAAATCCAAGTTATACAGAGCTCAGGATTTGTGGGAAATTTATTTTGTCTGCCTGCATGCAAATGGGCCATATCGTTTGACTAGTTGCTCTGTTGAGATTCAAAGCTCCCAACTCCAGAAAACTCCTGCACCAACACTTTGAGTTGTATCCAACTGCTTCATCCCATGAGTGCAAGCATTTCTGCTTGTACAATGGATTTCCTCCCCTCTCCTCACCCTGTGTGGGCCTCATACTCTCCCAATATCGGCTCCGGTGTGTCGGGGGAGGGAGAACCTAGAGTTCACATGGGGGACAGGGAAATCACACCTTTTACAAAGGGCAATGAGAAAAAAGTTCCGGTGCAGCCTTCCAGAGGCCACTTACTGGTCACGCATGAGGCCAGAGGCAAAAGAGTGAGCAGCAACAAATGTAAATTTTGAATCTGCATAGTACACTAGTACCTGCACACACTCACAAGTCAAGTAAGAGGCATTATTGGAGTTCAAGGACACATTCCAGTCAGGGGAAAGATCTCTGGGTGTGGAGCTGGGTAGTAAGGGGTTTCAACTGGGAAGAATTCCAAATATCAGTATATTATTCAGCGTCCAGGTCTGGGATTCCCATGCCCTGTTCTCATTGAATGAAGTATCCAAACAAACCCCTGTGTGGCAAAGAGAACAAGCTGTGAAGCTTTGTGTATTCAACAAATATGATGTCCAACACTGAACAGTAATTCCTGATATTGACTTCAAATCATAAAAAGTTCAAAATGAAATCTTTAGTCTCAAAGTCTCTGAAAATCTTTAAATGAAGCGAGGTACCAAACTTTGTACGGTGGAAGACAAGCTGTGAAGCTATATGTATTCAAGAATGATGTCCAACGCTGAACAGTAATTCCGAATATTGACTACTGTTTCGGGGAATTCTTCGTCAGCGTGGTGGGTGGATATAGAAAGCTTCATAAACCGAAAATAAATTTTTACAGACGATGACCTGCATGACATATCACTTTACAAAAATTATAAACTATAATACAAACAGTAATGGAGAAGAGTACATACCCCATCTTATTTTGAATGAATGTATATAAATGAAAATATCAAATGCTGTGGAACAGTGCTCATGTAATAATGTACTCACTGCTACTAACAATATTTTTTGAGAAACATGTAAAGCCAAATCTGGGTGATTCTGATAACAACGAGGTTGAGTTTAAAGGTACAGTGCAAAGTAACAATACAAATACAAGGAGATTGAGGTCTAACTCAGAGTTGAGAACCCCTGGAGAAATGGTTTTAAACATGCAGGAGAAAAAAGTTAATAAAGGACCCAGAACAGGGAGGAGATAAGTCTATGGGGATTTATGGAATCCTTTTTTGTTGTTGCTGTTGCTTGAGGATTGGTTGTAGATTTGTAAATTTGTAAATAAATAAATTTATAAAAAACACAACAAAAACAAAAGAACAGAAGTCAGGACTGCAGAGAATACAAACTTAGGGCAGTTTTTCAACAACATTTAACTCCCTCCACACACATCATTTTTTCAAGGGGATTTCTGCCATCATCATCATATTAATCTGTCAGTTTGTGAATACCAGTGAGACCTGCACAGAGCAAGCTAAGTAACTTCACTTTCAAGTGTAATGCATCTAGCATGGTATTTGCTCAAAGGTCCCTGCTTGTACAAAGATGAGAGTATAAATACCATCTGCTCCTAACTACTATAGTTACATCCACCTACTTTCCTGCTACAAATTGCACTATCTTGGACTAATAATTCCCATAACACCATTAGATGATCACATGAGCTGGATGATTGCAGCCATTACATCTAAATGCCTGTAAATCTCAATGATATTATTATCCTCTCTGTAATTATGAAATTAAGCGTAGAAGCTTTGTTTCCACATATCAAGGAAGCTGCAAATATGAGTTGCATTATTATCAATGAAGATCGGAGGGTGCTGTGAATATTGCCGGTACAATTCCAAGGTGCAACAAGAGATAGTCAGAGATTGGTCAGGCTGATAACAGATGCTTTACACTGCACAATCTGACTCACAAATCAGTGTAGTGTGGACTTAAGTTAGGCTGCCCAACACAGCAAAGGACTTACTGAAAGATAATGTGGGGACAGGAGAATTTAGGTAGAAGAGGAATTATTTCCTGCAAGATAGTTGGATTTGTACTATTGCCATCAGTGCTTCTGCTTCAGGTGATGTGCACAATTCCTAACACTAAGTGCAGCATCTGCAGCCCCCTTCCTTTTCTTCACAAGTATTACCAACCAGGAGTCCTCATCGTTGCTGGTATTATGTCTCAGATCTCCATATTTTTCAACGCAATAGACTTCGATAAATGTCCTTCTAATGACCTCTTTGATGACATTGTGTAAGATTTGTTTTGTATTTCTTTTTTTAAAAAAAATTATTCATTTTATAACACAAATAAACAACACAAATAGAAAAACAAACAATACAAACAGATCCTTGTCTTATCCTTATTTTTTCTAAACGTTGTAAGGAGGGCTTCCCCAAGTCCCACCTGTCTGATTTTCATTTTACCTCATCTTTAGCAGTTTACATATATCATAATTTCTAACCATTTTTTTTATCACACTTAAAAATCTTCACATTTCACTTACAAATAATACTATTTTAAAATACGCTATCTGCTACTTCTACCCCCTACAGCCTATATTCACTTCCAAAGCTATTCTAAGATTTAAATATTAACATATTTTTTCAACCATTCCTCAAACTTCTTCCAATCTTCTTCCACCATCTCTTTTCTCTGGTCTCAGAGTCTCCCAGTCAGTTCAGCAAGTTCCACATAGTCCATCATCTTCATCTGCCATTCTTCGATAGTTGGTAAATCTTCTTTCTTCCAATTCTTGGCTAGCAATATTCTCGCAGCTGTTGTGGCATACAGAAAAAAAGTAATATCCTTTTTGAGGATTTCACCCCCACTATTCCAAGTAAAAAGGCTTCTGGTTTCTTAATAAATGTGTTTTTCCACACTTTTTGCAGCTCATTATAAATCCTTTCCCAGAAGTCTTTTACCTTGGGGCACGTCCACCACATGTGGTAAATGGTTCCTTCTTTTTCTTTGCATTTCCAGCATTTATTATCATGAGTATGATGCATTTTTGTTAACTTCACTGGTGTTAAATACCATCTGAACATCATTTTTTGTGTTTTTATGTTTTAAAGTGCATTATGATCCTTGGATGAACAACAGTGTATAGAAATTTAATTTAAAAATAACTAGATTTAAACACCATAGTTTAGAGCTGGAACCTGTGCATGTTAATATTCCTCCAGATTTACCTGAATTCAGATTGATCAGTAAGATAGTATTGGGGCAGCTGAAGTGTAGAAATTGTCCTATCCAGAAGGAAACACACTCTGTTACAGCATGTAACTCTCATTTCAGGGTTATGACACAACTCTACCAACATATCCTGGCATTAGTATTTGCTGTAAAAGAGATCAATGCAAACCTCCAAATCTTACCCAACCTCACCCTGGGCTTCCACATCTATAACAGCCATTTCAGTGCCAGCTGGACCTATCGTTCCTCCTTGGAACTGCTCTCTACATACAGCAGATTTATCCCCAACTACAAGTGTGACTCCCAGAATGAACTAGCAGCAGTCATTGGAGGTCCGAACTCTGAGGTTTGTCTTCATATGGCAAGTATACTGAGCAACTACAGGATTCCACAGGTATCATTCTCTTAGAGCACCTCTCATGTTAGACACTACCCAAACCATTGGGTCTTCTTTTCAGGCAGAAACCTAGCACTTTGCAGGTGCCGATGATCAGTTGCCACTTCACAACTGCTACTGTGTTGATCCTTTGTCAGTTCTTTTTCATTTGCTTTTTCTCCTTGTTGCTTAATACAGAATGTTATTAACTGACTTGGAAATAAATGGTGAGGAGCCGGATAGATATCTTAATACAACTAATTGAAATAAGCTGGCTGAGGGACTACAGTAAGGTGTCCTGCAGATGTTATTGAAATCCAACTTTCATCAGCCCCAGCCAGCAAGGGCAACCTACTCATAGATAATGGGAGTTCTCCTCCTACAATGGAAGATGGTGGAAGTCCTGTTTCACCAGTGTAATGTAAGACATGGCACTACCATGAAAGGTAACTGAGCATTATTGCTTGAGCAGATTGCCACAACCCTCGACCAGCATATACTTTGTGCTACTACAATTTCATTGGTGAGAACATTTTTCTATGTTTTGTGGATTGCTCATTCTTTAATGGTCTCTTAAGTTCGAGGAAAACCTGGACAAGATCCCATGTCAGCAGCACTCCCTCAAAACAAAAGCTGAAATCTAGATTGTACTTTCACTGCAGCCAATACAAGTTAACATAGAAAACCACTGTGCACTTAACAAAAATTCTCATCTCCTCATTTCCTGTCTTTGATTTAGCTCATCTATGGTCCTGCTCCAATGAGAAATAATAAAAATGAAATTGCTTTCCTTAACCAAATGTTTCCAAGTATAGACCATCAATATGAAGGGATTCTCATGTTACTGCTACACTTCGGATGGCTATGGACTGGTGTATTGACTGCGGATAATGAGAATGGAGAGACGTTTCTACAGAGCGTGGTTCCAAAATTTATTCTGCGAGGAATCTGCCTTGATTTCATAGGAAGATTTCCAACAATGACTTATACTAATGGTATTATGGACGTAGTTGCAGATGGGCTCAAGACATTTAATGTTGCCATGAGAAGTACTGTTAATGTGTTGATCATTCATGGGGAAATCGATTCCATGACACTTTTGAGAATGTTTCCTGCTATGTCAGAATATGAAGAAATACCAATAAAGGCTAAAGGGAAAGTTTGGGTTATGACAGTTCAGATGGATTTCACATCACTTCCCTTTCAGAGGGATCAGGACATAGACTTCCTCCATGGTACTCTATCCTTCACAATTCACTCAGAGGAGGTCTTGGGATTCCAGGAATTTGTTCAGATGAGAAATCCCATCTTGGAAAAAGAAGATGGCTTTATGAGGATATACTGGGAAAAGGCATTTCAGTGTCATTTCCCTGACTCTGAGGGAAATATGCAGGATGGTGATGTTTGCACTGGGGAGGAGAAGCTGGAGACTCTTCCTGGCTCTATTTTTCCAACAAGCATGACTGGCCACAGCTATAGCATCTACAATGCAGTCTATGCTGTGGCACACGCGGTGCATGCCATGCAGTCATCTAAGTTGAAGCGCAGAGAGGGTGAAGGGCGGCTGAAGCTTTGGAATCAACAGATGTGGAAGGTAATATCATGAGCACAATAATGCAGGAATGCTCACCATAGCCCTGGAAATAACAATAAAAAGAAAGTATCCAGAGTGTTTGAAAAGTTTCTGTTTCTACCAAGGGTGGTTAGCATCTCAAGACCAAATTACACGTGACATTGAAAGCATAGCTCACTGTTGTGTGAATCTGTTCTAGGGACCTCATTCAGGACTGTGACTGACTGACACTGAATGGGGTTAGGCTTTTATTCTTACCAATAGGAGTTTACACCAGAAGTTTCCATTTAAGGCCAAATGGCAGCTTCTTCAGAAGGATTTCTCTCTCTCTCTCTCTCCCTCTCCCTCCCTCTCTCCCTCCCTCCCTCCATTTCTCTCTCTCTCTCTCTCTCATTATTCTTCATGAAAATATCTTATTAAAAAAAAACCTTACTGAAATTAAATGCCCATATGTACGTAGAGAAAGAGTACACAGGAGGTAATTGTTCTGCATTTACTTACTTAAGGCCATAAGAAGATGCTGCTGGACCAGGACATTGGCCCATCTAGTCCAGCATCCTTTTTTGTCAAAAGAAGATGATGGTGATGTAATGCTCAATGACTTCTATTGCATCCATTACTGGTCTTTATGAATCTTTTGAAGGGTCCATTGCTCATATCCCCAAGAATGAAAGTTCATCATCAACCTGTCATATTTTCTTATGAAATACCCTTCTTTCCCCATCTTTCTGTCGACATCCGGGGGCTGAAAGGCCAGCTGGCTAGCCCCCAGCTGGTTCATTTCCCTCTCAGCCTTCACACTGCGAAGATCCATCAAGCTCTGGCTCTGACATAAATTAGTGACTCAAGCTAGCTGACGAGCGCACTATACGTAGCAGTGTAAACCGCACAAACAGAAGAGGCTGTGGGTACATACTGCAACTACAGATTTATTTTTCATAAATCAGAACAAAGAAACATGTCATCTTTCCTCGCCATCTTCTCGGAGGGAGAGTCAAAACAAAAGCAATACAGCGAAAGTTCTGCTTACGCCAGCAAACTGTGCTGAAATGTAAACAGACATGTGACACGTAACAATCCCATGCCTGCAACTAAAGGTGCAATGGAATCTTCCAACACTTCCCCCCTGTCCAATTTGCTCAGTCATTTGGTGAGAAATAATAATAATATAATAATAATTTTTTTATTTATACCCCGCCCATCTGGCTGGGCTTCCCCAGCCATTCTGGGCAGCTTCCACCAAAATATTAAAATACAGTAATCCATCAAACATTGAAAGCTTCCTTAAATAGCTTCTTTAATAATAGTGCTTGGGGGGAAAGTTTATTTTAACCAAAATGGTCCACAAGACCCCTGGGGAAAGTTCACCATTCATGAGGATGCCATTGTATGGCCCAGCAGGTTAAACCAA
The DNA here is from genome assembly GCF_964188315.1 of Podarcis muralis. NCBI lineage: Eukaryota > Metazoa > Chordata > Lepidosauria > Squamata > Lacertidae > Podarcis > Podarcis muralis. Next base: position 12,105,363 of record NC_135667.1, on the reverse strand, counting down.
CTTTGACTCCAGACACATGTCTCTAGTGCTAAGGCAGGGATGGGGAACCTCCAGCCCTCCTGATGTTTCTGAACTGCAACACCCATATTCCCAGCAAGTATAGCCAATACCTGTCAGTCACGCACCCTACAACTACAATGTCTATATAGAAGTCTATGTGGTTACACATGCTTTGAATGCCATGCACCCATCTAGACTCAAAGGCAGAATGAGAGTGGATGAAGGAATAACATTTCAGAATGAGCAGTTGTGGACGGTAATGTCCCGAGGGTGCTAAAAGTGGAGTAGAAATGATGATGGATCAGTCCAAAGGTTTCCCAAGGCAGCCAACTTGATACCTGTGGGATGTGCTCAGTCTGGACATTATGGCAATAGTCGTCTCCCAACAGTCTGGTGTTCAGAGGCACGATGCCCCTTTTTCTGGAGCAAGTATAAACTCATTGTGGCTAATAGCCATAGATATCCAATTTCATCCATGACTTTGTCTAATCTCCACTGTTCACCATATACAAAGGAATAAGCAGAGAATCTAGATTCTCTGGAAAGTCCAAAAGCTGATAATAAGAAGCATGGAGCAAGATTTTTTTCCTGCTTCTATCTTCCATCACTTCATGGTTATAAATGTAGTAGTTGCTATACCATTCTGACCTGCTCCACTGCTGCCCAGTCACTTCCTTCATTAGTACTACTGTTACATTTTATTATTGTAGTTTATTACTGTATCTGTTTATTTTTATACATATCTCTCTCTCTCTTTTTTTGGTATGTTTCCCCCCCTTTTTTATATATATATATATTTTTTATACATATCTCTCAACGTTCCTGCAATAAGCTCAAGGTGGCCTATCGGGCTCTTCCTCTCTCTGTATCCATTCTTCCTTGGTATAAAGCTTTTAAACAGTTCAGTAATCAATTGCGAATGATCACCAGCCTTTTGTATATTCTTATGAATTTGCTTTCATTTAATTTCTCTCTAATTCTACCTCTTCTTTCTCCCCAAACAGCTCAACCACTTTGTTAAAAGCATCTCATTTAATAATAGTGATGGGGGGAAAGTTTCCTTCAACCAAAATGGAGAGTTAGAGTCTGTATTTGATGTTATAAACTGGGTCACATTTCCAAACCAGTCCTTTCGGAGAGTGAAAGTTGGAAAGATCGACTCCATGGCTCCCAAAGAAGAAGTGTTCAGCATTTGTGAAGGAGCCATCGTGTGGCCCAGCAGGTTTAACCAGGTGAGATAAATTCATATTTTGTAGCCTATCCATCACTTGTACAATGATTTGCAGTTCAGATACTGACCTAGCTCTGTGCTATGCTCACCCATGTGCTTAGTATAGGAGTGAGGGCATGGCTGTAGAGATCTTCCATGTTTTGCACATTAAGTGACATTCATTAAATCCACTATTGCACTACAACCACCAAATTTACCACCTGAAAAAAAAGTAAAACTTGATGAATTTACAGAAGGCCATATTCATGTAGGGGAAGGCACCTTAAGGATTCCTTTTATCACAACGGGGCTTGCTGGTTTCCTTTCCCTACCCAAATCTGTGACATATTGATCTGCTTTCCTTTGGACCACATCAGTGAGGTCAAGAAAAATGTCTTTTTGTCTGGGCAACCTAGGAACTCCATACACACTGTCCAGGTTTGGTGCTGCTAATGCAGCAGTTCAAGGAGATAGTTCAGCAAGTATACATTGTGGATACAAAATATTGCAAAAAAAGAAACCATGATCCTTTTTCATTTGTGGACAGGCCCAGCCTCTTTCTCTTTGTAATGCCAATTGTCCTTTGGGTTATCAAAAAACAAAGAAGGAAGGGAAACCATTTTGCTGCTATGATTGCGTCTTATGTCCAGAAGGGAAGATTTCTAACCAGACAGGTAAGAGACATCATGTATAGAGTCTTTAAAATGTACTGACACTAAGATATTCAGACACACACTTCCCTTGTGGTGTTCAGTTGTTCATAAATTTCCGCAAAGTTGTTCAGAATTCAGTGAAGGTTGTGGTTCCTGATATGGGGATACAGCCTGATATATTCAATAATATCAGTCGAAGCCATTGATAGCTGGCTATTAATCAGACAAAGGAGGTATCATAATCTGAAAAAGCAGAAACTTTCAGAAATAAGAAAGAACTTCAGGGGAAAGCTAACGGACAACAGCCTCTCTCTGTCTTAAAAACAAGACCAAAGATCTATGTTTCACAATTCAGAGAAGCGCTAAAACGGATATACAACCTTGCTCCAGTTGACATATTACAATGGGAAGTTCAAATCATGTTGGGATGTTAAAAATTTGAACAACTAAAATCTGATGGAATCCTGACCGTAAGTGATAACACTGAGCTGAGTCAAGTTAGGTCCCAACATCTGGGAGTGGGTGGGAATTGAATATGGCATATTGCTAATAATATAATCACATGAGAAGTGTGGCAAATTGTTTTTCAGATTTCAACCTGGCAGCCCTTCTTTAAGGTTTTGTTGTTTTCATTTTGATCATTTTAGTATTATGCATGTAGTGGTGCTCATACAGCTCTTCTTTTTCAGACACTGATGAATGCTTTCATTGCTCACCGGATCATTACCCAAATGTGGAAAAGGATTCATGCATGCCAAAGGTCATCCATTTCTTGTCTTATGGGGAACCCCTGGGGATCTCTTTGGCCTGTTTTGCTCTTTCCTTGTCCTTCCTTACAGTTTTGGTGCTTTGGATTTTCATTAAGCACCGGGACACTCCCATCGTCAAAGCCAACAACCGCAACCTCTCCTACACTCTCCTCATCTCCCTCTTGCTTGCTTTCCTATGTGCTCTTCTATTCATCGGTCAACCTAAGAAAGTGACGTGTCTCCTTCGACAAACAGCTTTTGGCATCATCTTTTCAGTGGCAGTTTCTTGTGTGCTGGCCAAGACAATCATTGTGGTCCTTGCTTTCATGGTCACCAAACCAGGGTCCAGCATGAGGAAATGGGTGGGGAAACAACAGGCCACTTCCATTATTCCTTCCTGTTCCTTGATGCAAGCTGCTCTTTGTACTGTGTGGCTGGCAACTTCTCCCCCATTTCCAGCTTTAGACATGAACTCAATGAGTAAAGAGATAGTTCTGGAATGTAATGAAGGGTCAGTCACCATGTTCTATTGTGTCTTGGGGTTTATGGGTCTGCTGGCCATTGTCAGCTTCTGTATAGCCTTCCTAGCCAGGAAGTTACCCGACAGCTTTAATGAAGCCAAGTTTATCACCTTCAGCATGCTGGTATTTTGCAGTGTGTGGCTGTCCTTTGTTCCAACTTACTTAAGCACAAAAGGAAAATATTTGGTGGCTGTGGAGATCTTCTCCATTTTGGCCTCCAGTGCTGGTTTACTAGGCTGTATATTTTCCCCAAAATGTTATATTATTGTGATGAAGCCAGAGCTGAACAACAAGGAGCAGTTAAGAAGAAGAAATCAGTGAAGAACCTACAATTCTATGGCCCTGCTCCATCTAAATTTGTACCTACGCAAAGGGATTTAAGCCAGCCACAACTGATTAGTTCAACTGGATTTCAGTTTAGATTACAGTTTCTCCCTTTATTCCCTCATTAGGCAGTACATATATATTGCAACATATGGATTGAATATAGGAACCATCCTATGTTAATATCAACTCCCTATCCCAAGTCTGCCAACCAAACAAGATGTGGGAGCCAAAGCTTTCTACCTTAGGTTTGCCAAATGTAGTGGCATGATTATCTGCCACCTTGAGTTGATATGAAGATACCCCCTCTTTGGAGCTATCCTATGTTAATTCATTATTTCCCCCCCCCACATCCGGCAGCCCAACAACATATAGCCAACCCAATGTAATATAAGCTCTGCTCTTCCATTTTGAATGCCACAGCATTGCCATTTATTTCCTGAATAATTTCCAGTACAAACAATAAATACAAGTTATACAGAGCCCAGGATTTGTGGGAAATTTATTTTGTCTGCCTATATGCAAATGGGCGATATCGTTTGGCTAGTTGTTCTGTGGAGATTCCCAACTCCAGAAACCTCCTGCCCCAGCTCTTTGTGTTGTATCCAACTGCTTCATCCCATGAGTGAAAGATTTTCGGCTTTTACAATGGATTTTTTCCCTTCTCCTCACCCTGGGTGGGCCTCATACCCTCCCAATATCTGCTCCAGAGTGTCGGGGGAGGGAGAACCTAGAATTCACATGGGGGAGCGAGAGATCGAACCTTTTACAAAATGAGAAAAAAGTTCCGGAGCAGCCTTCCCCCTGCCTGTCACACATGGGGCCAGAGACAAAAGAGTGAGCAGCAACAAATGTAAGTTTTGCGTTTGTATGGTACACAAGTATCTGCACAAACTCACAAGTCAAGTAACGGACTTTATTGGAGTTCGAGGACACATTCCAGTGAGGGAAAAGATCTCTGTGTGTGGAGCTGGCTAGTAAGGGGTTTCACTTGGGAAGAATTCCAAATATCAGCATTATATTCAGCTCCCAGATCTTGAATTCCCAATCCCTCTTCTCATTGCATGAAGGCCAGAAAGGTCTGCACTCAGCAACCTGTCTAGCTCTGCTAGAAAAGCATTTCATCTTGTGTTTATGCCCCCGGACAGCCTGGTTGTGAGCATAGCTTGGGTTTAATGGTCCTGCTTGTATGATCCTGTATCTACATCATCTATTACAGCCACCATATAGTCAGCGGGGTGTTGTGGTTAAATCAGTGGTCATTTCTGCTGTTTCTAAGAGGTGCAATGCTATTAATGTCATCTTGCTATATTTACTGTACTAAAATATTGGGTTTTTTATATTGCTATATTTGCTACTTTGTTGTTCTTTTATTATGAAATTGTTCTTGACACTGCGGATTTTGAGATGTGTTCCTGTATTCTTGTTGTTAGCTACTTGGAGTAAGATGCTTTTAGTAGAAGTGCAGTGTATAAATAAAAATGCTAATGAATGATTGACCTGTACTTTCAGTCTTCCCAGGACACATGTTAAGGTAACCAGTCTATAGTTTCTAGGGCCTTAAGGTCCACTGAAGCCAAATTCATCTTAAGTGAACTTGGAAGTTTCTGCAATACAGTACTGGGCAGGGAATGAATAGTCTCTGGCAGAAATTATAAGATGGGCAACATATGGCATGGGAAGAGGGGGAGGGTCAGCTGGGATGACGAGTTGCTCCTTGCTCTCTGGGTATCTCATTACAAATGAACAGAAATCCAACAGAGAAGATGCAGGATAAAAAAGTTAATAAAGGATCCACAACATGGAGGAGAGAAGTCCATGGGGATTTATGGAATACATTTTTTTTGCGGGGGGGGGGGGTTGCTTGAGGATTGTTTTTCGATTTGAAAAATTGAAAATAAATAAATTTATTAAAAAACACAACAAAACAAATGAACAGAATTCAGGAATGCAGAGAACACAAACTTAGGGCTGGTTTTCAACGACATTTAACTCCCTCAACACACATCATTTTTTCAAGGGGATTTCTGCCATCATCATCATATTAATCTGTCAGTTTGTGAATACCAGTGAGACCTTCACAGAGCAAGCTGAGTAACTTCACTTTCAAATGCAATGCATCTAACATGGTATTTGCTCAAAGGTCCCTGCTTGTACAATGTTGAGAATATAAATATCATCTGCTCCCAACTACTATACTTACATCCACCTAGTTTCCTGCTACAAATTGCACTATCTGGGACCATTAATTCCCATAACACCATTAGACGACCACATGAGCTGGATGAATGCAGTTGTCACATCTAAGTGCCTGTAAATCTCAATGATATTATTATCCTCCCTGTAATTATGAAATTAAGCATGGAAGCTTCGTTTGCACTTTATCAAGGGAGCTGCAGATATGAGTTGCATTATTATCAATGAAGATAGGAGGGTGCTGTGAATATCGCCAGTACAGTTCCAAGGTGTAACAAGAGATAGTCAGAGCTTGGTCAGGCTGATAACAGATGCTTCACACTGCACAATCTGACTCACAAATCAGTGTAGTGAGGACTTAAGTTAAGCTGCCCAACACAGCAAAGGACTTACAGAAAGATAATGTGGGGACAGGAGAATTTAGGTAGAAGAGGAATTATTTCATGTAAGATAGTTGGATTTATATTACTATTGCCATCAGTGCTTCTACTTCAGGTGATGTGCACGATTCCTAACACTAAGTGCGGCATCTGCAGTCCCCTTCCTTTTCTTCACAATTATTACCAACCAGGAGACCTCATCGTTGCTGGTATTATGTCTCAGATCTCCATATTATTCAGCCCAATAGACTTTGATAAATGTCCTTCTACTGACCTCTTTGATGACATTGTGTAAGATTTGTTTTGTAAAAACCTCTGGTACCATATGTTATATTAATTTTCCCTAGGAGTGCCAGGCCCATAGAGCAATGGTAGACCCAGTGAATGAGAGAAGAACGACAGCTTTCTCTGTCTTTGGCAAATAGCTGCATCATGCCCATATTAATCATCATCTATTATCTTTTTAGTTGTGGCAGCCATGAATCTAATATCAGCAGCTTAAGCAGCATTTCAAGCCCAGAATCTGCCACAATGTGCAGAGTTTGGAACAGACAGATCTTGGGCTAAGCAACATTATTATCTGTACATCATAACTCAGATTAGTGGGGTACAAATCACTCAAGTGAGCCTTAACTGTTTAAGGACTGCAGTACCTAAAAAACTATTATGCCCCATATGAACTACGTGAGACCTTGTGATCATCATCTGAGGCCTTTCTTTGTGTGCCCCCCTTCACAAGAGGTTCAGAGCCTTTTTCTGGAGTGGCCCCTCTTTGTAGAATACGCTGCTAAGGGAGGCTCACCTGGTTCCTTTGTTACATTTTTTAAGGAGCCATATGTATTCTTGTGTTTTTATGTTTTAAAGTGTCCTATGATCTGTGGATGAACACCTGTGTAGAAATTTAATTTAAAAAATAAGTAGATTTAAAGACCATAGTTTAGAGCTGGAACTTGTAAATGTTAATATGCCTCCAGATTTACCTGAATTGAGATTGATCAGTAAGATAGTATTGGTGTAGCTATGGTGTCGCAATTGTCCTATCCAGAAGGAAATGCACTGTGTTACAGCATGCAACTCTCATTTCAGGGTTATGACACAACTCTACCAACATATCCTGGCATTAGCATTTGCTGTAAAAGAGATCAATGCTAACGTCCAAATCTTACCCAACATCACTCTGGGCTTCCACATCTATAACAGCCATTTTAGTGCCAGCTGGACCTATCGTGCCTCCTTGGAACTCCTCTCTACGTACAGCAGATTCATCCCCAACTACAAGTGTGACGCCCAGAATGAACTAGCAGCAGTCATTGGAGGTCCAAACTCTAAGGTTTGTCTTCATATGGCAAGTATACTGAGCAACTACAAGATTCCACAGGTAACAATCTCTCAGAGCTCCTCTCCTGATAGAAAACTACCCAGAACATTAGGTCTTCTTTTCAGACAAAATGATGGTACTTGATCAGCTGCCACTTAGCAACTGTTACAGTGTTGATCCTTTGTCGGTTCTTTTTTATTTCCTTTTTCTCCTTGTTGCTTAATATAGAATGTTATTAGCTTAACTGACTTAGAATCATAGAATCATAGAGTTGGAATAGACTACAAGGGCCATCGAGTCCAACCCCCTGCCAAGCAGGAAACACCATCAGAGCACTCCTGACATATGGTTGTCAAGCCTCTGCTTAAAGACCTCCAAAGAAGGAGACTCCACCACACTCCTTGGCAGCAAATTCCACTGTCGAACAGCTCTTACTCTCAGGAAGTTCTTCCTAATGTTTAGGTGGAATCTTCTTTCTTGTAGTTTGGATCCATTGCTCTGTGTCCGCTTCTCTGGAGCAGCAGAAAACAACCTTTCTCCCTCCTCCATATGACATCCTTTTATATATTTGAACATGGCTATCATATCACCCCTTAACCTCCTCTTCTCCAGGCTAAACATGCCCAGCTCCCTTAGCCGTTCCTCATAAGGCATTGTTTCCAGAATACAGCAGAATACAGTGGCACTATTACTTCCCTTGATCTAGATGCTATACTCCTATTGATGCAGCCCAGAATTGCATTGGCTTTTTTAGCTGCCACGTCACAATGTTGGCTCATGTCAAGTTTGTGGTCAACCAAGACTCCTAGATCCTTTTCACATGTACTGCTCTCAAGTCAGGTGTCACCCATCTTGTATTTGTGCCTCTCATTTTTTTTGCCCAAGTGCAATACTTTACATTTCTCCCTGTTAAAGTTTATCTTGTTTGTTTTGGCCCAGTTCTCTAATCTGTCAAGGTCGTTTTGAAGTGTGATCCTGTCCTCTGGGGTGTTAGCCACCCCTCCCAGTTTGGTGTCATCTGCAAATTTGATCAGGATGCCCTTGAGTCCATCATCCAAGTCATTGATAAAGATGTTGAATAAGACCGGGCCCAAGACAGAACCCTGTGGCACCCAGTGGCGTAGCGTGGGGGGTGCCAGGGGTGCCGGCTGCACCGGGCGCAACATCTGGGGGGGCGTGAGTCCAGAGGGAAGGGACAAGTTCCTTCCTCCACCGGGCTCCCCGCCGCCACCGCCAGCCTTGCGCCCTAGCGCGCGTGTGCCCCCCGCCGCTGCTGCGCTCCACTCACTACTTGCAGGAGGAGCAGCCGCTGCAGCAGCGCTGACGCCACCACTGACGCCTGGCCAGGCACGGGCAGCCTCCGCACCCCGACGCCGAGGCCATCCCTTCCCCCTTTTTTTGCAGAGCTGGGGGAGGGGGAGGTTTTAAAAGGGGGTCTTGCATTGGCGATCCTGCAGCACTTTGGGCCGCACAACGCGAGCGCGCAGCACGGATCAGCCATGACCCCACCCCGTGCATTTCCCGGGAAAAAGTGCTCCACGTTGGAGGCGCGTTTCCCCTTCATTCCCTCTCGTGCAAATCCTCCTTGGGTTCCCTCCCCCGTCTTTCCTCTCCCTACCCCACAAAAGCCTCACCTCGTCGCCTGCTCGCTGCCTCTCGCCTCCGCAGGAGCGTTTCCCTCCGCGGAAGAAGGAGCAGGGCGCTTCTGCAACGCCCCCAGCGTTTTACAAGAATATCATGGGGCACCTTGTCGAATGCCTTGCTGAAATCAAGGTAGGCTACATCCACTGCGTTCCCTTCATCTACCAGGCTTGTAATTCTGTCAAAAAACGAGATCAGGTTAGTCTGACATGACTTATTTTTCAGAAATCCATGCTGACTATTGGTGATCACAGCATTCCTTTCTAGGTGCTGACAGACTGTTTGCTTAATGATCTGCTCCAGAATCTTCCCTGGTATTGATTTCAGACTGACTGGGCGATAATTATTTGGATCCTCTCTTTTCCCCTTTTTGAAAATAGGGACAACATTTGCCCTCCTCCAGTCTGCCGGGACTTCGCCTGTTCTCCAGGAATTCTCAAAGATGACTGCCAGTGGTTCTGAGATCACATCTGCCAGTTCTTTTAATACTCTTGGATGCAGTTTGTCTGGCCCTGGAGACTTGAATACATCTAAACTAGCCAAGTATTCTTGTACTATCTCCTTAGTTATTCTGGGCTGTGTTTCCTCTGCTGACTCATTTGCTCCAAATTCTTCAGGTCGGGCATTGTATTCTTTATCGGAGAAGACTTGGAAATAAATAGTGAGGAGCTAGATAGCTTAATACAAATTATTGAAATAAGCTGCTGAGGGACTGTAGTAAGGTGTCCTACAGATGTTATTGACATCCAACTTTCACCAGCCCCAGCCAGCAAGAGCAACCTATTCATAGATTATGGGAGTTCTCATCCTGCAATGGAATATGGCGGAAGTCCTGTTTCACCAGTGTAATGTAAGACATGGCACTACCATGAAAGTTAACTGAGCATTATTGCTTGAGCAGATTGCCACAACTCTCAACCAGCATATACTTTGTGCTACTACAATTTCACTGGTGAGAACATTGTTCTATGTTTAGTGGATTGCTCATTCTTTAATGTTCTCTTAAGCTTGAGGAAGTTTGAGGAAAACCTGGACAAGATCCCATGTCAGAAGCACTCCCTAAAATCAATATCTGAAATCTAGATTGTATTTTAACTGCAGTGAATACTAGTTAACATAGAAAACTACTGTACACTTAAACAACATTTTTCATCTCCTCATTTCCTGTCTTTGATTTAGCTCATCTATGGTCCTGCTCCAATGAGAAATATTAAAACTGAAGTTGCTTTCCTTAACCAAATGTTCCCAAATATAGACCATCAATATGAAGGGATTCTCAAGTTATTGCTACACTTCAGATGGCTCTGGACTGGTGTGTTGATTGTGAATGATGAGAATGGAGAGAGGTTTCTACAGAGCGTGGTTCCAAAATTTATTCGGAGAGGAATCTGCTTTGATTTCATAGGAAGATTTCCATCAATTTCTTATACTAATGGTGTTACGGACTTGGTTGCAGATGGGCTCAAGTCATTTAATGTTGCAATGAGAAGTACTGTTAACGTGTTGATCATTCATGGGGAAATTGATTCCATGACACTTTTGAGAATGTTTCCTGCTATGTCAGAATATGAAGATATACCAATAAAGGCTAAAGGGAAAGTTTGGGTTATGACAGTACAGATGGATTTCACATCACTTCCCTATCAGAGAGATCAGGACATAGACTTCCTCCATGGCACTCTATCCTTCACAATTCACTCAAAGGAGGTTTTGGGATTCCAGGAATTTGTTCAGATGAGAAATCCCATCTTGGAAAAAGAAGATGGCTTTATGAGGATATACTGGGAAAAGGCATTTCAGTGTCATTTCCCTGACTCTGAAGGAAATATGCAAGATGGAGATATTTGCACTGGGGAGGAGAAGCTGGAGACTCTTCCTGGCTCTGTTTTTCCAACAAGCATGACTGGCCACAGCTATAGCATCTACAATGCAGTCTATGCTGTGGCACACGCTGTGCATGCCATGCAGTCATCTAAATTCAAGCGCAGGGTGGATGAAGGGCGGCTGAAGCTTTGGAATCAACAGATGTGGAAGGTAATATCATGAGCACAATAATGCAGGAATGCTCACCATAGCCCTGGAAATAACAATAAAAAGAAAGTATCCAGAGTGTTTGAAAGGTTTCTGTTTCTACCAAGGGTGGTTAGCATCTCAAGACCAAATTACACGTGACATTGAAAACATAGCTCACTGTTGTGTGAATCTGTTACAGGGACCTCACTCAGGACTGTGACTGACTCATACTGAATGGGGTTAGGCCTTTCATTTTACTAATAGAAGATTATGCCAGGAGTTTCCATTTAAGGCCAAATGGCAGCTTCTTCAGAAGGAGATCTCTCTCTCTCTCTCTCTCTCTCTCTCTCTCTCTCTCTCTCTCTCTCTCTCATTGTTCTTCATGAAAAGAGATCATATTAAAAGAGCATATTAAAAAAAAACCTTACTTAAATCAAATGCCTATATGTATGCTGAGAAAGAGAGATTAGAGGAGGTAGTTTTACAGCATTCACTTACCATAATAAAATATTGCTGGACCAGGACATTGGCCCATCTAGTCCAGCATCCTCTTTCATCAAAAGAAGATGATGGTGATGAAGTGCTCAGTGACTTCTATTACATCCATTACTGGTCTTTATGAATCTTTTGAAGGGCCCATTGCTCATTTCCCTCAAGAGGGAAAGTTCATCATCAACCTGTTATCCCATCATTCCCCCTGCCAAATGTAGCTCAGCTGCGTGGTAAGAAATAACTTCCTTAATAATAGTGCTTTGGGAAAAGTTTAATTAAACCAACATGGAGAACTAGAGGCTGCATTTGATATCATAAACTGGGCGACTTTCCCAAACCGGTCCATTCTTAGAGTGAGAGTTGGAGGAATAGACCCATGAGAACCCCTGAGCAAAGAGTTCACCATTCATGAGGATGTCATTGTATGGTCCAGCAGGTTTAACCAGCTTTGACTCCAGGCACATTTTTGCAGGCTATTTTGCCAGTCTAAAAAAGTGTCATGGAAATACTTCTGTCTGTAGTTCTAAGGCAAGGATGGGGAACCTCCAGCCCTCCTGATGTTTCTGAACTGCAACACCCATATTCCCAGCAAACATAGCCAATACCTGTAGGTCCCGCACCCTACAACTACAATGTCTACATAGAAGTCTATGTGGTTGCACATGCTCTGCATGCCATGCACCCATCTAGACTCAAAGGCAGAATGACAGTGGATGAAGGAATAACATTACAGAATGAGCAGTTGTGGAGGGTAATGTCCCGAGAATGCTAAAAGCAGAGTAGAAAAGGTGATGGATCAGTTGAAAGGTTTCCCAAGGCAGCCAACTTGATACCTGTGGGAAGTGTTCAATCATGACATTTTGGCAATAGGCCACTCCCAACAGTCTGGTGTTCAGAGGCACCCTGGCCCTTTTTCTGGAGCAAGTATATAGTCATTGTGGCTAATAGCCATAGATATCCAATGTCTTCCTTGACTTTGTCTAATCTCCACTGCTCACCAGAAGCAAAGGTGTGATGGCCTGGGAATCCGATTAAGAGGCTGAACCAGAGGAATCCCAGCCTGCACAGGAGTCCCCGCCTCCAGGGCCGCCTGAACTGGGGCAGGGCCTTGATTCTGAAGTGCCTGCACCTGTGCCGGATCCTCAGGAGCAGGTACCAGTTGTATCTACTCTGGCTCCGGAGGTGGTTGAGGACACAGTGCCTACAGGTGCACCTCTCCCAGCCCTGTCAGGGGAAGGTGAGTCTCCCCCTGGGCCCAGTAACCCTCCAGCCTCTCCTGAGCTGCAGAGGCTCAGGGCAGAGAGGCGGAGGGAACTGGTTTCTCCCAGGAGGAGTGCTCGCCTTAAGGTCAGGAGAGGCGGGTCTCCTGGGGGCCGGGAACGCCCCTGGCGTCAGAGAAGATAAAGGCCAGTCAGCCCAGTCCCAGGTTGCGGGAGCAATGTCGTTGAAGAGCTGTTTCGGCCAGCACCCAGTCCTGTTCCTCCAGAGTTCCTGTCCTTGCCTGGCTCCTCGCTTTGGACCCCGACTCGCCCGTGGAGGACAGACTACCGACCCTCGACCCAGGTCCTGGACCTCGCCCCATGGTAACCTCCCCCTGGGACCAGCACAAAAGGAATAAATAGAGAATCTAGATTCTCTGGAAAGTCCCAAAGGTGATCATGATAAACATGGCACAGGATTTTTTCCTGCTTCTACCATCCACCACGTCAAGGTTATAAATGTAGTAGTTGCTATACCATTCTGACCTGCTCCACTGCTGCCGATTTACTTCCTTCATTAGTACCACTGTTACATTTTATTATTGTAGTTTATTACTGTATCAGTTTATTGTTATACGTATCTCTCAACGTTCCTGCAATAAGCTCAAGGTGGCCTATCGGGCTCTTCCTCTCTCCGTATCCATTCTTCCTTGGTATAAAGCTTTAAACAGTTCAGTAATCAATTGCGAATGATCACCAGCCTTTTGTATATTCTTATGAATTTGCTTTCTTTTAATTTCTCTCTGATTCTATCTATTCTTTCTCCCCAAACAGCTCAACCACTTTGTTAAAAGCATCTCATTTAATAATAGTGGTGGGGGGAAAGTTTCCTTCAACCAAAATGGAGAGTTAGAGTCTGGATTTGATATTATAAACTGGGTTACATTTCCCAACCAGTCCTTTCGGAGGGTGAAAGTTGGAAAGATCGACCCCATGGCTCCCAAAGAAGAAGTGTTCAGCATTTGTGAAGAAGCCATTGTGTGGCCCAGCAGGTTTAACCAGGTGAGATAAATTCATGTTTTGTAGCCTATCCATCACTTCTACAACGATTCGCAGTACAGATACTGACCTAGCTCTGTGCTTTGTATATCCATGTGCTTAGTATAGGAATGAGGGCATGGCTGTAGAGATCTTCCATGTTTTGCCAATTAAGTGACACTCATTAAATCCACTCTTGCACTACAACCACCAAATTTACCACCTGAAAATATTTTTGTTGTTGTTTAGTCGTTTAGTCGTATCCGACTCTTCGTGACCCCATGGACCAGAGCACCCCAGGCACTCCTGTCTCCCACTGCCTCCCGCAATTTGGTCAAACTCATGCTGGTAGCTTCACAAATACTATCCAACCATCTCGTCCTCTGTTGTCCCCTTCTCCTCCATCTTTCCCAACATCAGGGTCTTTTCCAGGGAGTCTTCTCTTCTCATGAGGTGGCCAAAGTATTGGAGCCTCAGCTTCACAATCTGTCCTTCCAGTGAGCACTCAGGGCTGATTTCCTTAAGAATGGATAGGTTTGATCTTCTTGCAGTCCATGGGACTCTCAAGAGTCTCCTCCAGCACCATAATTCAAAAGCATCAATTCTTCGGCAACCAGCCTTCTTTATGGTCCAGCTTTCACTTCCATACATCACTACTGGGAAAACCATAGCTTGGACTGATATATAAAAAAAGTAAAACTTGATAAATTTACGGAGGGTCATATTCGTGTAGGGGAAGACAGCCTAAGGATTCCTTTTTTCACAACGGGGCTTGCTGGTTTCCTTTCCCTACCCAAATCTGTGACATATTGATCTGCTTTCCTTTGGACCACATCAGTGAGGTCAAGAAAAATGACTTTTTGTCTGGGCAACCTAGGAACTCCATACACACTGTCCAGGTTTGGTGCTGCTAATGCAGCAGTTCAAGGAGATAGTTCAGCAAGTATACATTGTGGACACACGATATTGCAAAAAAAGAAACTATGATCCTCTTTCATTTGTGGACAGGCACAGCCTCTTTCTCTTTGTAATGCCAATTGTCCTTTGGGTTATCAAAAAACAAAGAAGGAAGGGAAACCATTTTGCTGCTATGATTGCGTCTTATGTCCAGAAGGGAAGATTTCCAACCAGACAGGTAAGAGACATCATGTATAGAGCCTTTAAAATGTATTGACATTAAGATATTCAGACACACAATTCCCTAGTGGTGTTCAGTTGTTCAGAAAATTCAGGAAAATTGTTCAGAATTTTGTGAATGTTGTTGTTCCTTATATGGGGATACAGCCTGATATATTCAATGATCAGTCCAAGCCATTGACAGTTGGTAATTACTCAGATGAAGGAGGTATCAAAAACTGAAAAAACAGCTAACAATTTGTTGGGTCTCTGGACCGTAATATTGATGATGATGATGATGAAAAAACAGAAACCCTCAGAAATATGAAAGAACTTCAGGAAAAAGCTAACGGTGCAACAGCCTCTCTCTCTTAAAGATAAGACCCGAGAATCAATTTTCACAATTCGGAGATGCGATAAAACTGAAATACAACTTTGCTCCAGTAGACATATTAGAATGGGAAGTTCAAATAATGTTGGGATGTTTAAAAATGTGAACAAGTAAAATCTGCTAGAATCCTGACAGTAAGTGATAATATTGAGCTTCAGATGTCGTGTTAGGTCCTAACATTTGGGGGTGGGTGGGAATTGAATACGGCATTTTGCTAATAATATAATTACATGAGAAGTGTGGCAAATTGTTTTTAAGATTTGAAGCTGGCAACCCTTATTTAAGGTTTATTGTTTTCATTTTGATCATTTTAGTATTATGCATGTAGTGGTGCTCCTACAGCTTCTCTTTTTCAGACATGGATGAATGCTTTCAATGCCCACCGGATCATTACCCAAATGTGGAAAAGGATTCATGCGTGCCAAAGGTCATCCATTTCTTGTCTTATGGGGAACCCCTGGGGATCTCTTTGGCCTTCTTTGCTCTTTCCTTGTCCTTCCTTACAGCTTTGGTGCTTTGGATTTTCATTAAGCACCAGGACACTCCCATCGTCAAAGCCAACAACCGCAACCTCTCCTACACTCTCCTAATCTCCCTCTTGCTTGCTTTCCTTTGTGCTCTTCTATTCATCGGTCGACCTAAGAAAGTGACGTGTCTCCTTCGACAAACAGCTTTTGGCATCATCTTTTCAGTGGCAGTTTCTTGTGTGCTGGCCAAGACAATCATTGTGGTCCTTGCTTTCATCGTCACCAAACCAGGGTCCAGCATGAGGAAATGGGGGGGGGGGAAACAACAGGCCACTTTGATTATTCTTTCTTGTTCCTTGATTCAAGCTGATCTTTGTACTGTGTGGCTGGCAACCTCTCCCCCATTTCCAGCTTTAGATATGAACTCAATGAGTAAAGAAATTGTTCTGGAATGTAATGAAGGGTCAGTCACTATGTTCTACTGTGTCTTGGGGTTTATGGGCTTGCTGGCCATTGTCAGCTTCTCTGTAGCCTTCCTAGCCAGGAAGTTACCAGACAGCTTTAATGAAGCCAAGTTTATCACCTTCAGTATGTTGGTATTTTGCAGTGTGTGGCTGTCCTTTGTTCCAACTTATTTAAGCACAAAGGGAAAATATATGGTGGCTGTGGAGATTTTCTCCATCTTGGCCTCCAGTGCTGGTTTACTAGGCTGTATATTTTCCCCAAAATGTTATATTATTGTGATGAAGCCAGAGCTCAACAGCAAGGACCAGTTAAGAAGAAGAAATCAGTGAAGCACCTACAATTCTATGGCCGTGGTCTATCTAAATTTGTATCTACGGAAAGGGATTTAAGGCAGCCACAATTGATTAGTTCAACTGGATTTCAGTTTAGATTACAGTTTCTCCCTTTATTCCCTCATTAGGCAGGACATATATATTGCAACATATGGATTGAATATAGGAACCATCCTATGTTAATATCAACTCCCTATCCCAAGTCTGCCAACCAAACAAGATATGGGAGCCAAAGCTTTCTTCCTTAGGTTTGCCAAATGTAGTGGCATAATTATGTGCCACCTTGAGTGGATATGAAGATACACCCTCTTTGAAGCTAACCTATGTTAATTCATTATTTCCTGCCCACATCCAGCAGCCCAACAACATATAGCCAACCCAAGAATATAAGCTCTGCCCTTCCATTTTTAAATCCACAGCAAAGCCATTTATTTCCTGAATGCAACAGTACAAACAATAAATCCAAGTTATACAGAGCCCAGGATTTGTGGGAAATTTATTTTGTCTGCCTATATGCAAATGTGTTATATCGTTTGGCTTGTTGTTCTGTGGAGATTCCCAACTCCAGAAACCTCCTGCCCCAACCCTTTGTGTTGTATCCAACTGCTTCATCCCATGAGTGGAAGCATTTCGGCTTGTACAATGGATTTTCTCCCTTCTCCTCACCCTGGGTGGGCCTCATACCCTCCCAATATCTGTTCCAGAGTGTCGGGGGAGGGAGAACCTAGGACAGATTTAGAGTTCAAATGGGGGAGTGGGAGATCGAACCTTTTACAAAAGTAAATGAGAAAAAAGTTCCGGAGCAGCCTTCCACCTTCTCACACATAGGGCAGAGGCAAAAGAGTGAGCCGCAACACATGTAAGTTTTGCATTTGTATAGTACAGTGGTGCCCCGCAAGACGAATGCCTCGCAAGACGAAAAACTCGCTAGACAAAAGAGTTTTTCGGTTTTTGAGGTGCTTCGCAAGACGAATTTCCCTATGGGCTTGCTTCGCAAGACGAAACATCTTGCGAGTTCTTGTGAGTTTGTTTCCTTTTTCTTAAAGCCGCTAAGCCGTTAATAGCCACTAAGCCATTAATAGCCGCTAAGCTGCTAAGCCGCTAATAGCCGTGCTTCGCAAGACGAAAAAACCGCAAGACGAAGAGACTCGCGGAACGGATTAATTTCGTCTTGCGAGGCACCACTATACACTAGTACCTGAACACACTCACAAGTCAAGTAAGGTGTATTACCAGAGTTCAAACACACATTCCAGTGAGGGAAAAGAACTCTGGGTGTGGAGCTGGCTAGTAAGGGGTTTAAACTGGGTAAGATTCCAAATATCAGCATCATATTCAGCTCCCAGATCTGGAATTCCCAAGCCCTGTTCTCACTGCATGAAGGCCAGAATGGTCTGCACTCAGCAACCTGTTTAGCTCTGCTGGTGAGTGCATTTCATCTAGCAAAGCATTCCAACTTGTGTTATTCCCCTGAACAGCCTGGTGTGGAGCAAAGCTTATGTATAATGCTTGTATGATACTGAATCTACATCATTTATTACAGCCACCATATAGTCAGCAGGGTGTTGTGGTTAGATGAGTGGTTATTTTTGCTTTTTCCAAGTGGTGTGATGCTAATAATAATAATAATAATAATAATAATAATAAAGAGATGTTGTTGCTGACACCAGCTTCAAATAGAGTTATACCTCAGAACAATTTCCCTAAATCACCCTAGTCATATTCACTCACATCCTGGGATGCATCTACACTCATGATTTTTAACATTAAGGAAGGGTTAAGGAATGTTTTTGATACTGTATATGGCCAAATGACGTCCTACTTTTAATGTTCATGGTGCATTATTAAAAGGGGACTCCACTGGGTGCTGCAGAGAAACCAGTAAAACAACCAAGGTTAAAAACGCTTTAATTAACAAGTGTGCCCTGTGACGTTTTAGAACGACATAACTAATATTGTTCTAATAACACTAAGCAGGTCAATGTTGATCCAGCCCAGGTTTAGCAGCTACTGGGTAGAAAAAAAGAAACTCAGGCCTGCAAAACAGTTGAGAGCACAAGTCTCAGACTTCAACACTTGCACACTGACATCAGCAGAAGTCACATAAATCTTTTCCAAAGTACAGAACTTAAACTAACCGACAAATATTCAGCATTTCTCCACACAAGCTATTACAGTAACAAGTAAGGATTATTTTTCTGGAAGTTACATAAGTTGTCTGCTGCTTCTGTCAATGAAATAAAGAGGTTTTAATCCAGATAGTTGTAGTAGTTTAACTGATTTCCATCAACATTAAGAGCTACTATGTGAGTCTGAATCTAGCCTAATATGAGTTTCTCATGTATATTTTCTTTTGACTATATATTGTGAGGTCAATTAATCTTAAATGTCATACATCAATAAGACTAATCTATGTTTCATTTGTTTTAGTAGGTCTACTCTAAACATGACTCATTCCAGATCCAAACTGCAGTTCATATTGCATTTTAGATAGAGTAAATAAATAAAAATGCAACAGTAACATAGGACTCGGTCCCATAAATTTCAGCATGATTAGGCCCATGCGTATTATTTATTTAATATTATTTTTCTTTATTAGAGGGACGCGGGTGGCGCTGTGGGTAAAACCTCAGCGCCTAGGACTTGCTGACCGTATGGTCGGCGGTTTGAATCCCTGCGGCAGGGTGCGCTCCCGTCGCTCGGTCCCAGCTCCTGCTCACCTAGCAGTTCGAAAGCACCCTTAAGTGCAAGTAGATAAATAGGTACCGCTTTATAGCGGGAAGGTAAACGGTGTTTCCGTGTGCTGCGCTGGTGCAGGCTCCCCAGAGCAGCTTCGTCACGCTGGCCACGTGACCCGGAAGTTTCTTCGGACAGTGCTGGCCCCCGGCCTCTTAAGCGAGATGGGCGCGCAACCCCAGAGTCGGTCACGACTGGCCCGTATGGGCAGGGGTACCTCTACCTTTACTATTTTTCTTTATTAAGTTCTATACTGCCCTTCACCCAAAGATCACAGGGTGCTTTACAAAATAAAATCACAAAAATACATACCATAATAACAAATGGGAACAATTACTCCCCCATACAGTTTGAAAGGCCATAGGAAAGAGATGCATCTCACTGACTTAATTCCTTAATTCTCGTTGCTAATTTAAATTGGGCCAGGGCCAAATGATTTAGAATATTTCAATGTTTCTTCTTCTTAGCTGTTCCTTGTTGTTCAACTCTGGTCTGAACACAATGATGTAGAGCTTTGGAGAAAAGACACAAAGCAGTAAGCCAGCACTGGAGGCCAAGATGGAGAAAATCTCCACGGCAACCATATATTTACCCTTGGTGCTCAGGTAGGTTGGGACAAAGGTCAGCCAAACACTGCAAAAGACCAACATGCTAAAGGTGATAAATTTGGCTTCATTGAAACTATCCGGCAACTTTCTGGCTAAAAAGGCCACAGTGAAGCTGACAGTGGCCAGGAAGCCCATGTAGCTCAAAACACAGTAGAACATGGTGACTGAGCCCTCATTACATTCTTGAACAATTACTTTCATAACTGAGTGCATGTTGAAATCTGGGAACGGGGGAGAGGTTGAGAGCCACACAGTACAAATAGTGGCTTGAATCAGGGAGCAGGAAAGAACAATGGAAGCAGCCAATCTGTTCCCCAACCATTTCCTCATTTTGGATCCAGGCATGGTGGCCATGAAAGCTAGGACTACAATGGTGGTTTTGGCCAGGACACAAGATATCGCTCCTGAGAAGATAATGGCGAAAGCAGTTTGTCGAAGGAGACACGTCAGCTTTTGGGGTTGGCCAATGAACAGCAAAGCACAAAGGAAGGAGAGCAGTAGGAAAATGAGAAGAGTGTAGGTGAGATTCCGGTTGTTGGCCTTGACAATGGGAGTGTCCTTAAGCTTGACAAAGATGCCAAGCACTGAAGCTGTAATAAATGAAAAGGAAAGAGCCAATACTGCCAAAGAGATTCCCAAAGGTTCACCAAAAGTGAGGAAGATTATGAATTTTGGAATGCATGCATTACGGGCATTGTTTGGATACTGATCTTCTGGACATTGCAAACAGTCATCCATGTCTGAAAAAGAAAACATGAGGAAGCCCTATTTGTAGTGGAATATGGAAACCCTATTTGCAGTAGAATAATCAAGGCAAAAGGAGAGAGAAAATACCACAATGAGTGGGCACTTGGGGTAACCAGATTAATTTTACAAAGGAAGATGGATGCTAGATAGATAATTGAAAAAATAATTGAAAAAATTATATCCATCTTTCTTATGCAATTATATTTTGAGGATACTGTACTCAGAGATGGTAGTTGTGGAACCTCAAGTTTTCATCCTATAATTTCAAATGTGCCAGGACACGTACACAAGAAACCACCTCACCTGCCTGTGAATTTCACTCATCTGTCTGGAAATGGGGGGGGGGGGGGTTATAGTTCATTTGTAATTTCCACATAATAATAGAGGAGGAGCAAAGCTTCTTTTCTGAATCAGAATTCAGTCCTAGACTCCCAGCTAAATCAGATAGTGTAATGGCTTGGGTCTCTCCCACAAACACGAGACAACTCAGGCAGGCAATTATTTCAGATTTATTGTTCAAACAAACAAACAAACCAGGTCGGAACTCAGCTAATTTCTGTCATCCTCAGATAGCACAGTTGCCGGAACTAAGCTCCACCAGCTTTTCTCCCAACAGGAAAACCCCCACCTTCTCTTCCTTTCCTTTTCATGCTTCTCGTAAAGTCTCGTGATGCTACGAGATTTTGGAGAGGGCACAGCCGGTATTCCTGGGTCTGAGTCACTGTCTGGGCTGACAAGCTGCATTCTTTCACTCTGGTTCTCTCTTCCGTTATCCCTGTGCCCAGAGATCAAGTTATGGCTGCTCCCTGCTGCTTCTCCCTCCCCTCTGCATTCCATTCTTATCTGTTGTCTCTCTATGCCAGAGTTCTCATTCCCTGTCGGTGAAGGAACATAGGTGACAGGTGGCTCTTCAGTACTAACTTTTTACTACTGCTACATAGAGTGGTTCATTATTTCAAACAAGCTCTTGGCACCGATTGCTTAATGCTTACATATCAATAGTTATACCGGAATGTAATCTGTATCTAACTATATTCTCTTATCTAGAATATTCCTGATAAACCCTGTAAATCCTATTTCTTAACAAACCCAAAAACCACCTTGCTGAAACTAAGCAGTTCTGGGCAGGGGCAGAGAAAGGGGGGTAAGGTGGGGGCAGGCCGCCCCGGGTATCGCCACTGAGGTGGGAAGGGGTGACAAAATGGCAGGCAGCACTCACTGCAGGGCCTGCAGCTTGCCCAAGTCATGCATCTCTCCTGGGAGTGACATAGTGGCTTGGGTGCCCGCAGGCTTCGTGCTGCCCCAAACGGTCCGCCCGCCGCCTCCCCCTCAGCTGTAGGGCGGCTGAGTGGGAGGAGGCAGGCAGACTCATTGGAGGCCCTGCAGAGTGTCCTGCCCTGGCTGGCCGCACCCTGTGGGTGGCTGGCCCCGCCCCTGGGCGCAGGGTACGTGCGCTGCCCTAGGTGCCTGATCGGCTTGCTCCGCCACTGGTTCTGGGTCTGATTATATCATGGATGGGGGTGCCTAAGAACCACATACACACTGTGTTGGCCAGGGGTCAGCAAACTTTTTCAGCAGGGGGCCGGTCCACTGTCCGTCAGACCTTGTGGGAGGCCAGACTATTTTTTTTGGGGGGGGGGATGAACAAATTCCTATGCCCCACAAATAACCCAGAGATGCATTTTAAATAAAAGGACACATTCTACTCATGTAAAAACACACTGATTCCCGGACCATTCATGGGCTGGATTTAGAAGGCGATTGGGCCGGATCCGGCCCCTGGGCCTTAGTTTGCCTACCCATGGTCTTAGAAATGGTCTGGATAGAAATAGTGAGGGATATGAATCACACCCCGCCCCCCCCCCCGCCACAAACACAAATAGCTGTTTTGTATTTGCGAGTCCATAATGTCAGGTTGAGCTGTTGGTTGGATGAGATGGGGAGGTTTATGAAATATGCAAGGTAGTTTGTATAGAAAAGATGCAGAGTTGTTTTTGTTAAGAACATTGAGTGGTTGCACCTCAGTTCGCCCATGCAGCCATGTCCTGCTAGCTGGCATTGATTGCTACTCATGCAAAGTAAGTAAGTAAGTAAGTAAGTAAGGAGATTAAACATCCCAAGATTAAGCCATTTGTGAAAGATTACCACAACACATCTTACCCTTCTGGTTTGAGAACTTCCCTTCTGGACAGGCAAGGCAATCATAGCAGCAAAATGGCCTCCCTTCCTTCTTGGTTCTTCTGTAACCCAAATGGCAATGGTCATTACAAAGAGAAATGGGTAGTGCCTGTACATAAAAGATAGAGGAAAGCAGGTCCTGGTTTCCAAATTTGTATAGCACAGATTGTTCATCCCCACCCCCAGAATTGGCAGAGTTGCCTTGGGTTTGGCATAAATAGAGGCAATGACAGGTATTTTGCTACAATTTTCTGCCTTTCTTCAGTGAATCTCTTTGGTGTTGCTTGGGACTTCTTTACTTGTACATTGGATTACAAGTTAAACCTATTTAAATTAACATGATTTCAAAAATTTTCCTGGTGAAGATTTGAGACCTAAAACATAAATTAGAGTGGATACACTGAACATGTAAAAGGTAAAGGTAAAGGTACCCCTGCCCGTACGGGCCAGTCTTGACAGACTCTAGGGTTGTGCGTCCATCTCACTCAAGAGGCCGGGGGCCAGCGCTGTCCGGAGACACTTCCGGGTCACGTGGCCAGCATGACATCGCTGCTCTGGCGAGCCAGAGCCGCACACAGAAACGCTGTTTACCTTCCCGCTAGTAAGCGGTCCCTATTTATCTACTTGCACCCTGGAGTGCTTTCGAACTGCTAGGTTGGCAAGCGCTGGGACCGAACAACGGGAGCGCACCCCGCCGCGGGGATTCGAACCGCCGAACTTTCGATTGGCAAGCCCTAGGCGCTGAGGCTTTTACCCACAGCACCACCCGCAGAGTGTGATAAAGCAAGACTTGGTGACTCCAACATCTGCATTCCTTAGGGAAGGTTTGGAAGACCTTCAGGTATTGGCTAAGCTTGCTGGGAATATGGGTGTTGCAGTTCAGAAACATCTGGAGGGCTGAAAGTTCCCCATCCCTGCCTTTGGAGAAGGGTCATAGATCAACGGCAGAGAATCTGCGTTTCCTTCTTGATAGGAAAATTTCTACACCTCAGCTGCACCAATACTATCTTACTGATCAATCTGAATTCAGGTAAATCTGGAGGAATATTAACATGCACAGGTTCCAGCTCTAAACCATGGTGCTTATTTCTAGTTATTTTAAAATTAAATTTCTATACAGGTGTTCATCGAAGGATCATAGGCCTGTTTAAAACATAAAAACACAAAAATCCATAAGGCAGCTAAAGAAATGTAACCAAGACACGAGGTGAGCCTCCCTTAGCAGCGTATTCTACAAAGAGGGGCCACTGCAGAAAAAGGCCCTGAAACTCTTGTGAAGGGGGCACACAAAGAAAGGCCTCAGATGATGATTGCATGGTCTCAGTTAGTTCATATGGGACATGGCAGTTTTTTAAGGTATTGCAGTCCTGAAACAGTTAAGGCTCACTTGAGTGATTTGTACCCCACCAAACTGAGTTACAAGGTACAAATAAGAATGTGGCTTAGCCCAAGATCTGTCTGTTCCAAACTCTGCACATTCTGGCAGATTCTGGGCTTGAAATGCTCCTTAAGTTGCTGATATTAGATTCATGGCTGCTGTAACTAAAAAGATAACAGATGATAATAAATATGGGCATGATGCAACTATTTGCCAAAGACAGAGAAAGCTGTCCTTCTTCTCTCATTCACTGGATCTACCACAGATCTATGGGCCTGGCACTCCTAGGGAAAATTAATATAACAAATATATGGTACCAGAGGTTTTTACAAAACAAATCTTACACAATGTCATCAAAGAGGTCAGTAGAAGGACATTTATCGAAGTCTATTGAGTTGAATAATATGGAGATCTGAGACATAATACCAGCAATGATGAGGTCTCCTGGTTGGTAATACTTGTGAAGAAAAGGAAGGGGACTGCAGATGCTGCACTTAGTGTTAGGAATCTTGGACATCACCTGAAGCAGAAGCACTGATGGCAATAGTACAAATCCAACTATCTTGCAGGAAATAATTCCTCTTCTACCTAAATTCTCCTGTCCCCACATTATCTTTCAGTAAGTCCTTTGCTGTGTTGGGCAGCTTAACTTAAGTCAACACTACATTGATTTATGTGTCAGATTGTGCAGTGTAAAGTATCTGTTATCAGCCTGACCAAGCTCTAACACCTTGGAATTGTACTGTCGATATTCACAGCACCCTCCTATCTTCATTGATAATAATGCAACTCATATCTGCAGTTCCCTTGATATGTGGAAACAAAGCTTTTTTGCTTAATTTCATAATTACAGAGAGGATAATAATATCATTGAGATTTACAGGCACTTAAATGTGACGGCTGCAATCATCCAGCTCATGTGATCATCCAATGGTGTTATGGGAATCAATGGTCCCAGATAGTGCAATTTGTACCAGGAAACTAGGTGGATGTAACTATAGTAGTTAGGAGCAGATGATATTTATATTCTCAACATTGTACAAGCAGGGACCTTTGAGCAAATACCATGCTAGATGCATTGCATTTGAAAGTGAAGTTACTCAGCTTGCTCTGTGCAGGTCTCACTGGTATTCACAAACTGATAGATTAATATGATGATGTCAGAAATCCCCTTGAAAAAATGATGTGTGTTGAGGGAGTTAAATGTCGTTGAAAACCAGCCCTAAGTTTGTATTATCTACAGTCCTGACTTCTGTTCATTTGTTTTTGTTGTGGGTTTCTATAAAATAAATTTATTTATTTTTAGAATATTTTAATTAACAAACAATCCTCAAACAACAAAAGGAGGGGAGGTATTCCATAAATCCCCATGAACCTCTTTCCTCCCCGTTGTGGGACCTTATTAACTTTTTTCTCCTGCATCTTCTCTGTTGGACTTCTGTTCATTTGGAAAGAGATACCCAGAGAGCAAGGAGCAACTCGTCATCCCAGCTGACCCTCCCCCTCTTCCCATGCCAGATGTTGCCCATCTTATAATGTCTGCCAGAGACTATTCATTCCCTGCCCAGTACTGTATTGCAGAAACTTCCAAGGTAACTTAAGATGAGTTTGGCTTCAGTGGACCTTAAGGCCCTAGAAACTATAGACTGGTTAGCTTAAAATCTGTCCTGGGAAGACTGAAATACAGGTCAATCATTCATTAGCATTTTTATTTATACACTCCACTTCCACTTAAAGCATCTTACTGCAAGTAGCTAACAACAAGAATACAGGAACACATCTCAAAATCCGCAGTGTCAAGAAAAAAAATCATAATAAAAGAACAACAAAATGGCAAATATAACAACATAGAAAAAGGAATAGTTTAGTGTAAGAAATATAGCAAGATGACATTAATAGCATCACACCTCTTGGAAACAGCAAAAATAACCACTAATCTAACCACAACACCCTGCTGACTATATGGTGGCTGTAATAAATGATGTAGATTCAGTATCATACAAGCATTATACATAAGCTTTGCTCCACACCAGGCTGTTCGGGGGAATAACACGTTGGAATGCTTTGCTAGATGAAATGCACTCACCAGCAGAGCTAAACAGGTTGCTGAGTGCAGACCATTCTGGCCTTCATGCAATGAGAACAGGGCTTGGGAATCCAGATCTGGGAGCTGAATATGATGCTGATATTTGGAATCTTACCCAGTTTAAACCCCTTACTAGCCAGCTCCACACCCAGAGATCTTTCCCCTCACTGGAATGCGTCCTCGAACTCCAATAATGCCCCTTACTTGACTTGTGAGTGTGTGCAGGTACTAGTGTACTATACAAATGCAAAACTTACATGTGTTGCTGCTCACTCTTTTGCCTCTGCCCCCATGTGTGACAGGCAGGGGGAAGGCTGCTCCGGAACTTTTTTCTCATTTCCTTTTGTAAAAGGTACGATCTGCCACTCCCCCATTTGAACTCTAAATCTGTCCTAGGTTCTCCAGATAATTATGCCACTACGTTTGGCAAACCTAAGGAAGAAAACTTTGGCTCAAATATCTTGTTTGGTTGGCGGACTTGGGATAGGGAGTTGATATTAACATAGGATGGTTCCTATATTCAATCCATATGTTGCAATATATATGTCCTGCCTAATGAGGGAATAATGGGAGAAACTGTAATCTAAATTGCAATGCAGTTGGACTAATCAATTGTGGCTGGCTTTGCATAGATTCAAATTTAGATGGAGCAGGGCCATAGAACTGTAGATGCTTCAGTGATTTCGTCTTCTTAACTGCTCCTTGTGGTTCAGCTCTGGCTTCATCACAATAATATAACATTTTGGGAAAAAGATACAGCCTAGTAAACCAGCACTGGAGGCCAAGATGGAGAAGATCTCCACAGCCACCATATATTTTCCTTTTGTGCTTAAATAAGTTGGAACAAAGGAGAGCCATACACTGCAAAATACCAGCATGCTGAAGGTGATAAACTTGGCTTCATTAAAGCTGTCAGGTAACTTCCTGGCTAGGAAGGCTACAGAGAAGCTGACAATGGCCAGCAAGCCCATAAACCCCAAGACACAGTAGAACATGGTGACTGATCCTTCATTACATTCCAGAACAATTTCTTTACTCATTGAGTTCATGTCTAAAGCTGGGAATGGGGGAGAGGTTGCCAGCCACACAGTACAAAGAGCAGCTTGAATCAAGGAACAGGAAAGAATAATGAAAGTGGCCTGTTGTTTCCCCACCCATTTCCTCATGCTGGACCCTGGTTTGGTGACCATGAAAGCAAGGACCACAATGATTGTCTTTGTCAATACACAAGAAACTGCCACTGAAAAGATGATGCCAAAAGCTGTTTGTCGAAGGAGACATGTCACTTTCTTAGGTCGACCGATGAATAGAAGAGCACAAAGGAAAGAAAGCAAGAGGGAGATGAGGAGAGTGTAGGAGAGGTTGCGGTTGTTGGCTTTGACTATGGGAGTGTCCCGGTGCTTAATGAAATTCCAAAGCACCAAAGCTGTAAGGAAGGACAAGGAAAGAGAAAAGCAGGCCAAAGAGATCCCCAGTGGTTCTCCATAAGACAAGAATTGTATGTTCTTTGGCAGGCAAGAATCCTTTTCCACATTTGGGTAATGATCTGGTGGGCATTGAAAGCATTCATCCATGTCTGAAAAAGAGAAGCTGTAGGAGCACCACTACATGCATAATACTAAAATGATCAAAATGAAAGTAACAAAACCTTAAATAAGGGTTGCCAGGTTGATATCTGAAAAACAACAACAATTTGCCACACTTCTCATGTAATTATATTATTAACAACATGCCATATTCAGGAATGGTTAATGTCCCACCCACCCCCAGATCTTAAGACCTAACTCAGCTTTTGAAGCTTAATGTTATCACTTACGGTCAGGATCCCAGCAGATTTTACCTATTCACATTTTTTAACATCCCAACATGATTTGAACTTCCCATCCTAATATGTCAACTGGAGCAAGGTTGTACTTCAGTTTTATCTCATCTCCGAATTGTGAAAAATGGTTCTTGGGTGTTGTTTTTAAGAGACAGAGGCTGTTGCACCGTTAGCTTTCCCCTGAAGTTCTTTCATATTTCTGAAGGTTTCTGTTTTACAAGCTTTTGAAACCTCCTTCGTCTGAGTGGTGTCTCATTTCATTTCATTTTGTGCGTGTGCGTGCGTGCATAAATAATTACCAGCCGTCAATGGCTTGGACTGATATCATTGAATATATCAGGCTGTATCCCCATATCAGGAACCACAACCTTCACTGAATTCTGAACAACTTTACTGAATTTTCTGAACAACTGAACACCACAAGGGAATTGTGTGTCTGAATATCTTAGTGTCCGTATATTTTAAAGGCTCTATACATGATGTGTCTTACCTGTCTGGTTGGAAATCTTCCCTTCTGGACATAATACACAATCATAGCAGCAAAATGGTTTCCCTTCCTTCTTTGTTTTCTGATAACCCAAAGGACAATTGGCATTACAAAGCGAAAGAGGCTGTGCCTGTCCACAAATGAAAGAGGATCATGGTTTCTTTTTTTGCAATATTGTTCGTCCACAATGTATACTTGCTGAAAGATCTCCTTGAACAGTTGCATTACCAGCACCAAACCTGGGCAGTGTATATGGAGGTCCTGGGTTGCCCAGACAAAAAGACATCCTTCTTGACCTCACTGATGTGGTCCAAAGGAAAGCAGAGCAATATGTCACAGATTTGGGTAGGGAAAGGAAACCAGCAAGCCCCGTTGTGATAAAAGGAATCCTTAGGCTGCCTTCCCCTACATGAATATGGCCCTCTGTAAATTTATCAAGTTTTACTTTTTTTTCATTTGGTAAATTTGGTGGTTGTAGTGCAAGAGTGGATTTAATGAGTGTCACTTAATTGGCAAAAGATGGACGATCTCTACAGCCATGCCCTCACTCCTACACTAAGCACATGATTGAGCTTAGGTCACAGAGCTGGGTCAGTATCTGAACTGTGAATCATTTTAGAAGTGATGGATAGTCTACAAAATATGAATTTATCTCACCTGGTTAAAGCTGCTGGGCCACACAATGGCTTCTTCACAAATGCTGAACACTTCTTCTTGGGGAGCCATGGGGTCGATCTTTCCAACTTTCACCCTCCGAAAGGTCTGGTTGGGAAATGTAACCCAGTTCATAATATCAAATCCAGACTCTAACTCTCCATTTTGGTTGAATGACACTTTTCCCCCAGCACTATTATTAAATGAGATGCTTTTAACAAAGTGGTTGAGCTGTTTGAGAGGAAAGAATAGATAGAATTAGAGATAAAATTTAAAAAAAACATATTCATAAGCATATACAAAAGGCTGGTGATCATTCGCAATTGATTACTGAACTGTTTAAAAGCGTTATACCAAGGAAGAATGGATACGGAGAGAGGAAGACCCCGATAGGCCACCTTGAGCTTATTGCAGGAACGTTGAGATATACGTACAACAATAAACAGATAGACTGATAAACTACAATAATAAAATGTAACAGTGGTACTAATGAAGGAAGTGACTGGGCAGCAGTGGAGCAGGTCAGAATGGTATAGCAACTTCTACATTTATAACCGTGACGTGGTGGAAGGTAGAAGCAGAAAAATATTCTGCTCCATGCTTATTATTATGAGCTTTTGGATTTTCCAGAAAATCTCAATTCTCTGTTTATTCCTTTGCATCTGGTGAGCAGTGGAGATTAGACAAAGTCAAGCAAGACATTGGATATCTATGGCTATTAGCCACAATGACTATATACTTGCTCCAGAAAAAGGGGCGTTGTACCTCTGAACACCAGACTGTTGGGAGTGGCCTATTGCCAAAATGTCATGATTGAACACTTCCCACAGGTATCAAGTTGGCTGCCTTGGGAAACCTTTCAACTGATCCATCACCTTTTCTTCTCTGCTTTTAGCATGCTTGGGACATTACCGTCCACAACTGCTGATTCTGAAATGTTATTCCTTCATCCACTGTCATTCTGTGTTTGAGTCTAGATGGGTGCATGGCATGCAAAGCATGTGCAACCACAGAGACTTCTATGGAGACATTGTAGTTGTAGAGTGCGGGACCTACAGGTATTGGCTATGTTTGCTGGGAATATGGGTGTTGCAGTTCAGAAACATCTGGAAGGCTGAAGGTTCCCCATCCCTGCCTTAGGACTAGAGACAGAAGTATTTCCATGACACTTCTTTTGCAAAATGGCCTGCAAAAATGTGTCTGGAATCAAACCTTGTTAAACCTGCTGGGTCATACAATGGTATTCTCATGAATGGTGAACTCTTTGCCCAGGGGTTCCCATGGGTCTACTCCTTCAACTCTCACTCTAAGAATGGACAGGTTTAGGAATGTCACCCAGTTTATGATATTATATGCAGCCTCTACTTCTCCATGTTGGTTGAAATAAACATTTTCCCCAGCACTATTATTAAAGAAACTATTTCTCACCAAGCGACTGAGCTAAATTGGGCAGGGGGAATGACTGGAAAAGGTGGGTATTTCATAAGCAAATATAACAGGTTGATGATGAACTTTCCTTCTTGAGGGATATGAGCAATGGGCCCTTCAAAAGATTCATAAAGACCAGTAATGGATGTAATAGAAGTCACTGAGCACTTCATCACCATCATCTTCTTCTTTTGATGAAAGAGGATGCTGGTCTAGATGGTCCAATGTCCTGGTCCAGCAATATCTTCTTATGGCCTTAAGTAAGTGAATGCAGAACAATTACCTCCTGTATACTCTCTTTCTTGGCATACATATGGGCATTTGATTACAGTTTTTTAAAATAAGATCTTTTCATGAAGAACAATGAGAGAAAGAGAGAAAGAGAGAGAGAGGGAGAGAGAGGGGAAGAGAGAGAGAGAAATCCTTCTGAAGAAGCTGCCATTTGGCCTTAAATGGAAACTTCTGGTGTAATCTCCTATTAGAAAGATGAAAGGGCTAACCGCATTCAGTATGAGTCAGTCACAGTCCTGAGGGTGGTCCCTAGAACAGATTCACACAACAGTGAGCTAGGATTTCAATGTCACATGTAATTTGGTCTTGAGATGCTAACCACCCTTAGTAGAAACAGCAACTTTACAGACACTCTGGATTATTCCTTTTTAATGTTATTTCCAAGGCTACGGTGAGCATTCCTGCATTATTGTGCTCATGATATTACCTTCCACATCTGTTGATTCCAAAGCTTCAGCCGTCCTTCACCCTCTCTGCGCTTCAACTTAGATGACTGCATGGCATGCACAGCATGTGCCACAGCATAGACTGCATTGTAGATGCTATAGCTGTGGCCAGTCATGCTTGTTGGAAAAACAGAGCCAAGAAGAGTCTCCAGCTTCTCCTCCCCAGTGCAAATATCTCCATCCTGCATATTTCCCTCAGAGTCAGGGAAATGACACTGAAATGCCTTTTCCCAGTATATCCTCATAAAGCCGTCTTCTTTTTCCAAGATGGGATTTCTCATCTGAACAAATTCCTGGAATCCCAAGACCTCCTCTGAGTGAATTGTGAAGGATAGAGTACCATGGAGGAAGTCTATGTCCTGATCCCTCTGAAAGGGAAGTGATGTGAAATCCATCTGTACTGTCATAACCCAAACTTTCCCTTTAGCCTTTATTGGTATATCTTCATATTCTGACATAACAGGAAGCATTCTCAAAAGTGTCATGGAATCAATTTCTCCATGAATGATCAACACATTAACAGTACTTCTCATGGCAACATTAAATGTCTTGAGCCCATCTGCAACCAAGTCCGTAACACCATCAGAATAAGAAATTGATGGAAATCTTCCGATGAAATCAAAGCAGATTCCTCTCAGAATAAATTTTGGAACCACGCTCTGTAGAAACCTCTCTCCATTCTCATCATTCACAATCACCACACCAGTCCAGAGCCATCCGAAGTGTAGCAGTAACTTGAGAATCCCTTCATATTGATGGTCTATACTTGGGAACATTTGGTTAAGGAAAGCAACTTCAGTTTTAATATTTCTCATTGGAGCAGGACCATAGATGAGCTAAATCAAAGATAGGAAATGAGGAGATGAGAAATTTTGTTTAAGTTTGCAGTGGTTTTCTTTTTTTAACTTGTATTGACTGAGGTTAAAATACATTCTATATTTTAGATTTTGTTTTGAGGAAGTGCTGCTGACATGGGAGTTTGTTTGTTTTTTTCTGAAACTTGAAAGAATTCAAAGGTGCAGATACACTGAGCAATCCTCTAAACATTGAAAAGCCATGTCTTACATTACACTGGTGAAACAGGGCTTCCACAATCTTCCATTGTAGGATGAGAACTCCCATAATTTATGAGTAGGTCGCCCTTGCTTCCTGGGGCTGGTGAAAGTTGGATTTCAATAACATCTGCAGGACACCTTCCTGTAGCCCCTCACCCAGCTTATTTCAATTATTTGTATTAAGATATCTATCCAGTTCATCATTTGTTCCACGGCAGTTAATAACATTCTATATTAAGCAACAAGGGGGGAAAGCAAATGAAAAAGAACTGACAAAGAATCAACACAGTAACAGTTGTGAAGGGCCAACTGATCATCGGCACCTGCAAAGTGCTAGGTTTTTGCCTGAAAAGAAGACCCAATGGTATGGAGACGTACCTGTGAAATTCTGTAGTTGCTCAGTATACTTGCCATATGAAGACACACCTCAGAGTTCGGACCTCCAATGACTGCTGCTAGTTCATTCTGGGTGTCACATTTGTAGTTGGGGATGAATCTGCTGTATGTAGAGAGGAGTTCCAAGGAGGAACGATAGGTCCACCTTGCACTGAAATGGCTGTTATAGATGTGGAAGCCCAGGGTGAGGTTGGGTAAGATTTGGAGGTTTGCATTGATCTCTTTTACAGCAAATACTAATGCTAGGATATGTTGGTAGAGCTGTGTCATAACCCTGAAATGAGAGTTACATGCTGTAACACAGTGCCTTCTGGATTGGAAAATTGCTACAACTCAGCTGCAACAATAATATCTTACTGATCAATCTGAATTCAGGTAAATCTGGAGGAATATTAACATGCACAGGATCCAGCTCTAAACCATGGTGTTTATTTCTAGTTATTTTAAAATTAAATTTCTATACAGGTGTTCATCCAAGGATCATAGGGCACTTTAAAACATAAAAACACAGAAATACATAAGGCTCCTGAAGAAATGTAACCAAGACACGAGGTGAGCCTCCATTAGCAGCGTATTCTACAAAGAGGGGCCACTGCAGAAAAAGGCCCTGAAACTCTTGTGAAGGGGGCACACAATGAAAGGCCTCAGATGATGATTGTATGGTCTCAGTTAGTTCATGTGGGGCATGACAGTTTTTTAGGTATTGCAGTGCAATGACATTTAAGGCTTACTTGAGTGATTTGTACCCCACCAAACTGAGTTCCGAGGTACAGATAAGAATGTGGCTTAGCCCAAGACCTGTCTTTCCCAAACTCTGCACATACTGGCAGATACTGGGTTGAAATGCTCCTAAAGTTGCTGATATTAGATTCATGGCTGCTGTAACTAAAAAGATAACAGATGATGATTAATATGGGCATGATGCAACTATTTGACAAAGACAGAGAAAGCTGATATTAATATAACACATGGTACCAGAGGTTTTTACAAAACAAATCTTACACAATATCGTCAAAGAGGTCAGTAGAAGGACATTTATCAAAGTCTATTGAGTTGAATAGTATGGAGATCTGAGACATAATAGCAGCAACGATGAGGTCTCCTGGTTGGTAATACTTGTGAAGAAAAGGAAGGGGGCTGCAGATGCTGCACTTAGTGTTAGGAATCGTGCACATCACCTGAAGTAGAAGCACTGATGGGAATAGTACAAATCCAACTATCTTGCAGGAAATAATTCCTCTTCTACCTAAATTCTCCTGTCCCCACATTATCTTTCAGTAAGTCCTTTGTGTGTTGATCAGCTTATCTTAAGTCAACACTACACTGATTTATGAGTCAGATTGTGCAGTGTGAAGCATCTGTTATCAGCCTGACCAAGCTCTGACTATCTCTTGTTACACCTTGGAATTGTACCGGCAATATTCACAGCACCCTCCTATCTTCATTGATAATAATGCAACTCATATTTGCAAATCCTTTGATATGTGGAAAAGAAGCTTCCATGCTTAATTTCGTAATTACAGGGAGGATAATAATATCATTGAGATTTACAGGCACTTAGATGTGACAGCTGCAATCATCCAGCTCATGTGATCATCCAATGGTGTTATGGGAATCAATGGTCCCAGATAGTGCAATTTGTAGCAGGAAAGTAAGTGGATGTAACTATAGTAGTTGGGAGCAGATGATATTTATATTCTCAACATTGTACAAGCAGGGACCTTTGAGCAAATACCATGCTAGATGCATTATATTTGAAAGTGAAGTTACTCAGCTTGCTCTGTGCAGGTCTCACTGGTATTCACAAACTGACAGATTAATATGATGATGTCAGAACTCCCCTTGAAAAAATGATGTGTGTTGAGGGAGTTAAAAGTCTTTGAAAACCAGCCCTAAGTTTGTATTATCTACAGTTCTGACTTCTATTCATTTTTTGTTGTTGTGGGGTTTGTTTAAATAAATTTATTTATTTTTAGAATATTTAAATTAACAAACAATCCTCAAACAACAAAAGGGGGGGGGGTTGGTATTCCATAAATCCCCATGAACCTCTTTTCTCCCCGTTGTGGGACCTTTATTAACTTTTCTCTCCTGCATCTTCTCTGTTGGACCTCTGTTCATTTGGAAAGAGATACCCAGAGAGCAAGGAGCAACTCATCATCCCAGCTGACCCTCCCCCTCTTCCCATGACAGATGTTGCCCATCTTATAATGTCTGCCAGAGACTATTCATTCCCTGCCCAGTACTGTATTGCAGAAACTTGCAAGTTCACTTAAGATGAGTCTGGCTTCACATTGGACCTTAGGGCCCCAGAAACTATAGACTGGTTACCTTAACATGTGTCCTGGGAAGACTGAAAGTAAAGGTCAATCTTTGAATCATAATTTTATTTGTACCCTGCACTTCCACTAAAAGAATCTTACTCCAAGTAGCTAACAACAAGAATACAGGAACACATCTCAAAATCAACAACGTCAAGAACAATTTCATAATAAAAGAACAACAAAATAGCAAATACAACGACATAGAAAAAGGAATGGTTTAGTGTAAGAAATATAGCAATATGACATTAATAGCATCACACCTCTTGCAAACAGGAGTTGGTCCCTTACCTTTCCCGCCCCGACCTGGCCACAGTGATCCATGTGATGGTCACCTCCAGGCTTAACTACTGTAATTCGCTCTACGCAGGGCTGCCCTTGAAGCTGACCCAGAAACTCCAGCGGGTGCAGAATGCTGCAGCAAGGCTCCTCACGGGGTCTCTGCCATGGCAGCATATTCACCCAGTGCTTTTGCAGCTGTACTGGCTTCCGGTAGAGTACAGGGTCAGATTTAAGGTGCTGGTTTTGACCTTTAAAGCCCTTCATGGCCTAGGACCCTCGTACCTATGGGACCGCCTCTCCCGGTATGCCCCACGGAGAGCCTCAAGGTTCATAAATAGCAACACCCTAGTGGTCCCAAGCCCTAAGGAAGTTAGATTAGCCTCAACCAGAGCCAGGGCCTTCTCAACACCGGCTCCGACCTGGTGGAATGCTCTGCCTCATGAGACCAGGGCCCTGCAGGATCTGATTTCTTTCTGCAGGGCCTGAGTTGCTCCGCCTGGCCTCTGGCTTGGAGCCAATTTGAGTCCCTCCCCCTCTTTCTTTTTCTTTTTCTTTTTCTTTTCCTTTCTCCTTATGCGATGAGGCTACATTTTAATATTTTAATGTTTCAATATTTTAATGTTGTATTTTAATTTTGTTTTTAAGTTGTAGTCATTCAACTTGTTTTTATTATTGCTTGTTAGCCGCCCTGAGCCCGGCCTTGGCTGGGGAGGGCGGGGTATAAATAAAAATTATTATTATTATTATTATTATTATTATTATTATTATTATTAAAAACAACATTTCAAAAATCAGATGTACAACACTGAATGTAATAAATATTAGTATTCCCTTAACGTATAATATATCCCTTTAAGAATCTTAGTTATTAGTTCATTCTGTCCCAATGTTGGTGTCTACAGCTATTATGGGGAACTGTTAGGAAGCTTTAAAGTAAGTTTTAAAAGGGAATAGATGGCAGCCAAAGCTGTGAGCTTTTGTAGCCGGGAGTTCCATGGATCCTGCAATATAAAAAAACTAAAGTGAACTTTCCCCCCAATGATTCCCTTACTGTTCATTTCTATGTTATATTTGAGCTTTCACATAACGTGAAAACCAGTTCCAAAAAATCTAACACAGCACAAGTGCCCATTTCTGGTGCCCAATTCTTTGGTATTTGCTTCCAGAAAAAAATAATATATATATTTTTCCATACTAGAAAATCATGTGTTTTGAATTGCAAATTTCTGTTATGGCTGCTCTGAAGCAACATTTGCACAGGTCCTTTCCCCATAGTTTTTTCATGCAAGCTTTTGTTTCTTTCCTAGTTGGAGCAAACATTTGCAGCTGGCTTATAGGTTTACCATGGTGGATTTTAAAGCAGCAGCCTCACTGCCACATTCAGATGTCCTGAACCATCAGAGCTCAGCTGGCAGTCCCCTCCCTGCCAGATGTTATCTGCCACAATGGGTTAGTTAATATACTATGAAATTCTATCAATTTCATTAGTAACATAAGGCAAGGATACTCACTATGCTGTGTTAGATTCCTGCTGAGATCTCTCATTTCTTTCCCCCGCCCAGCAAGCCAAGTGGCTTTTAATTGTTGCTGGTTCCACTTGTGTTATTGATAATTATTATATATTGTTTTATGCTTAGAGCGTGAATGGAGCACTTGTGGAACAGCCATAGGCAACACGGTCAGTGTAATGTAAAAACCACTTCCCAAAACCTAGCAGAATAAAGCACAAGTTTGGTGCCCATTTCTGTGCTATTTGCTCCCAGAATACAAACAAACTTCTTTTAAACTGGGGAAATCGTGTGAGTTTTACACTGCAAGTTTATGTGATTTCTGTTCTGAAGCAACCTTTGAATGGAGGATCCTTCAACACATCCTTCCTCCATGCTTTGTTCCTGGAGCCTTTTTTTCTTTCCTAGTTGGAGCAAGCTGACAGTCTATTGGCTTGAGTGTTCAGTGGCTACCATCCCTACCCTTGAGGACTCCAGCCAAGGCCACTGAGGTGTAGGTGCAACACATACAACCAATAACACAGCCCAGTGGACCTGGGGGGCTAAGAAGACATTGAAAAAGCAAGAGGGGAAAGATAATCAGGAAAGGTGAAACAGCTTTTGAAAAAAGAAAAAAAGAAGAGAAGCAAGTGAGACAGCATGGAAAGTAGGTGCGAGTGAGAGAGAACACCCAGGCAGTAGGAAAACAGGGTGTGGCAAGAGAGTGTTTGGAGGAGGGCAGATCAAGGGTGTAGAGCAGAAGGGACAATGAGGACTACCAAGCTGTGCTGCCACAGCAAACGGGGAGAACAGGGCAGTTAGAAACATTAAGGAGAAGGCAATTCCAGGGAGGAGGAGAAAAACCTGAATGTCAAACTGAGGAAAAGAGAGAAAACAGATACTCAGAAATGTGGTGCTGTTGTGTGAATGACATTGGGGGCGGGAATGGAGCTATAATGGTCAAAACCCAGACACTGCATTGTTAAAAGGATGTTATAAATTGGTACTGGCATTAGTCAGTAAGCTAATGCAACAAGCCTCATGTGTGAATCCACCCTATGTCTGCATGGGCACTGATGGAAGTTACAGGAATGAGATGATTGCATTCAACACTTTGATAGCTGTAATTCTACATATGCAAACAGTAGGCCTGGCACAATTACATGGAATTCTAGGCGTGTGCTACCTGAGATACATGCGGTGGCGAGAAGGACACCATTGCCTCAGCCTCCTGC
The DNA here is from genome assembly GCF_964188315.1 of Podarcis muralis. Lineage (NCBI taxonomy): Eukaryota > Metazoa > Chordata > Lepidosauria > Squamata > Lacertidae > Podarcis > Podarcis muralis. Next base: position 12,067,221 of record NC_135667.1, on the reverse strand, counting down.
TGAATGGGATTTTTGCCTCCAAAACCTTAACTTTCCCAAAATGCATTGCAAACAATGTTCTGGTTTTGGTCAATCTGGGGAGGGGGGGAGTTAGCCACACAAGGTTCTGTATGCCCCAATGAGCAGAACATGAGGCAACCTCCACCTGGGTGTTTTCCTCTGCAATGTCTCAGAGAACCTGCAAATCTCCGATAATTATCTGCTCTGTAATTATCAAATTGGTCACAATTATTTCTACTTCATCTTGAAATCTCAGCGGACCTCTGATAACCACAGGAAAACAACTAGCAGGATATAACTTTTCCATGAAGAACCGGGGCTCGTGAGAATCAACATTTGGTAAGACTGATTATCCCTGGTAATTTTCACTGAATAAGCCTTCATCGCAATAAGTCCAATGGATCTCCATTCAAATCAGACTGTGCTGCTCAAGTACATTTGAATGTTGATATAGAAATAGAGAAAATGAAATTCATTAAGACATTTTCATGGGTGAAGATACTGTTCTTTGTGTGGCTATCAGTTTTGCTGCCTCAGATGTCATGCAATACTCCTGTTAATAAATGCAACATCGACTACCCTCTTTCTGTTCGTCACAAGTATTATCAGCCAGGAGACTTCATCATTGCAGGCATCATTTCTCAGTTCTACATGTTTTCTTTTGAAATAACCTTTGAACAACATCCTTTTGATGAACTCTTTAATGATTATTTGTAAGAACCTCATTTTCTCTCATTCATTCATTTTTGAAAAACCAAATATATATCTTTATAGATTATCTATGGTTTATTAGTGTGTTATGCTCTCAATTAAACATTGGTATATTAGATTCAGAGGATACTACCCCAATTTTAATGCACTAGTATGCACAGTTTATGCTGGTAGGTGCATTTTTATGCACATTATTGCCTGGAGGAGTACGCTGTAAAATTCCGGAAAATTCAAAATTCAAATTATCTGTTTCAGTCCATATACTGTTTTATATAACTTATAACTGTGTCTTCACACTTCTATTAAATGTGGTAGTATAATTTTGTGCAGTACATAATTTAAATTAAATACATACGAAACCTACTTCTGGCAGTTCTCTCGCTGCGAGAAGCCAGGTTACAGGGAACCAGGCAGAGGGCCTTCTCGGTAGTGGCACCCACCCTGTGGAATGCCCTCCCACCAGATGTCAAGGAAATAAACAACTACCAGACTTTTAGAAGACATCTGAAGGCAGCCCTGTTTAGGGAAGCTTTTAATGTTTGACGGACTATTGTATTTTAATATTTTGTTGGAAGCCGCCCAGAGTGGCTGGGGTATAAATAATAAATTATTATTATTATTATACTTTTGTATACCTTTTTTTGAAGTAGATTAGCTATGATGCACCCTGTAAATTCTTTCCAGGGCATTGCCTCAAAGCTACCAGAACATTGTAGCCTTGGTATTTGCAATAACAGAGATTAATGACAATCCACAGCTCTTATCTAATATAACCCTGGGATTCCACATCTACAATAGCTATTTCAGTTCAAGCTGGACTTATCATGCCTCAATGCAACTTCTTTCTGCACATGGAAAATGCATCCCTAACTTCAAGTGTGACACCCAGTACAATCCCGTAGCAGTCATTGGGGGCCCTAGCTCTGATGTTGGTGTTGACATGGCAGCAAACCTGTGCATTTACAAGATTCCCCAGGTAAGATATGCCCATGAATCATACATCTCCTTTTTGTGGTTTGTGGATATAAAATTGCATTATCAAAACAGAAAGGCAGAGCTTTGTAAACTTTCCACATTGGAAATGTCATCATTCTGTGACACAGTAATTCAGTTTTACTAGCAAACCGGAGGTAAAGCCAAACCCTTAAAAGAGGTATGGACACATATCATGCAACACACCTACGCGGTGCAGCCAACTCACTAACCTGTTGTGACACACAGTTTGGAAAGCTCTGCAGAAAGGCATAACTTGCATGCTGCAGTTAATCATGAAATAGGGGGAAAGGTTTATTGATTCATATGATTTTTTTATTTAAAAAATATCCTGTATACATATGCTACTGTTTAACAATGGTCAAACAGTTCTTTCTACAACCTTGGGTCATCTTACTGTCATATGAACTTTCCCATTCACTAATCTATTTGGAGGAGCCTCTCCTGGTGGTTAGCAGGGACAGGGGTGGCACTGTGGGTTAAACCACAGAGACTAGGGCTTGCCGATCAGAAGGTCGGCTGTTCGAAACCCTGCGACGGGGTGAGCTCCCGTTGCTCGGTCCCTGCTCCTGCCAACCTAGCAGTTCAAAAGCACGTCAAAGTGCAAGTAGATAAATAGGTACTGCTCCGGCGGGAAGGTAAATGGCGTTTCCGTGCGCTGCTCTGGTTCGCCAGAAGCGGCTTAGTCATGCTGGCCACATGACCCGGAAGCTGTATGCCGGCTCCCTCGGCCAATAAAGCGAGATGAGCATCGCAACCCCAGAGTAGGTCACAACTGGACCTAATGGTCAGGGGTCCTCCTGGTGGTTACATGTCCTGCAATGGTCCATCTTTGTGTTCTCCATAGTAGAACTTTTGTTGTGGAATCTGTTTCAATAAAGTAAAATCATATGCATGACTTTTTAATCAGTGCATGAACTGGTATCATTGTAATGGTTATTCTGGTAAAAATGCACCCAATTTTGACTGCTTTCACCTGGTATCATGAAAACATATCTGTATAATTTAATGTGGAAATAAATGCACATGCTCTCCTTCTCGTCCACACTTTTTCTTTTACTTAGCTTACCTATGGTGCTACTCCAGAAATTAATGATGTAACTGCAGCTGTTTTCTTCCACCGGATGTTTCCAAATGAAAACCATCAATATAGGGGAATCCTCCAGTTGCTGCTGTTTTTTAGCTGGACGTGGATTGGAGTGATTTGCTCTCAGGATGATGAGACTGGAGAAAGATTTGTAAATGTCATACTTCCCCTCTTTTCCCTGAATGGGATCTGCTTTGACTTCATAGTAAGATTCCCCAACCTATCCTTTTCCAGTGGGATTCCAAAAATGAAGGATAAGGTGAACGAGGCTGAGAAAGTCATAATAGAAAGCACTGCCAATGTGTTTGTCTTGCATGGTGATGTTAAGAATATTATCATGTTGACAACACTACTTCACATATTTGAATTGAATATACCAGTGAAGTTAAGTGGTCAAGTCTTTATTATGGTAGCCCAGATGGACTTCTCATCAGTTGGACATCAAAGTAGATGGAACGTAAACTTCATTGATGGCTCTTTATCCTTTGCAGTTCATTCCCAAGAGTTGTTAGGATTCCAGAAATTCCTTCAGATGAGAAATCCAGTTATAGACTCAGAAGATGGCTTTATCAGGGATGTCTGGCAATATGCATTCAAATGCATTCTCCCCGACTCTGATATAGGTGATCAAGATATGGAAGCATGCACTGGAAACGAGAAGCAGGAGAGTCTTTCTGAGCCTCTTTTTGACCCAAACGTGAGTGGCAACAGCTATAGCATCTACAATGCTGTCTATGCTTTGGCCCATGCTTTGCATGCCATGCATTCATCCCAAGTTAAACACAGACCAATGGTGGGTGGAAGTAACTGGAAGCTTCTGAATCACCATCCATGGCAGGTAACCGTTTGAACAGGTGAAAACAAGAGAACTCACTTTATCTATTGGTATAACTGTGTCTGTCTTATATTATTGTTTCTCTCTGTCAAATTTGCATGTTATGTTGGTTTATCATCCATTTTACGAGTTTAGCTTTTCTCCAGCTAATATCATTGTGGATTTGATTAGCTCGTCATTCCAGAAGGGTATAACTAATGGTGAAGTTGTATGTTATTTCAAACATTTACAATTAGCTATCTCGTTTTTGCAAATTATCAAAAGGTTGGGATCAGTTTGGGATTTGCAACATGTGGAGTGGGCTTAATCCTAAATTTGTTCCTAAGTATTCCCTGGCTTCTTGTGCGTAAAAAGATCCCTGCTGCATCCGAACAGAGGCACATGGAAATCAGCATCCCAGATTGCACAGTAGCCAATCAGATGCCTACTAAAAATCCACAAGTAGATCAGTAGTTCACTCCTATTGCTGCCTATGATATTCTGAGGCTCTGGACCCCAAAGTAGACCTGTCCCCGTTTCAAGCTTTTTCAGTTGTGTCAATTCCCAAAACATTTGATTATGAATTCCTTTGTATTTGTGGAGGAAATACTTTTGCTTATCTGTCTTGAATAGAACAACATTCAACTTCATTAGTTGATCCAGGGTTTTAATGATATTAGAGAAGAAAGGAAAAAAGTATCTCTAATTGTTTCCACATCTGTGTAATTTTAAAATTTTATTACTACTTTTTCTGTTGTCCAAGATTCTCAAGGAAGTTGATTACAAAAAAAAATGACAGCACTGTTACTAGTCAAAGTGTACTCACACCACTTGGTACATAATTATGAATGGGTTTTTTTCTCTTTTAATATTTTTAAAGGTCCACCAGTATCTCAGGAGAATTTCATTTAACAACAGTGTGAATGAAGAAGTTTATTTTGACCAAAATGGGGAAATAGGAGCTGGATTTGATATTATAAACTGGATTGTATTCCCCAACCAGTCCTTTCTTAAAGTCAAAATTGGAAGGATAGACCCACAGGCTGCTCCAGATAAAGTGTTCAACATTTGTGAGGATTCTATTGTGTGGTCTAAGAGTTTCAACCAGGTAAGGTCTATGTGTCTTTTGGGGTGCATTGGACCATTGAATATTCAAAAAAATAGGTCTCTGCTACCAAATATCACGCACAAAAGTAATCATTGCAAAATTGGGTAAATAGATTATGTAAGATTCTCTTTCCCTGTATAGTACACCGAGAGAAAAGGAGAAACACATGGTTGTTTCCAGCTACAGACATCTATTCTGCCTTCAGTCCTAGCTTGTTTATTACCTTGTGGCTATGCAATAGAAAGCTATGTCATTCTGGCAACTTGATCAAGCCTACTTTTTTTTCTGGAAATGGTTGTGATTTGCCAAATTGCTTCAACCAAAATGAGGCTGTGTGTTTTCCCTCTTTTAAGACTGAAGTACAGCATGGAGAGGGAAGATGTGTCATTGCACTGGCTGAGAAAATGCTACTACACATGTCCTTCCACCAATTGATACAATCAGAGACACTCTGTCCAACACATGGAGCATCACTAGAAGGGTAGTGGTGGTAACAAATGAGGCTGTTAAATTTCTGAGTTGATTGCAACTCAGATACATCAAGACATTCTTGAGACCCAAGAATGTTAAGACTTGCCAAGACTTAGTCAGGCACTGACTTTCCTCTCTATGCATAGAGCAAACTTGAAGATGGTGAGCAGTGGCAGGCTTCCCTGTCCTATTGTCAACACATTGAAATGCATGTCTGCAGCATCCCATTCATCTGTATAAATACTCACATATTGTTAGGGTACCACACAATCATGAACCCTGAGAAAGAAGTTTCCTGTCTTCCATATGCATGTTTCTATTCACAGAAGCATGTTGCAATTAGGTGTTTCTCTTCAAACACAGCTGGAGGCAGAGCCTACCATGACCTAATATCTGTTTATTCATTCATCCGGAAGAGGAGCTTTGATACCTGAATAGGGAATCTGTATTCTGTTGGCTAGGTCCAGCCCATTCAAAACAATGTTTTCAACTCAAATCTACATCTCTCAAAACATTGAATCAGTTTACAGTGGTACCTCGGGTTAAGAACGTAATTTGTTCTGGAGGTCCGTTCTTAACCTGAAACTTTTCTTAACCTGGAGTACTACTTTAGCTAATGGGGCCTCCCACTGCTGCACAATTTCACTGCACAATTTCTGTTCTCATCCTGAAGCAAAGTTCTTAACCTGAGGTACTATTTCTGGTTTAGCAGAGTCTGTAACCTGAAGCGTCTGTAACCTAAGGTATCACTATACTTGGCATAATAAGCTAAGGCTGCACTTCTGTGTACAATCACCTAAAACTGAGTCACATAGCTATCAGGAGAACATACTTTCTAGTTTTCATGTATAGGAGTTGCAAAACACAATAACACTATCAAAAAATAAGCAAAAATTAGTGAAAGAGCAACTATCAATAAAGATTATGCCAAACTCAATTTTGCTGAGATCCAGTGCATAATACAGTGGGCTAATCCATCAGAAAGTATGCAAGACATTTGTCACATTCTCAACAAAGTTCACCAACAGGGGAGGGCCAATAGCCCATTGCATACCTACAGGTACCCTTGACAATAGCAGCACTGTTATTTCATGCGAGGATCAAACATTTTTGAAATGACTGTTAGATGCCAATTCCTAATATATATTTTCTGAATCCTTACATATTTATCTCTTTCCTCTATGGCCAGGCAGTACCTCTTTCTACATGTAATGACAATTGCCATTTGGGCTATCGTAAGACCAAGAAAGAAGGTGAACAATTTTGCTGCTATGATTGCCTCCCGTGTCCAGAAGGAAAGATATCCAATGAAAAGGGTAAGGGATGCCTTTACTAAGATTATCAGCTTATATTCCTTTCCCTTTTGTCATAAAAGTGGTTTAGAATCCTAAAGGGGTAGAGTTTACTGATATGAGGTTATAGTTTGATACACCTAGGCTGGATCTACACTGATTTGTAAAAAAGCTACAAAAAGCAATCCACCGTAATATAGCTCTGAATGCAATTTTCCATTGAGGATGGATCGGTGCTCTACAGCACCCTCTAGTGTCACATTTTTATAACACATTTTTAACATTTTAACTGACCAGTGTAGATGAGTCCCTAGTGATATGCTCATGTTTAACTATTAGTGGTCAATTCAACAGCTTGGTGGAAATAATGAAAAATATTATACTCAGTATTATTTTTCCAGAAAAAAAGGTGCCATAACTCACCATGAATACCTCCCTTGTTCTCTTAGAATTGCAGTGATGCCCACCAGAGAGGTGCCAGAATTCAGTTCCAGAGTTCTGCCTG